>NC_031782.1:13289342-13411609 GCF_001522545.3 Parus major | reverse complement strand
GAAACTCTTCATGAATAATTTAAATGTAAGAAAATATGACCTTTGTGATACTGCCAAAGTCTGTAAGGCAGAGATCTGCTACAAATGTTAAAACACAGTAAAACTACATAAAAATGGTGTATCTTTATTCCCATTATTCTTAAAGAAACAGTACCAGAGAAAATACACACTGATTTTTCTCACTGGTTATACCCTCATTTCATTAAATCAAGCACCCCACACTTTATATGAATTACCCTAAGGTTTGTACCATTAGGTAAAAATACAGAATCACATGTGAAATTCCAAATGAGGGAGAAAAAAAAGCAGCAAAAAGAAAAGTTCCAGCTCCCACATATAAATTATATTTGGAATGCAGCAATCAACCAAAGGCACACGTAAATACTGAAAATCATCAACTTTGCACTGCCTGGTACCAGCAAATAGCATGAAGTACTTTCATCCCTTCAAAAACTTCTGAAATAAAATAAATGTCATAACACAGGCAAGTGATGTTTATGATTATTTGTTATTACATTTTTAGCACTAGAAAAATTGGTAAGATTGAATGACCAAGTTATTATATGACAGAAATGGATTTAAGCCACTCCATAGTAACTCCCATCTGCAATCTTTTATGCTACAGAAAATTCAATATGCATTGAGTATTTTCATTGTGGACTTCCATTTGTGAGGAAATAATTCTAATATTGATGATAGGAATAATTACTGTTATTATTCATGATTATGCTATTCTTATGAAATACTACCATGAATATCCTAAACATTCCAGGGAAGTGATTGAGCAAGACCAGCTTCTAATTATTTCTTTGCAATGTGTTGGGAAGAAGCAGAGAGGCTGAGGTTTGACACACCTCTGACAGGAACGTGACACTCGTGCCCACTGTGTGCATTTAATTTTCACATATTCTGGCTCTGCTTCAACGCTGTGAAGTTGAAAGAAGCAGCTTTATAAATTCTAAATCTGCATTGACTGCATGTATCATATGGAAATATGTTACTATACCATAAAACTGTTGGATGTGTGAGAGTATGAGAGGAAGGAAAAGATTTTTTTACTTTTGTGGAAACTACATATGGTATTTCAGGGCAATTTAGGTACATTTTTTCAGAATAAATTGAGAAATGAAAAAACTCCTCAAACCTTAAGAATTCTTTTGTCGGGAATGCTAATGACATTGTTACCATCATGAAATAATACAGCCCAAATCCCTGAAGAAAAGGCAAAATGTCTAATTACTACAGCTGTGTTTGTAATTGAGAGGAAACAATAGGTATGAAGCTGTTAAAATGTTAAAATGTTGCATCATTTTGGTGAGAAGTTGGCTCCTGAGGAAGATCTGCCCACAATCACGTGCTAATTAATGGCAAAACAGAGACATCTATGAGCCACAGAACCTACTGCCAACCCATCCTCTGCTTAGACAGCCTAATAAACAAACAAATTTCCAAATTTAATTCAAACTTTTCTTTTGGTTGGGACATTCTTGGGCTATCAAGTTGATTTTTTTTTGTATCTACTAAACATCAAACTCCCACTACAGCCTTACCCTCGTTGGGGGATTCTTTAAAAACATCTCTCTCTCCATTCCCAGCCCCTGAGAAACACACAGGTTCTCTCAAGACACCCAGCCTTTTGTAAAACTTGGTAGCAAATGAATAAAAAAGTTACTGAACAGGAACAGAAATACACCATTAAGCTTTTTTTGCCTTAAGAAATTAATCTAAGGGGTAATTATCTGCAGTACCACAGTCAGGTGGGCTTGTGAAAGTCCCAAAGAGTGGGAATGCAGTTAGACTATAAAGAACATTTATTTGCTACTATACACTCTTAAGTAAGGAAAAAAGGGGTTTGATTCATACTTACATGAATATCTTGGTCAAATGAGTTCAATGTAACATTTAAAAGAACAGACTAAGCTTTGCAGGTTCTATAAACCTGAGCTCCTTGTCAGACTCATTCATGTGTCTACAGATATCTCAACAGACATATTTTGAAACTTGCCAGCTCTTTAAAATATTCTAAATTTCCATTGCTTCTCAATGGGATTTGCAATACCCTAGTCTGTAAAAATACTGTGACATATGATAACATCATATTCTATTACACTGGTGTTTTCGAAAGTTAAATCATAACAGAAGTTCCTAAAATTTGTCTTCATATAGTAATATATTTAAGTTTATCTGAATAAGTATTTATCTAGGTAAGCATTGACAGAAACCTATGTAATGGATATTTACAGTGACAGCAATAATGTAATTGTGTAACATAGTCAAAGAAACATAAACCAGATACAAATGCTAGAAAGGGAACCAGGCTTAAAGCTGATATATTACATTTTCAGTAGGGAATTGTATCAGTTCTTTTCCCAATATCTGTTCATATGCATGTTCATACTGCACATACTCATGCATGACAAAGACTTGTACAGATACTGAATACAGCAGTTGTAAGGCATTTTTCAAAAAAGCAAGCAGCCAAGAAGAAAATACAAATTTCCTCTCCTCCCACCCCTTTCTCTTGTCATTTATCTTATCTTCCTATTTAGAGGGAAGGAAGAAATGTGGTAACTCTTCATTCAGATTTGGGCTTCCACACTACACAGCGCCTCAGTCTGCAAGGGCCTCCTTTACCCTCTTATCACTTCCATTTTCCATTTTCCTTTTAAATCAGTCTCGTGTTTCTTCACCAGCCCAGGAATTTTTATGAAACCATTCCTCAATTACTGCTACACTTTAAATCCTTAAGGCTTAAAATCTGCTGTAGAACCTCCATTCAGAAATCAGGCCATGCTCACAGCTGGTAATGTCTCAAGCCCAGACAGGGAAGAAGAATCCTGTTCATCTCAATCACAATAACACATCAGGAAAAAAGATACTGCAGTTGCTATTAGCCTGAAAGACCACACCATCCCCAGAAGGACAAAAAAAAAAAAATACAAAGGAAAAAAGACTGCCTGCAATCACTCCCAGCATGGATATATATAAACAGGAGACACAATCAAAGAAGAGATGCAAGCTGCTCATTCAGTTACTGAAGGATATTTGAGATACACTTTTCATACTCTCTGTTCTTCCTCCTCCTTTAAAAGACCTATAGAGTTTTGTGGATAAATAAAGCCCATGTGTGTGTAAAACCCTGGCCTCTATATTACACCATGGTGCATGACAGGAAACAGGAAACCAAAAAATCCCCCTGGATAACAATTTTGAGCAGTAATCATGGATATATGCATTCCAAAATGTGTGTGCTTATATTCAAATACTTTTTTTTTGTATACTGAAGTATATTTACCTGCACAACTCTAGATAGACATGCACAATATCCAAAAACATACATTATTTTAGAGGTCTAAAGATGAATCCAGACTCCTTAAATAGTAATTTTGCCATTAATTTGGACAGGAGGGAAGATCACAACCTGTGTGTTGCCATCTCACACTCTTTAACTGCTCATTTCAGCAAGTCCTGTCATTAGAAAGTATCTGAGTCCCAGGGGTGGTAAATACTGATCTCAAAGCTTATTGTAGCTGTAATGGAATTCTCAAGCTTTTTCCATTAGCAGAATCTCTCTTCTAAGATTAGACATGTGTAGCAAACATCTGTGTAGACTGTTCAACCCCGTGCATTTTCATCATGGATATCATATACCTAAGCAGCATATATTCATTGATAACTTCCATTTATGACAGAAAATCTCCCCATATATACAGGCTTTTATAAGCAAGAACAGCTTTCAAAACTTTAAACAGCTGTTAATCTTCCCAGTTGAGGGGTTATGATGTAACTGTTCCATTCTTCTCTAAGGATATCTGCCAGTCAAGCAGCCAATAAACATAAATGACCTGTAATAGCTAAATTAGTCAAATATATATTGCTATCAATAAAGCCCCTTGGTTCTACAGCTCTGGTCATAAGGACCAGAGCTCAGACAGAAATGACACACACAAGCCACTGTCTCCCTGTGCAATCCTGGGCAGGTTAGATTGCAGAAAGAAGGGAAACTTTAAGATAACTGTTTTAAAAAACAGCTCTTCCGAGGATGTAGAAGCATTCAATTATTAATGCAGGAAGCTAAGGAAGCAAAGAGTGAAAGCAGGAGAGTTGTTTCTCCATAACTGATGGCATCAGAAACATGGTGTAAAACACTTAATTGGCAATTAAGATTTTGACATTTACTGATTGAAGCTGCTGATGTTCATGTTGCACCAATACAAAGTATAGGACCCTGTGCAACGTGATCCCATAAAATTATGTTAGTGACTTACATGATGGACAGGATCACTGACTGCAGTTACTGCATTGCTCATTTATACCAAAATTATACACAGAAGGCTGTCTGGCAATGGAATTGGGGGGATATTAACTAAAGGTGATTAAAGAGAAGGATGAGATCTTTGCTCCCTCCCATCAGGAAAGCTGGACAGAAACAGAACAAGGACCACAGGCAGGACCCTGGAACAGCTCACAGCCCTCCTCCACTTATCACATTCACGCTGCGTTTTCAAGTCAGCCGAAACGGAAGCACCTACATTGTCAGCATTGCTAAATTCACTTTAAAGAGTGAGAAAAGCTGCTAAATGTGTCAGGAAACAATTAGATAAGTAAGATGCACGTTTTGCAGTGCAAAGCACTATAAATTAAGCAGGCAGATGATGAAGGTGAAACTTTCCTGAGGTACAGCACATTCAGCAGACTCTCCCTTTCCTCCTCAGAAAAATTGCCTTCTGCAAAAGAAAAAAAATCTTCTCCTAATATGTATGCATGGCACTGCTCACCACTGGCCTGGGCACTCTCAAGCAGAGTTACATTTAATAAATTAAATACATGTTATCCTAACTGGCACAAGGAACATAAATATTTCGTACTCAGTGAATTACTACAGTTAACTGGCACAGGTGGGGGAGCAGCACATGTGATTTTTGTAGCTAAACTGGCATTTGTGACTCCACTCACCGGGGCCCCAGCAGGCAAAGCTGTGCTCAGGGGAGCAAGTTCTTCCCCTGGGGCTGAGCATCCTGCTCTGCCAGCTCTGGGAGAGGCAGGACAGCAGCCAGGACAGCTGCAATGCTCAGCCAGATGTGCAGGGCACGCACTGAACCCCCACTGCAAACCACACTTCAAGGCAGAGACACAAAACCAAAGCCCCAAATGAAGCATGTGAGAAAAAGAGGGAAAGGAATCTATCTGTGATCATTTTCTTCAGCACCAAGTTGTTTCCTCTTGCCTAAACTGCTGCACTTCATCTCTAAGGCAAACAGGATTCAAAAGAGCAAAAGATGAAGATATAAATCAGGATTTGGATGACAGAGAGTTATCACTGAAGAAAGGTACTTCCAGCCCTCCTGAAGCTCCAATCTCCCAAAGCAAACAGGCTCAAAACCAGCCAAGCTAAGGAAAAGATTTTCACAGAGTCTATTTCACAGAACTCAAAGGAGGAAACAAGGTCTTTTTAAAAGGCCCAAAACCCCCTATGTTTTCTGATGTGTTTAGGTATTTTTGTGCATCTCAGCAGATAGCAAGGGTCAGTAAGGATTCAGCTGAAACCATCACATCATACCAGGGAAAGAGAATGGCTCTGAGACAATTAAAAGAGAGATTTAGACACAGTATGTCATCACCTGTGATTTATACAGCAAATCAGTAAAGGCAATTCAGTACCACAGGTTTGAGTTTTCCCCATTTAACAAAATTAGTATCTTCCTGCATCTTGCTTAGTTTTCTCAACACTTGTTATGAAAAAAAATTAAGTTATATATTTTGCAAAAAATAAAACAACAAACCATTAAAATATATTCATATTTAATATATTTCTTCTCCCTCTCCTTTGAAGTAAAACCATCCACTGCACAACCAGGAATACAGTCTGAGAACTGTAGGTAATATAAAAGGGAAGGATGAAGAACCACCAGCAAGTCCTGATCTCTGTTTTTTTTATTAAAGATCCATTCTAGAAGCTTGTTTAAGCTTTGTTATCTTCCTTAAACCATTTGACCTCTGTACATGATTAATATTTTCTGCACTACTGCGCATGTGTAATCTTTGAATATGGAAATCGCTGTACCAATGCAAGATATTATCATTGCAAAAACTCTGCAGGAGAATGAGACTAACTTGGAAATCAATCACTTCTGACTTCCAGTGTTAAAGTTAAATTAATTTTTCTAAGCAATCCATCTACAAAATGTATCAGTTTTATGAAATTTGGATATTAAAAATAAGGAGACAGTCATGACTTCAGAATTATCTAAACCAATTCAGTATGTAAAGGAATAATTTGCTACTGTCAAAAGCTAATGTCACTTAATTCTTGTCTTGTTAAATCATCTGATGTCCCTTTCTTTTTTAGTTAAACAAAGATAAATAATAAAAGCAATTTACAGCTAGAAGATGTTAGGGTTCTGCAGCTGTTCAATGTCTTCTGGGCAGATTAGATTCTGTAATGAGAAGTTACAAGCCTCATTTTACAAAAGCTGTTGCTGTCTCGGGAAAAACATCAGTGAATAAGATTAGAAAACCCTTTTCCTTCATGAACCTATTACACTTGCAAGCTGATTACTTGGCATATGTTTGATACCTTCATAGCTGGAAAACAGTAATTTGTTTCAATGATTTTTTCCCATCACTCATAAAGTCAAAATGTCTCCTCTAATATTACCCTACCTCTGATTCAGACAGGAAAAACAGAGACAAATCCATGGGAGCAAAACTCACACCAAGCAGAATTAATTTAACTTCCCTAAAAAAAAAAGTTCTACTGAACTAACTATAACTAACATTAAATTGTAACAACTTATCAACTGCCTGCTCCTTGTGGGACAAAAATAACATTCTAAGATTAGGAACATATTTAGAAGAAACTTATTGGAAGATCCACAACCATATGTGAATGAACTTTATGGTAACTTAACAATATGTGCAGCTTTTAAAAATTGGGAAGAAAGAAAATTCCCTGTTTATAAATCTTATCAGCTAAACATTCATGTCAGGGAATTCCACTAACAAAGGGGTTGTAATTAGCCCTTGGGTAGGTAATTAGCAGGCACCCTGTGAAATCTTCCCTCTCGATCAGTCTAGAAGTACTTGATTTGATCTTTATTTGGGGACACCAGGAATTCAGACTAAGCTGGGCTACAAACCTGTTTCCACTATCCAAACACCTTCTGTTTACCTGCACCTTATTTTAGTGAAATTCTAAACACTGTTAAATAACCACTCACACCATCTCCACTGCATATCCCCCTGAATGCTGGCTTTATGTCTATTAGAGAAATTTATTTCCAGGAACATTGCAACACTTAGCAATTCAAGTGCCTGGAGTCACTAATAGATGGGATAAATAACACTGTCTTGAACAAACATGAGAAAACTCCAACCTGTAATTATTTAACAAACTGTGAGAGTGGTACATAGTTAGTACTAACTGGTGGGAGTTGGATTAGTGATTATGGGATTTGTGTTAACTCTTTGCAGCCAGCTAAAAAAAAGCATCTCCATTTTCTGGAGGAAAAATGAGAAATGAAAACAAGGCTTCACATGACCCACATTACGTAAATGGCCAAATAATTTAAATAATATGCTTAAAATCTGCTCTATCATGTGCCAGTGCTATATTCTGGCTAATTCTGCTTTAGGCTATTAAAGTCTACTTTTCTTAGTTCCACCTACAGTTAAGATATGGTGTTGCTATTTGCTTTCTAAATGTGTGGTGCACACACTTCTGAATTAGTTCTGTCCCACTGCTGTGACACGCTCTAGAGGTGTTTGTATTCTGGTGCTGGCAGATAGGGAGGCGCAGTCAGAACAGCATCAGGATGATGGGAATTATTCTTCCATTATTCTTGATACTTAAATGACATAATCTTGAGATTTACATTTTCCTTGGTTCATCTGGTTTCTTCTCTCAACATCCAGCTTTGCATTTCTTACACACTGATATTTACTTAGCGGGAGTTTTGGGTGCACAAGGAAAGCAAAAGTTTGACTTTTCAGTCCTCTCTGTCACTGGTGGGATTTTCCAAAGCACAAAAACATATCTTAAGTGTCTTACTGCACTTCAGGTAGCTATCCTTTCTTTCCTTAAACATTTAACAGGTGCTGCAGGTGTTTAAGACTGTTGTGATATTTTACACTGAATTTGTGTGTCCCTACAGAAGTTACCACATTCTCCTTCCAGACTGAACAACCATCCCAGCATTTAACAGCAATGCACAGTGAAACCTCCACGTCAGTCAGTGCAAACTCAATTTTTGCCCTCAGCACAGCCAGGGTTTCTGCAGTTTTCTGAAAATCTCCTGAACAGGGAGGAGCTCCTGCAGCCACAGTGTATTCCTGACTGGAATACCAGGCTGCTGTTTTCATTCAGTGCAGGATAATTCTCTGTGCTCAGCTCTAGGAATGCAGCCTGGACCCCAACTGCAGTTTAAAATCTAAGGGGAAGTGAAATACCATCACATATGATGAGCTAGGCCTAACTAACCCTTTAAAATCTCTGTACAGAAATGTCTCCTGGTAGAGCTAGCTCCACCCTGGAGATGGTAAGGAATACACAAAGCGCCCTAGCACAGGATTATGGATAACCTCCCAAATCACTTACAAATAAGCAGATAAAATTTTTCTCTCACTTAGTATTGAATAAAGTTTGAAATATTTTCATCTTTGTAAAGGTGATTTCTAGATCAGACTTTGGGAAGTAGACTCAAATAAAGAAGCAGAATATAAACTACAGTTTGTAGGCCACACCTTAGTTGAACACTGGAATCTTCTCACTTTGTTTACATGAAAACTGAAAAATAGTTATTCTTAAGTGAGAGGGTTTATGTCAAATTTCTCGTTATGTGAAAAGATTTAGCCAAAATAAAACCTGAGTGGCAGACTGCAACACAACAGCAGTCAGACCATTAATTATTTTACCACTGCTGTGTATTGCCATAATTAATGGCACTCTGTGAGACCAATACAGGAAATTAAAATTTCCTTTTAATGAAAAGAAATTGCAGACATGAAAGGCCACTACATGAAAAATGGATCTTGATTCTGCAGTACTAAAATAACCTGTAACCTGATTAAAAGGCATTTGGAAGCACAAAACTAGATGTGCTAAAAAGGTAAGAAATCTTTTCATTATAGTTACAGTTAAAGTTGCCAGAATGAAGGAATAAAGATACATGTCCTTCCCCTGCAACAAATGGGCTCTGTTCCATGCTTTTTGGTAAAGCAAAAACCCCACTGAAAATCAAACAGGCTACAGAATAGCTTGAATGTACCATTCTGTATTTCAGCACAAGCTGTATCTTTAAAGTAATGACAGTTTCTCTCATCTTTTCAATCTTAAAGCATTTTAAAACTACAGCCCAGAAATACATGGACTGAGAGAAATTAAAGCAACTGAAGCTGAAATATGCTACTTAGGAATCCAAAGTTTGTTTACACCATTAGAAGGCACTCAAATATATATCCCCATAAATGACAAGGTCCCAGCAGCAAATTAACAGGAACAATTTTCCCATCTCAGGAGCTGTCAAGATGGGCTCTGTTAGCCAATTTATCTTATTCTAGCACATCTCTGGTGCTTGTCAATCAATATGTGAAACATTTGGTGTTGATTGCCATTTTTCTATCCACTTCCTTTTGCCTCTCGTACCAGGCAATTTACTGCAAGTCAATCAAGGTTGAAGCAGACCTTGTTTAAATAAAACACTGTTGAGTTCTTTTCACACCAACAATTTCAAAAACAGAATGAGCTGTAGCTCTTCACATTTACATTTATACTACTTTTTCTGTTTTTCCCAAATGCCATGCTCAAGCTATAAGTCATAACTAAACTCAGCCGAAGGCTTATGGAGAAATCAGTCAAGGAAGATGAACTGCATAGAACTGTATATGCTTTTGCTGTCAAAAATTCAGGCTATCAATGGAAACAGAGAACATTAAAAAATAGTTAAATAATCTGGGATTGTTTCCTTTTTTACCCTTGCTTGAAGTCAGGTCTCCACATCAGAAAAACAACTTCTAGCTTGTCTGAATTTCTTAAGTCTGGATAAATATTTCAAATAGTCATTTGAAGGTAAGAGGGAGCTCAACTACTGTTTTTATAGCTGCAAACTACACATAAATATATGAAGAAATTCTCCCAACTTAGAACTTGGTCCTATGTTAAACACACCAACAGCTTCCCTCTCACACTGAGATGAAACAATGGCAGAACAATCCCAGGTCACATCACATCTACTTTTGGCACCACCTTGGCATCACCTGTAAGCAGTGAGGCAGAGAAATAGGGCAGGAAGAACATCCTTTGCACTATATAATTTTACAGCTATACAACTGAAACAATATGCACTCACAGTATGCAACACCTGACATTTTTATAACTTTGAATTTGCTTCTGCACAGTAGCTTGGTTCTACAAACAACACCCACAAAACCTTTGCACTGTGCTCAATGCTGTTCCAGTTTTTAGGTTCATGATGGACTGCAGAATTAACCCCACAACAATTCACACCAGTGGCACACAGAACTACTGTCCTCTGAGTTACAGCAGCCATTAAACACCCACTAGGTGCTACAACTGCATTTAGGTGCTTTAATTACAGAGACCTGCATTGATTTATTAAGTTTAACACTATTATTTGTTATATCTCATATGCTAAATCCAACAATGTACAAGAGCACCAAAATGCATGTCAGACCAAGCCCTAAGGCCCCTAAAGTAGTGATCTCTTATGGGTAACACAGGACGTATTCCTTTAAAAATAAAAAGTGACTATGTTGCTGTTATTACTGGGATCATCCACTCCTGCCTTTAATTCTAAAAGATAAAAAAGTGCAAAGTTCAAAACCCAACAAGCTCAATCACATATACATATGTTAGCATGCATAGAATACATATTATTTTATAGATATTATATATATATATATATATGCATGTAAGAGAGTAAATACATCACTTCTTTATGTTATAAAATGAATGGCCATTGAAAGAGAAAAAAAATCTTCAGTTTCTTTTCTGGTCAGCAACTTAAAAATTTGCAACAACTCCCAAAATTGCCTGTAATTGACATGTTTTAAAGAAGATCCCTGGTCATTTGCTTGTACTTTTGTATAAAACCTAATATCTTCCTGATCTATAGCCCACAGAAGGAAATAGATAAAATACCTGAAACAGAGTCAGAGTGAAAAATAAAACAAGTATATTACAAGGCATATACAATCACCACTATCATCTTGAGCAGCACAATATTATGCCAGCATAACTAATGCTACAACTGAAATGGGATGCATTTCACTGTCTTTTGAGTAAAGAATGCTCCAGACTCCATATTAATTATAAAATAATAAATGTTACATAGTTTAGAGCACTAGGCTCTTAGGAAAAAAAGGGGCTCTTGCAGGTGACCCTTCCCAGGTAGTGCCCAATTTAAGGATCTTCCTTTACTCTGCTACAAGTAATAGGTGAAAAACAAACAAACAAACAAACAAACAAACAAACAAAAATCCCCAAATTCAGCTAATATATAAGAATTAGGGGTTCACACCTATATGGGTGTTATATAAACACATACAAATATAACCATACACACACAAGTATATGTGAATGCATATTGGGATATATGGGGTTCTAACACTACCAAGAGCCAGTCTTTGAGTTATTTCCAGAAAAAATTCTCATTATTCTTGAGAAGGTAGTTATATGATTTACTTGACATTGATATTTAATGTCTAAAGCAGGCAAACAAAAAATACCAAAGCAAAGGAACAAAAAAACCCCAAACCCAACAAACCAGCAAGTTGCAGATATTAAAAAGTAAGTTCTTGAAAGCAAAACAAGTAAACCTGATTTATACCAATACGATGTAAAATCTGCTTCAGTAACAACAGCCCAGATTAAAAACTATCATAAAAGTAATATAACAATTCCAGATTCCCAGTTTTAATTGAGGGTGATTTTCCTGCTCTCTTCCAAAAGATGCCTCCTACACTAAAGCACGAAGAACCACACTTACATAACATTTATTTTAAAATTTTCAATGATAGGAGATCACTTACATATCACGAAATTTCCCTTTAATTCCACTGCACCTGTCTAAAACATACCTAAGCTCTGGGTGTCTTTAAATCTAAATTTTGTCACAGGCCAAGGCATGTATGAGATTTTTACAGTTCTCTCAGCTACATGGATGCTACTCAGATAAAAAGCTCATGTCTGGAATTCAGGTTTACAGCTGGGCTTGGTCAAGTTATTGGAAAAGCATTTCCTCCAAAATAAACTCAAACACAACAAACAACCCCCTACACACAGAAAGTGTTTCTCTTGGCTCACAGAAAACCTGTCTTTTCATCAGTAGGATTTTTCCCCAACAAGTTGTACCAATTTTCTGGTATGTGCTTTCTGACTTTGAATATAAAAGGCAATATGAGATGTTTCTGCCACAGAAGGAAGCAAAATGTGATGAGTGGAGTTATTTATTAACTGAATGCTCTAAATAAGCAGCTGGCTCAGGCCAGAGTAATTCACAGCCTGTCCCCTCTCTGCCCATCCCCTTGTCCTCTATCCTCCAAATCTTCCCAGACTTTCCACTGGGGCCCTACAAAGGCTGAACACGAGGTCTGATGGATTTTAGGGGATGTTGATGAAGTTAGTAAGACAGAGAGGCTCAATACAGAGAAGCAGTGCTCACTGCCAGAGGGTTTCAGAGTTAGTTACGATTCTCTCTGAAAAGGTGATCACATATTTCACTATCCTTGCCATTAGACAAAAGTCCAGGACTTTCATCTGTTCCTACCCTCTTTTTTCTCCCCCAATACCAGATTGCTTAAAACCTTGATTTTAACAAGAACCTGCAATTTTAGCTGCTAAGAGAACTTCACTTTCCTGTCTCTTTAGAGCCCCAGGGACTAATTGAGAAGATTACCCGAAGGCTTGAGGTCTAAACGCTCAAGAAAGAAAAACCTGCTTAAAAAGATTTCTACAAAGAACACTGACAGAAATAGGAACAACTCGATCTTCCTGTCAGTGCAGGTTTTTACAATCACAAATGAGAGCATGCTGTATGTTATCATGTGTTGGGAACAGCAGTAATAACACAGCAGGTTTCAATGATTTATTTTATTGCAGTACATAGAAGGGTGATAGATAAGGAGCTTGTTTTCACTACAGATCTCAGACCTGAAAAAAAGTCTTGATCTAAAACTGTTCTGAACTAAGAAGAGGCCAAGTTTCTTTTGTCCTTGCTAACTTGCTGTGGCAAACAGATGAAATTTGTTAAGTGTGTAAGGCTGAAATTATGCTTCTCTCAGCTTCAGGGAGATCATTTAAAAATGGGATAGAGGACTAAATGGAGTAGATGTGTAAGAAAGAGTCAAAGACAATTTTAAAAGATGCTGTTTTACCTACACTTAGTGAAATGAAAACTAGAGAATCCACCCTCCTCTTCTATCAGAAGTCATGACCCCATCAAAAACTGATGTACAAAACGGTTCCAGCAAGGTTGGTTAATAGAAATAATACATCACAATCCAGCCCATTTGGGGCTTTTGTTCTTAAACACTTCAGTAAATGGGTCTGTTTTTTAACTCCAACAGATAATTATGAAGTGCAATAAAAAATTCAAATTATGTTAATAGGCCAGAGAACAACGGCTGTTTCTGAAATCACTGGCAATTACTAGACATAATGGTTCTCAATTAAGCTGGAGGGTATTTTCAATCGTTCATAATTCACTATTTTAAAAGTATCATAAAAATATATAAATGTGAGTTGTTAATAAAACTTTCAGACCAACCATGTAGCTGTGTGTCACAGAAAGTAATACTTGTTTTATTTTGATGGTGCTGTTTCCCTTGTGAATGATACTTGAGCTGTGAGTGAAGGGAAGGTAACTACATGGGATTTGTTTTTCTCAGTGCTCCTAAATGGAAAAGGAGTGATATTTCTTTCTTAAGCAACTTCAGTTTCCCTTAGGAATCTCAGCAATCATACATGTCTTTACCAATCCTATTTTTAGATCCTGCTGCTCACTATAGAAACTTTAATGCAGACATGGATGTGAACCAGAGGTATCACTGCTTGCTCACTTTCAGATTGCTATTTCACATATTTTCCAAGACAATAAAATGGACCAAAATGGAAAAACTAAGGCCTAGAATAAGAAATCTTGAGGACCACGAAATGGTAAATCCTAAGCATCGTCTTTCAATTATTAGCTTGATTCACAATAGCTTTCTACCAAATCAAGTAAAACAAATAAAAAATGAAGCCATTAAGGAAAGATCAATTGGTGATAATTACTATCCACACTTCACTAAAACTAGCACTTACTGATCCACCACATGTTTAACCTTGCATTAGGGAAATAGCACAGCTGCAAATTGCTAAGTTCTCATTGTAACTTTACTGGATATGATTAATGATCAGTTTTCTGGAGACATGCCTGAACTACCTGAGTAAATGTATTTGGACACACATGTGCATATGTTTCATTTATTTATTTCCAAATCAACAACACCTTAAAAACATTTTATCTAATCCAGCCACTTCAACCTTCCTCCTGCCAAGAAGAAAAAATTCTTTGATTTTTACACAAATACATTTGCACACATATTTCTGAGAAAGAGTAAATCATGTGAGAATAGTTCCTAACTGTAGAAATTCATGTTTTCACATTTAAACAGCAACTCAAAGATTGAAGCACGACACCATGATTCATCAGTGGAAGAGAGACATTCATCATCCCGACCTCAGGATCTGTTGAGAGTCTTTATTGCTTTGGCCTCATTAAAACAGTGCAAACCATGAGCTAACATAAATCTGTCTCTCTAAATATTCTCTCCCTTAATTTTTTAATAGTTCCACACAAAGGGAAAGGTTAAAACCAATTAAAAGAGATACAAATACTAGTAAAATTGTCCTAATGAACTGTTAGTTATTGGTTTTAGCCGTTTCACTTAAAAAAAAAGTTACTTCAATTTCTGAATGAATTAGTAATTACACTCTTTATTGACCTGCCTTGATTTTCCTTCTGTTGTAGGATGTGGTGTGTTGGTATTTTTTAATCCCTTCATTTTTATTCCCTTTTCTCTTTCACTTCTTTCAATTTTAGTCTCGAACTTACATCTAAAGTCAATCTCAAGTGTTACAGCTGGACAAAGATATCTACATAAGGACTATATTGTAATTCAAACTTCATTCCAAATGGGACAAAAATATTCCGAACTCATTCCTATGCAGAAAACACTTGTTTTTCTATCTCATTAAGATCATCATACAATATCAACAGATGCTTAAAAGCCTCTAGTGCTGAAGGAAATGTTGAGAAAATTGAAACAGAAGTACTTATGAATGATAATCTAATGATACTGCAAAGATTTTCCTTTTCTGTACTACATTTAGCAAAACACACATATCCCAACACTCCCTCCACCAAAAGCCAAAACCTGTCATTAAACAGCTACCATTTTTATGTTGGCACTGTCAACAGGAGTTCAGAATTTCACTTCAGAAAAAGTAAAATAAAAAGAAAAGAGGCCAGGGTTGAAGTGTCCCTGAATTCCCCATGCCCTCAGTGGCTGCCATGCCCACAGAACAGGATATTACCATTACATTATAATCACAGTAAACAAGCATCTGGCTGTCATTTAAAATACAGCTTTTCTCTACTGGTAATAAGAAGCATTTTCTGCTTATTTCTGTTATCTGTAAATCTCTCTTGGCATTCCAGCTCTGCACTTAATGTGCTGTACATGCTCCACTTTATGCACAATGAACACTGCCATCAAATGTCAGCATGTCTTCTTGTTATCTTAGAGATAGGCAGGGTTTCACTCAATGAAATATCTGGAGAGTAAGACACAGAAATAAGGAGATATTTACTTATTATACCACAAATATTTAACAGAAACACACACACACACACACACATATGCATATATTTTTTTTTCTTTTCTTTTCCACCAGGGAAATAATCATAGTCTTTTGCAAATAAAAACACAAACCACTATTATTCTTTGCTAGCTCTGTTAATTTAACTGCAGAATGGGAGCTGAAGTCAAATTTAGATCAAGTTACTCATGTATCCGTCTACCACATCTCTACAGGACATCAGCCCCAGGTTAATTGTACCTGCTCATTTTCAGGTACCACTGTTTGCTCTCTGCCACTCCAACAGGAGAAACCAGAAGCTGAGTATCAAGCAGCTACTCTTTTATTTTCTTTTCATACATCCAGTTCTTTTAGACTGCTGGAAAATTAATCTGCAAATGACCCTTAAAAAAAAATATGAGCACTCTGCACAGGTGAGAAGCAGCAGCCTTGAAAAATTAAACTTGTGTAATAGATTTTCCTCCTTGATTTAATGGTGAAAATCACAAGAAACCCAGGTGACTGAATTCACTAGTTTGAAGTTAGTACAAGGAATGTCACAATTCTGCCATAGGTTTCAAACTTTAAGTGTTTCATATGCATCAGGAGTAGCAATATTTTGGTTAAATAAAAGAGATTTTTTTAAAGTCTTGACCTCTAATTGAGTGTCTGTATTTTCAGTTTTTATTAAACTCTGTGTCTTATTCTCCCCTCATTTAGATGCTTGCAAAATAAATATAATTATATCCAACTTAAATAACTTTGGAACCTTGAGCTGCAGGTGCTGGTATGCTGTATCTATTACCATATTTTAAACCCTTTTAAGAAGATTGCATTAATTTCTATGATAATTTAGAGCCCATAATGCATTCCAAAATGTGAATAGATGTTAATCACCAAGGAATGATTTTCCTGTATACTAACGAAGTCATGCTGCAACCAGTAACTACTACTTTTAAAATTCAATATTGCCACTGAAAGACTTCATTAAGATTTGTTAAAGTAACTATACCCCTGATATGGGTTTAAAAACCACAAAAGTAATTAACAACTACATCAATAGCTATGGCCTTCCTAAATACAGAAATTATTAGCACAGAAAATGTTTATAGTATCCAGCTCATTCCTTGCCCAGTATTATTAAAACTTAGCCATACTTAACTTGTGCCACCACCACAGACCAGGACAGCAGCCAGCTCAAAGGCAGCAGGCAGAAAAGAGATTTCATTATTATTATGTTTAATGGTACAGGGACATGGCTGAGGAAAAGCTGGCAGCTGTGACTGCAGAACTATTCTGATATTTGGGTTGGTAACATTCAGCCAGAGTTTGCCTCTCACCTAAATCAAAGCTCAGTTTGTTCCATCAGCCTCAAACCCTCTAACAGAGCAGTGTTCACACTGAAGTATCTACACAAACTGGTTGGCCACGTTTTCCTGGAACAAGCCCATCCACAGCTTTTCCCCAGCATAAAAGTAACTAAAGGGATGCCTTCCTTCATTAACCTGCTCATTTCTGTTGCTTCTGGACAGCAATTAAAACCAGGCTGTAGCACAGGTGAGACACTGCCTTGTCACTGTGAGCAAGGTGACCCAAAGAGAAGGAACCTCTGATGGACGGGGCTGTTCCATGGGAAGGGACCCGGGGGACGTGGGGCTGGAGTCACAGCCCTTGCTGAGGGCATTGTGCCACTGTCCCCTGCCCTGAGCACTGTGTCACTGTCCTCTGCCCTGGGCACTGTGCCACTGTCCCCTACCTTGGGCACTGTGTCACTGTCCCCTGCCTTGGGCACTGTGTCACTGTCCCCTACCTTGGGCACTGTGTCACTGTCCCCTGCCCCAGGCACTGTGTCACTGTCCCCTGCCCTGAGCACTGTGTCACTCTCCCCAGCCTCAGGCATTGTGTCACTGTCCACTCCCCCAGGCACTGTGCCACTGTCCCCTGCCCTGAGCATTGTGTCACTGTCCCCTACCTTGGGCCCTGTGTCACTGACCCCTGCCCTGAGCATTGTGTCACTGTCCCCTGCCCCAGGCACTGTGTCACTGTCCCCTGCCCCAGGCACTGTGTCACTGTCCCCAGGCACTGCCAGGCTTGCCCCTCTCCAGGAAGATGTCCCAGACACCCCAAGGAGAACAGGGGCACACCCAGGGTAACTCTCCCCTCTCTGTGTCTGCTCTGTCCCCACCGAGCAGAACAACGGACTCAAATCAACATTGCAAACATTCCATGTGGTCAAAATTTTATACATTGACATCTTACAGAGGAAAACTGATGTTTTAACTTTTATTTCTGCCTGCAGACAACAAGCAGGTTCAGATGAGCAGCGGAAAGCCTTTGTGACATTGTGGTAACTCCAGCTGCTGCTGCCTCTGCCCACGATCAGCCCACATGCAGAGGCTGAACTGAGTGCTGGGATTCAGCAGCGTGGGGAGGACTGCAGGCACTGCTTTCTCACAATAAGGATTTCCCCCAAAATCTCCTCTTCTTCAAGTATTTTAAAACCAGCAATAACTTCATTCCATGCTCTAAGGTGGGCTTCAGTTTCTGGGGTCTCTGTGATGGTGTCAGAACAATCCCTGGAATACATGTGCTAGAAGAAAATCAGCTCCTATGTGAAATTTGTGTTAAAAAAAAAATTCAGAAAACTTTGGGGGGACTTCTACATCAACTTTTGTTATGATCACTTAAAAGATTTTGCACTCTTTCTGGCATCATGCTTGACACTGCTGAACACTCATATTCTTCTGCCTTCAACAGAAGTTCATTATGCCTTTCCAAAATGTGTCAAAAAGGAGCAGAGAAAATTTAAGACAGCTTAAAAGGTCCCAAATCCTCTGAAACCCAGAAATACAACATTAGCAATGCAGAACAAATTTGACTTTTGAGATACGTTGAAGGATTTTGTAGAAGAATAATTTATTTACTCTTCTTTTACATTTAAACAGTTCACTTTACAAGATTAATATCTAATTGAAAAATTAAGTATTTGGATCTTTAGTTTTTTTAAGAGCAACAATCTGGGATAATGTGATGGTTGTGTACTTTTGTAGCAGCAGTCAATGCCATTTGAGCAGTGACAGGATTTAAACTGCCACCAATACAAATTAAATCATTAGCTGCTAGATGTAGAAAAGTTCAGAATCGTGAATTTCAGTCTCAAGAGACAAGCAGAGAAAGAATTTATTCTCACACGTTTTATATAAATAATCACTTAAATCTGTACTTGTTAAGTACAAAATATGTGTTAGCATAACAAAGTATCTGGTTCATATAAATGTGATTCTTGCCTTCCTCACTGAAAGAGAAGAAACTATTAAAAAAAATTATAAAACAAAGCCATGGCTTGAGGAATTGAATAGCTAAACAAGCAAAAGCAGTATATTTACTGAGAAAGAAATTAGAATGGCTACAGCATCTTATACCCATGAGTCAGGCAGAATTTTAGCAACTGGAGTTGAAAAGGTGAATGAGGATGGAAGCAAAGGACTCATCTGGAGGGCAGGCAGTGAAAGAAGGTGCAGACAGTGCAGCTCAAAGTCCCTTGCAGTGGCTGCAGGGAATGCCAGACCCCCATGGGCTCACATCCCTGAGCTCCTGCTCCTTTTCCCCATCGGGTCCCAGCCCTTCCTCCTGCCCAGTCTGCCCCTGAGGGGTCTGAGGGGGGCAGAAGGTGATGGAGCTCCAAAGGGATCCCCCTTTCCTGGCCCTGACACCTGGGCTGCCCTCAGTCAGAAATGTTCCTTGGGGCAGGGCTGAAGGATGCCAAGGGGGAAAGGTTGTGTGGGGGAAAGACTTGCAGGGCACAGTGGGAAAGGTGAAAAGGACAAAACAAAAGTGTGGAGGTAGAAAATCAGCCAAAATCCATGACTTTCTGCTATAGTAGACCCCAGACATTCTAACAGCCGAGTCCTACAACACAACCTGTTCCTAAACCAACTTAATAAAAAACTTGGCATTTCATTTGCTGCAGCTCCATTGATTAGACTCAATATACAGAACTGAAATGAGGGGAAAAATCAGGCCTGCCCACATACTGGAGTAGGAGACAGAGAAAACCAGCAGAAATTAATGTAGAGTACCCTTACTATAGAAAAAATGCATGGTACACTTGGTCAGGAATCTTTTCTCTATAAATTAATGCTTTACACAGCTGGAAAAAACAAAAGGGCCTGAGCAGGCACCAAGATTTATGGACATCCCTGGGAACTCTGGGGTCTCCAAAAGACCAAGGGGTCACACTGAATTAACACCAGTTACAGCCACTGAGGAGAGGAAACAGAAGTATCTGTAATAACTCAGTACATGCTGAGACTTTTCTATTTTGGCTCACAAATTCCTTGCCCTGATGTCAAGTGGCTACTTGGGTAACTCAAAGAACAAGATAACCAACAAAATGCAAACTGAAATTATTAGAAGTATCAACAGTTGAATAATGATGATTTGCTTGTTTTCTTTTTTAAATAGGAAATATAATATCAGTTATGATAAATTTATAAGGGCTTCACAACCAGACATTTAAACACTGTTGAGTCTTTGACTAAAAGATATGCACTTCAGCCCTTAAAAAATAATTGCAATATGTAGAGTTCATGACAACATTTTTAAAAAATATTTTCCTTTAATTGCAAAGTTTAAAAGGAATTTTCCCTCATATAATTTTCACAAATTAAAAATTCACATATAATTCTCTCACAAAACACCTTAGCTAGCATTAGGAAGAATTTTCCTGTTTACAACAGCACACTATAATATGTGTACTTTATAGATTTTTTTATGATTTATAATAAAGCATTTGCCCTTTGTGACTGTCAAAAATAAGACAATTACTGCAGCTACCAATTCAGGCTGTCATGATGTACAGTTGTCTGGTATATCTCAGAAAACAAACTTTTAAAAAAATATTTTTAACTTGAACTGTCCAATGGATGCAATTAAAAAACACTACTTTGTAGGCATCTGTAAAAATGTACTCCCAAATTCCAGGTATATAAAAATAAAGAAGATTTAGAAAAGTTGAAAGCCGAAGACCTGTTTAAAAATTAAAACCAGTGGTGATGCACAGAACACGCCAACCAAACACCTGATCAGCATTATTCTTTAGGACATCTCACTCCCTTTTTAAGGAACAGCTTTGAGCCAAGTTTCTTTCTCAAAGCAGCCATTTCCTAGACCCTCTTTCCCCATTTAAGCTGTACTACCCAAGAAACAGCTCCAATATCCTTTTCCTCCCTTGAACAGCCATGCACATTTTGCCAGAAAGAGGAAAAGCCGGAATGCATTTGTGCTGATGCTAAATGTTAATAGATTTGCCTAAATGTCTGCTAATAGCACTGCTAGAATTAGCTAGACTAGTAGTGCATGCCTAATGTGTTGTTTTTGCTGTTGCTGCCTTAGCTGTTTTCCCATTTTTTTCCCCCTCAGAAACAAAAATAAAGGCATTTTTAGTAACGTGTTTCTTTACATCTGCAGCCCGAACGGCAGCGGTGCCACCACCGAGCAGCTCTGACATAGCATCACTGGGATTATAAATCCCAACATTCTACTGTTCCTTTCAATTAAACATGAAAAGTTGAATGTTTTTGTAAATTAAACATGAAGCCCTGACTTTGCCAGCCAAAATATGTCCTTCTATCACCTCTTCTAATTCCTCCAGGTCACTTCTTTTCTTAGCTTCACACAGTCAGAGGCTGATGCTCTTTTTATTGGCGTGTACTTTCAGAATGTTGTGGGAGAACAAGGCCTTTGAAAACATTTTCTACAGGCCAAAACGTTTAATAAATATGCATTACATTCCCAGAGCTCTAATTTGCTTAGAATCACAAAGCCATTTACTCATGTAAAAGATTTTCAAAATAAACAGTTCTAAGTGGCTTAATTGAACACTTGTATTCTTAAAACTAAATAATCTGTGAAAATCAGATAATACTGTACTATGAAAAAAATCTGATTTACCAACTTGTTTTTGCAGCCAGTGTACAAATGCACCATTTCCTCCAAGTCTTCTACTGTTTCACAATATAATTTATGTAAAAATATCTTAGAATACACCCCCTTCCA
This sequence comes from Parus major, assembly GCF_001522545.3. Classification (NCBI taxonomy): domain Eukaryota; kingdom Metazoa; phylum Chordata; class Aves; order Passeriformes; family Paridae; genus Parus; species Parus major. The sequence goes on along the minus strand of NC_031782.1, from coordinate 13,389,693 downwards.
TTTTTATAAAGGACTGCTAATTTCCAATTGTCAGTTGACTGAGCCACTTTGAAATATTTTATTTTTATACTTCCCACTGTCTGTGGTGCAGAACAGACACTGGTTCCTTCTATTTCTGTTCAAAGTATGTTAAAAGGCTGTATTCTGACTTTAGGCTGCAGACAGAACATTTACTACTCATTCAAAACACACACTGGAGAGCAAAAAAAGCCAATAGTTCCTCCAGGTCCAAGAAACTTTCAGATCTTTAATTAGAAATTCTGGTCCAGAGTCTAACTATGATATTATTAAGAAAAAAACTCAAACCCAAATGTACAAGTCTTTTAATCTACGCCAACGGAAACACACGACTGTAAAGGAAAAATGGGAATCAAGTCTGTGATTATATTACCTTTCGGAAAATTTGTTAGCATGTTATTAGCAAAATGTTTATTTGTTAATTATAGTTTTAATTAAGATACAACAATAAATTATCTTTGCCACATTTCTGCAGATATTTACCACCCCTGAGACTTAAGATATCTCATTCTGTATCTGTAAAGCTGACTGAAGTAAATTAAAGTCATATCATGTGAGCGCTTTGCTCACACAAAATCCTCTGAAACCTGAAAAGGAAGAACGTGGTGTTCCTCCAGATGCCTCTGCAAACCACCACTGAATAATTTAACCATTCCCATTCCTGTAAAGAATGTCTCAAACCTGATTTTCAAAAAGGAAAATGCTGATTTATCATTATTTTTATTATTTTAGAACTAATTGCTACACTGTTTGCATAATCTAGATTCCTGCTAATGCTGGTCAAAATTAAAGAGAGATGGCATGACTGGGAAGGAAAAGCCTGTATGTACCAGATGCTTTCTGTCTTTGGTGTCACCTGTTTTCCTCAGCTTTCCTGGCTTTTTCAGTAACCTGAAATCCTCCTTTACAATAAGTTCCTGTTAGAAGATATCATGTGCAGCTTTCCTGCAAAATACAGCGTGTTCTGCCAGGCCAGTAAGGCATGTGAAAAATCTAGATGGAAGAAGATGATTCCAAAACAAACTGCAATGGCTCATCATGAGTTTATGGCACAACTTGTGATTTAAGTTTGGTGGTTCTGCCTTGGTGACCTCTCACAGATAAACACCCCCAGGACAGGCTGCATGGAAACCTCTCTGAATCCCAGCTTTCCATCCCACTTCTTGTCCATGAGTCAGAAAGCTCAAAGTAATGCAGACTAAAACATGAATATCTGAAAGGCAATTATTGGTTGGATGATGAGAGCTGTGAGTCAATCCAATGTCAAATTCACTAAACCTGTTTTCTGTGGGTGAAGGACACGATACAATAGCACTCACAGAACCATATCACAACACTTGTTTTCTGTGTGTGTGGTGGGGTTCATAACATTTGTAGTTTTCTCATTACCTAACAATTATCTGGGGTTTCATGGTCAAAGCATAACAAGGCCAATACATATCTGCCAGAAAACCTGCAAACAGAAACACATTCTATAAACAAGCCAACAATTACTCAGTTTCACACCAGTGATGAGGTCGCTGCTCTGCTGACACACACAGAACTCGCACCAAAAGCCTTAAAAACACCATGAAGGGATAGATGTGTGCAAAATGAAAAATAAGCTATTTAGACTGGATTTAATTAGTATTTCCATGCAATTATTAACAAGTTAATGCTAGATAGAGGTATTGATTTTGCCCTTTAGTCGCAGCTCTTGCAAATGCACAGGAATAAAGAAATTGTACAGTATTACTCAAAAGCATAAAGTGCATCCAACTGATGAGGTTTCATAGCTTTCCAACCAACTCTGCCCAGGAAAGAAAATTGTTCTTCTTTTCCCATTTAAAAAAGAAAACTGTTTTTCTTCTCTTCAGCTGAAGATTTGCAGTAGAATGGTACTTTAGTTTAAAAGGTACTGAGGCTGTTCCTGCCTTAAAAAGTCTTTTGAGTGCTGCTATTTCTGTATCCCTCTAATATGTATAGTTTGCTACTCTGGTTTTGTATAAGAAAGAAAAAAGACTAGGTCAAGGATGCAAAACCACCCTATGGCAGGACAAAGAGATCTGACCACTCCTGTCCTTTTAGTGCTGTGTTGCTTATGAACTTCATCATTTATCCTAATAGTAGTTTGACACTAAAATCACACTATTCCATAATAACATACTTTTACTTCATAAATATATACACACACACACATACATGTGCTCAGACTAAAAAAAATAAATAAAAATAGCCAAACAATATCCTGGAAGAAATGTGGCTTCCTACAACAATATCAATTGAAAGTAAATAACTTTTTACATCAAATTTTCAAAGGATGCACATCATATCATTATTTCTGCAGCCATGCTATTTGATTTCATCACATAGTCGAGCAAAAACTCACGTTTAGAATGTTTTACACTCCAAAGGGGACTCTTAGCTGGCCAGATGTATTATTAAACATGTTCAAAGCTATAAACTAGGGGAAGACACAAGCCCAGCTGCACAAAGCTTACACTGGGGAGGCAACATGGAGCACCAGGTATTTCACTGGATCTGCTCTGAAGTTCTGCTGCCTTTTTGTGGCTCCTCCTTGTTTATCCCAAATTAAGGAGTAGCACAAGAGGTAAGACTACTTGATTTTAATCTCATGTCTATTAACATAGTTAGCATGGCAGGGATCTGTTAGAAGTATAATAAAAAGCATGTGAATTGATAATGGAAAGGCTCCCCCAGGAGGAAATTCCCTTTGCAAACACTGAATCTAATCCTTTCATTAGGAGAAGTATTAATGACAAAATGTTAGTAGTGTCCCAACTAGAAAAAAAAAAAAAAAAAGAAAAATTGGTATTATTTTATTTCACCCTGTGTATTCTAGGAGAAGCAAACAGCTTTGGATTTTGATTAGATGATTTTAGCCATCAAAGTTCAACCTTTGACAGTGAGCTGTTTGAGAAGCCCTACTTTGTCAATTGAAGCCTGTATTACATAAGAGACATTTCTAGTAGAAAGACAGGAAGGAAACAGAAAGCAGACTTACCCATTTCTTCAAAGATCCTGGCATAATGTCCTAAAAAATCCACAGGGCATACTTTTCTCTCCAAAACTTTATTCTGCAATGTGATCATGAGAAATATGCACATATTTCACCCTGCTCACCTCCACAGAGGTGCTCACAGCCACAGCCAGTTTCTGTAGTGGTGCTGTCAGCACAGCTGTGTGGAAGTATAAAAGATCTTCTGCACTTAGAAGGCATCACCTTGAGTTCTTCAGTTCCAATTCCATCAGTTCATGGAGCAGATGGTGATAGAAAAGTGAACTACAGCTGGCCATTACATATCATCCAGCCCTCCCTGTCCAACCTCTGCTCATAACCCCTTCTTTGCCTTCCCTTCCCCCATCAATCAGCAAATGATTCTCCAAACTGAGACCCTTAAACCTGTGTGAAGCTGTTAGAGTATTCTGGGCACATGTAAAACCATTCTGAGATAAAGACAGCTTAAGCAAGGTATAGTCACCATCACCAAAAGCATCCCCATCCTGAAGCAGCTCAAACACAACCCAAAGTAAACCAAAAGTTTCAGTGGATTCAGTGGATTCCAAGCAGCAGTAATATGGGGCATCTACAAATGCTTTGTATTATTTGGGACTTAACCTATAGAGCATAGTATAGCCCACCATCACAGTGTTTTTCACCTGCACAAGAGCCTCAGATCTTCCTTGACATTTAGCAGCCAATCTCATCCTGGTCAGAGGGCAGAAGCACAGCCTCCTGCGTGCTTAGGGCTTGAACAAGGAATTTCAACTCCGGATACAATGACCCAAACTGGGCCCAGTTCTGGGCTTTGCCTTACAGAGCTTTACAGAGCTGCTCCTCCTTTCAGATGATTGATACTTGTTACCCTGTTTATCCCCTTACATCCTCCTACTCAATGGGTAAGTTCTATTCTCACTCTACTAGCATGCTTCTTGTTTTCTGCTCCAAACTTGTATTCCACTGACCCTGCTGTTCGCTGACACTGCAGAAGGTTTGCACAGATAAATATAACATCTCCCCACCTCCCTCAAGGTGAAACCATGATAAAGAGTAGAAGAAACTCCTGGCTGTCACAGCCCCATCATGACCTGAAACTCAGAAGAGCCAGGTTCTGTATCTGTTTACAGAGAGGCTGATAAATATTCTAAATGCTCTCACTGGAGCCCCCTGAGCTGATACAGAAACACTGCCACACCTCTTCTCAATCTCATTATTGATGTGGATGTACCTTTGTAATTCTGGCTTCATTTGTTGTGCTTACCCGTGCCATTTCCTGTCTTCATGTTGTCAGCTTATGCTTCATTCTTTTAATAGAAAATAGTTTATGAGTGAACGCCTGGAGGAACGAATCCTGAATGATGTGTGCTTTTGCACTTGTCAATCTTCTCCAGTCTTTAGCTTAAGATCTTTTGATAATCTTTATATCTGAAATGCCGGCAGGCTGTAGTTTAGCACCATTTTAGTTTAGATGAACAATAGCGTTTAGAAAAGAGTGACAGAGAGGATTACTGGTTCCTGAGAGCTGCTGTCTGCCAGAGATCTGACCTGCATCCTACATCCACCGCTCACAGATGGAGAGGAACTTGTAAACATGGCACTTGGATAAGGCAGAAATTCCCAACCTTCTCAAATCTGCATTTTATTTTGCTTCCAGGGATTTATTCTCTTTTTTTTTGCATCTTTCTCAGTCTATGTCTCAGAATGTTTACTGCCTCCATAATGCAACCTCCCTCTACCAACTCAAAATTTAATCTCAAAATTCTCCTTACTTATTTGGTGTCATATGCACTACAAGCTGCCAGCTCAAGTACAACTCTCTTGCTTTAATCATAATTTTGTACTTCTCAGTAGGAGCAGCACTGCTCCCCTAAACAGGTCACAGCTCAGGGTACACCTTGATAATAATATCCTAGTCAGTGTGAACCAATGCTAGCACCTTGCAGCCCCAGCAAGGCACAGAACAATTACTGGTATGTTTCTAGCCGGATATAGTCCCATTTTATAAATATAGAGATTAATTTAATTTCTGAATTGATTGCTAATCACATGAAAGTTTACTGTTCTAGATTTAAATTAATCACTAGGATTTTCTTTTAGAACAAATAAAATCTTTGGAACTTATAGAAAGTAGCAAATGCTAAGCTAAATTCACCTGCTTCTCTCAAAACCCTGAAAACATAAACCCTTATGACAACCTTGAATCAATCCAACTCAAGAAATTTAATATTAAAGTGTTAGAACTACTCTAATATTCATAAGAATGTTTCAAATGAGGAACACGACTCCATGTTCTTTGTCAACACTGTAACTGCAGTTTATATTTTAAAAAAATGTTATTATTCTGCTTCATAGAAAGCAACTCACATTCTGGCAGAAAAGTGAATAGCCATTTCTTCCACTGGATCTTAATCATTTGCCACAATGGCTGTGGTTTTTTAAAAAATAACTCAGTTCTTTAATTTGTCTTTTCACAACTGTTTACAAAACACAGCCATCAAAAGCAAAGAGATGGAGAATCAAATCAATCAACTTGGTGAAACCTTCAGCTATGAAAGTGAAAGTCAATTACAGATGTTCCTGGGAAGCTCTTGTAGTTTCTGTGTCTGATGTATCCAACAAGCCCACCAGGGCAGGGATCAGCCACTGAAAAGCTCTTAGTACAGGATGAAGAAAAAAATACAACTCTCAAGGTCATGAGGTGAAAACAAGATGCAGCTGAGGAACGTTCACAGGAGTTTGTATCTTAGTTACCTTCGTGAAGCAGAGATGATGAAAAAACAGCAAGACAAGATGGAAGCTGTGTGAACATCACACATTTCAGGAGTAACGGTTTAAAAACAAATAATAAATCAATATTCACACTGATTCCCATCCCTCAGCTATTGAATGAGAAGTTGTAATAGTTCCATGATTCACTCAGGCCTTGGTGAGGTGCTTCACAAGTACATCTTCTTGTTCTCTTTCCTCCAAGACTGTCCTCTGTCCTCTCTGTGTGTCTCTCCACACAAAGCATGCAGCAATTCTGCCCTTCACAACAGCCACCAGCACTGCACTGGATCAGCAGGTAAAGCTCCACACTGTTCACACATCATTGCTCCAGGGAGGCTGAAGATGCTCTTCTGCACCTCTTCTGCATGTGCCATCTCATGTAGGGTGACACGTACTCGAGGAAGTGGGAAATTTCCATCAGCATTCTGACATTTGGGAGGCCAGTTGTGTGAAGATGTAAGGAAAATAAGAAGCAGCGAGGAAACAGCTGATTTCATGAACTGACATTCAGTATCCAAACTAAGCCAAAGTTCTAAATATAGAGTGACAAAGTGTTACAATAAATATTAATCCATTAGCCATTACTCCGAAAGGCTCCTAATTTTCACTTTTAGAACTGAAGAAAAGAATGCTTATCATGTATTTGACAGCTAACTGTTCTCATGCCTGAGAACACAGGTGGCAGAACCTCACAGAATCTGAATATGCTGAGTTTAAAGGACCCATCAGGAGCCCAGCTCTGGCTTTCCACACCCCAGGCTGTGCTGGAACACTCCACATGCATCACTCCATTAGTGATCCTTACATGTGGGCAGAAAATATTTTTACATTCCCAGACAAGCATCTTAATTTTGGACATCACAACCTCTTAATTGTACTCTATTAGAAAGTAATCTAATAAGAAAACAAAGGATTTAAACAGAAAAGTAAATGACTACTATCAGGCTTAATCTTTGTTACTTTCAAAACTTTACTTTTATTTGGGGGGAGGAAAGGACTTAAAATATTGCACCCCCAACCCCCAAAAAACAACAAAACAAAAAGCAAAACAAAATATCAAGGCCAAGAAACAGAGTTCTTGGCAATTCAGGATGAGGTTTTTTTAAGTAATAAATTAACAAGCAAGTGTAGCTTTCAGTCATATTCAGCAAGTATATAAGCATTATTAAACTTTTGGAATATTTATGATGTTTAAATAGTTCAGTGAATGAGGGCAATAGCAACACTGATCAAACTATGAAAAACTATGGATGATTTCAAAAATACATTTTATAAGCACTGAGATGAAAACTGCTGTTGAGAATGGAACCAAGAAATTGATTTTTTTATTGAGGATGGAGAGCAGCAGTTTCATAACAAAAGTACACTATGGAAAGCTGAAAAATTGGCCTATGAGTATCAATAAAGATCACAAAATTAGTTTTATAGTTTCAATTACCTTTTTGACCCACAGAGTTCATCATTAAATCATTTCTTTCTCTTTAAGCCAGCAGAGTCACGGCCTACCATATAATGATGATACCAACTAAACCAAAACTTACAGCAGGAAGAACCCACTGAAATCTTTCACCTTGTTTCAGGTACTAAATAGAGTGCACTGGACAGAATATTTTTTGTCCAGCTGTCTTCTATCATTTCTGATATCACTTCAACAAGCCCTGGTTTTTCCTGTTCCTTTTCTAGGCACAGTCCATTTCAACAAGGCCTCAGTTCTAATTCACTAGAACAAGATCAAAAGACAATAACATCAAGGTAATCAGAATCATTTCATGTTCAGCCTGAGACTAAATAATTTCAAATGAACATGTTCATGCTAAAGGAATATCCATACATTTAAAAAAAAAACCAATAACTTTTGTTCTTTTGTTTTTTTGGGTTTTTTTTAAACCCAACTACTACCAAAGTACTTTAAATTATCCTAGGGCATCAACAATTTGAGATTATCTGCTGGCTTCCAGCTATTACATAATGGGTAATTAGATGCTGAAAATTCCAGTGACTTAGAAAAATAGTCTACATGTTAATTGCTTTTATGAGTCCTTTAATGCAATCTGGGGACAGAAAGAATTTTGGACTGTCTCTGAATAATAACATTACTGGCAGCAAGCCTAATTTCTTTTCCTTTTTTTTCCCCTAGACATTTCTTAGAGGTTTTGGTAATTTCCTTCCCTCTCCCTGTACACTAGATATATGTACATTTTTACTACCACATTATTACATTTTCTATTTAATTGCAACCAATGGTCACTGACCATTCTCGATGCAGTGTCACAGCTACCACTAGATTGCTACACCCCCATGGAGAGAGACAACTGCATTTTCAATTTGTTTCTAGTATCTTGCTTCACACCCTTATTTTGTGAAATTATAATTGAAAAAAAAAAACCACATTTGCTTTCCTTTCTCCCTCCAAATCCTGCTGGTGATCTTTGGCATTTGACTTTCCTACAGACAGGGAACCATGAGCAATCTCATTTTGCTCTCGACAGGCTGACAGTGGTGAATTCTTTGGCAACAAAACTACTACTGCCACAACACAGGCTGCTAGAAGCTTGGCATGGAGTGTTGCCTATAAACACCTCAAGAAATGAGGTGAATGTCTAGTGCTGAACTGTCAAAAGCAGAATGTTTGTGTGATTTCGTTGAGAAAACATTGAGTGAATTTGGGAAAACAGAGAACAAAACAAAAAACCTGAAAAGACTGAACACCCCCTCCCCCCGAATATTCAAAATTAGTATGGAAATACAGTAACACAGGAACTTCCAGAACATCACATTGACATCATCCAGTTAAAACTTTTTCTTTCAGTCATTTATATGTATTAGCTGCAGGGTAACCCAGAAAGTTCACAAGTTTCCATAAATTTATGGTGTCCCTTCACCACATGCTGTAAAAATGATGCCAGTCAATGGCAGGAGAGCAAGGTTCAAGAGACACAAGTTTCACAGCAGATCAGCCTAAACACTCAAACTTGCCAGCACAAAACAGATGAAAAATTCTAATTAAAAAGGAATCACGTGTGATTACATTTACTGAGAAAGAGTGGGGTTTTTTAATCTGTTTTGCCACACTTTGGGGGGATGTAGCCTGTGGGCATGCAGTAAATGAAACAATTTTTCTGAAAACTCTATGGGTACCCTCTTTGAAAGCCCAGTGCAAATCTGAGCCTACTTATAAGGACCATAGTTACCAAGTCTTCCTAAAGAATTGATTATCTTTAATCACAGAATTCTTGAAGAAAAGCTGTCGTGGAGCAGTCTGTGCTACTGTGAACAATGGGCTGTTAAAGCCTTAACTCTCAGAGAAATCTATAAAACCAAACTGCTTCCAGAATGAGGTGGGTGGGAAATAGTACCTGGATTCTCTTCAGAGGAAGTTTAGAAGAGAAGAACAGAAAAAACCCAACTGTTGATGCACAATTCCTGCCTCAAGTCTGGCAATGACAATTCAGTGTTACCAGTGTTTATTCCATCTTCAGTCCAAATGGTTTCTGTAAAGGACAGACTGACCTCTACCAAATTCTGTCACGAAGGGCAGAATTACTGGCCTTGAGGCTGTGTACAAACCTGTGGAAATGAGTTTTGCTTGGGAAGTGTGAGGACAGACATTGACCAAAGAGCTCTCCTGGCAGGAGGAGAGGCAGGAAGGCAGAACTGGCTGGCAGGAGGAAGGAGAAGACTTTTGTCCCCAAAAACTCCATGAACAGAGGAAGCACCCAGGAATCTGATTTGATGTGATTGGGACTGCAGATGATACAAGCCCTTTGCTTTTTGCCTTTCAAATTCAATTTAGTCTCATTTTCTCAAGATTTCCTGCTCATGGTTCTACTATCACTCAGGTACACTTCTGATCTAGTAAAAAATCCTTGTTATCACAGAGCTAGCTAAGCAACAAAAAGAAAACCAGAAAGAACAGATTACCAACATGTGTAACTGTCCAAAGGAGGCAGACAGGTCTTTTTGCAAAAAACCTCTGGTATATGACCAGGTTATCAGAATTTAGAGTACAATAAATCACTGTGTTACACACACTAGTGGTGAGCTGCAATCAGCCTGTGTGCAAGTAAGTAAAAATCAGAACAAGATTTATAATTAAACTAATCAAAATCTTACAGGTGGTATAATAAGTGCTTCTGAATTTTCCATGTGGCATGCTGATTGTTAAATCTTGATAAGGGCTGCTCTACGTGATACAAGCACCCCATTGGGCTCTATCAAATAAAAGTCTACATCTTAGAAATCTCAATTCCTTACACAAATCAGACCACAGAGACTGATGTGTATTGCTGAATGAATAGCTGACCTTTGGGAAAAGAACTTCAGGGTTTGAAGGATGCATTGTGGTGTGCAGGGTCATTTGGAACTACAATAAGCCATCTGCTTACCCTCCAGTGCTTAGGAACACCTTTTTCCTGAACATACAAAAATCCTACACCACAAAGCAGTTTCTCACAATGTTTTTATCAATTTCTTAAGCAATCAAACAAAAAAATCCAAAAACAACCAAACTTTTATTTTTGTAGCTTTGTAACTGGATGTCACTACAGTCTCTGCTGACTCTAATAGGGTTAAACATGCATTCTATAAACTACTAACACAAATGAAATTGTTTGATATTGCTATGGTTTTAGCTCTACAATTTTAACTTAATTTAGTGGAATTAAGATGTTCTTTCTATCTACTTTAATGTGTGCCTGACCTCAGATTCTGACATGTCAATTACTTAGAAGATGTTACTTCTAAGAAAGACAGTGATTCAAACAAGTCACGATGCATTCTTCTGGCAAAAACACAGAATTCAAAACACACAAAAATTAATCTTTCTATAAATACTCCTTGGGTATTTTTAATGACCTTAGATCTAAAAGCTACACTCCTCCTCTCACAGAATCACTGCTTTTGTTGTACCAAACAAGCCTGGGAAGGGAGTGAGAAGGAAGGCTGTGCCAACTCTATTGCGGTCAAGTGGATGGAAGTCTGCTTGTGCTATCTGAATCACACATTGGCAGATGAAAAGACATGCCTTTTACCATCTGTAAATTTTAATGTACCAGATTTTGGCTGCCATGCAACCTAAAGCATTTACTTCACTGAGGTACACAGAAGGAAAAAAGGACATAAGAAGTTTTTATCTAGATTTAAGTGACAGCACTAGATAAAATCGGTTTATGCTACAGTTTCACCATTTAAACTTTAGCACTGAAGTAAATTTCTCATCTATATAAAGATGTTCTGATGAAAGACCCCAAACCTTGATTGTCTCTTGATGTCTCCATAACTTCCTTTCTTCATTTTAGAGGAAAACAAGCATGTGGATTTTTATACAAAGGTTTGAAAATGCCATTTCACTAAAACTGAAGATACATACAAATGCCTGATCCTTTCAGGGCTTGTAGTCTCAAAAGACCATTGCAAATGCAAATAGCTATAGTTGTTACTGAGGAAACAGAAACAATGAGAAGAATAAGAATGGCAGTGGTGGTGACAGAAATTATCTTCCCTGCAGCAGGAAGGCTGGAACCAGCTCTGTTTTGCAATAGTAAGCCATGTAACACTGAGGGTAACTTCAATCAGCTCTCTGAACCTCACAGTCAATTTTAAATAACCATGATTTATGCTTTGTCCAAAGTAGTGCACAGTGGTGCAGCAAAATACCTTTGGAATATGAATACATTTGCCCCATTGCTCCCCCCATCAGTCTTTGATCTCCTTCATATTAACCCCTTATTTCTCAAAACTCTGTACTGAATAAACTGATAATAAGCTTTCCCTATATCTGGTAATTATTGTAAGGAAAAATGATTGTTTGTATCCCTAAAGCCAGAAATGTGCAACAGAAGTTACAGTTTTGCATTGTTGCTTTTCTCTTGGCACTAGCACAAATGAGAAGAAGGTAGTTTAAAAATTAAGGATGAAACACCCTCCCCCACAATTTGAGGGGGGAGAAAAAGTACACAAAAGGCAGATGTGAATAAGGCATGTTGTCTCTCCTACTGGTTTCACTTTGACAGTTCCTTTGCAATTTTTTCCTTGTTTTCACATGTTTAGCTTCAAGAGCCATAAACTTCTATCTGAAGAATTTACATTAAGTAGCATGAATAATGTTGAATTTATGCAAAATGTAAGAGAATTGCTGCAGATTAGTTGTAATTTTGATCAGTTGTACTCTAAAATGGAGGAAAACCCTTTACAGATATCTGAAGCAAAATCCACTATTTCTGGAACAGAAGGAGGAAAAGCAACAAAGCCACAGAGGTACTGCACATATTGTAGAAAAGCCTTTAAGCAAATGTGAACTGGCAGAATGAAACTATCTGAATATAGGGAAGAAAGAGCAAAATGAGAAAGATCAGACGAAAATCGTGCTGTTCATCTAGCTAAGGTCACTTCTACACCTACTGAAAACAAGCAAGACATTCCAGGCTGCAAGGGGTTGTGTTCATTCTGATCTCTCACCATCTGATACTGAAAGCAGCACCAGAAATAGAGAACATCTGGAAGCTTTAAAAAATTCCATCAGGGTACCAAACTAGAGATGTTGTGAGCACTGTGGCTACTAAAGCACATGAAACCCCATCCCAGGAGCCAATCCCCACTGAGTGACAGGAACGTTTCTGTTCCAAAAAGTGTTTTGGTGTTGGAATTTATCTTTACCCTGGGGAAAGTGAGAACACAGGTACAACCTCAGCCTTCCAAGCTGCAGCTCTCCTGGACCACCACTGACCACTTTCCCCACCCAGACCTGTTCTCTTTTGCTGTTACCAGAGACAGCGACAAAAAGGCAGAATTTTCACACGTGCACAGAGCACAGGAATGTGCACATGACTTCCACATGTCAGAGATGAAAATATTTTCCAGGACACACACACAGAGAGTGTGCAGCACACAACTGACTCTGTTTGCAAACCCTCCCTGCCGGTGCCCATCAGACGAGTCCTCACAGACACGACACGTCCCCCGTGGTACGGCGAATGGACTAAACATCTCAGCTCTGATTTCTATGATTTTCAATTAAACTTCCTTTTCTGCTGGAACATGGATCACCTGCTCCACCACGCATACTTCTGTATTATTAATTTGTTAGCTTGCTGGAATCACAGTTGAAAACCTTTCAGCCTTGGTTTGCGGCAATAAATTCAACTGACAGCTGAAATTTGGAACGCTCACTTAATATTGATTCTGAATGTAATAACAAGCGACATGACCTTTTGGAGGGTGTAAAATATGGCTGCCACAACATCTGTGCCACATTTCTTGCTGTGTAGTAATATGCTGTAACAGCACGGAGCTGGCACTAAAGTTAAGCTTTATTATCAAGCAGATCTCTCCATCTCTCTGGCTTCATTAAAAAACCCCACAGAACTTTACTCCCCACCCCCAAAATGCTTCCCACATCCAGAACTCATGAATACGTCACTGTTTCTGAGATCTAATTCATCCTGCAGTAAGGAAAGAGATTTTGGAGGGCTAAAAGAGACCCCCTGTGTCAAACACAGCAGCTCCAGCAGGCTGAGGATCAGCACATCTTCAGTCAGACAGGAATCTTACACCATCTCCATCAAACATCTATCGAGTTAGACTGGCTGTTATCTTCCTACCTAAAGGGAAACACCTTTACATCTTTCCTAAAAGAAAGAATGCATTACTAACTATTTTTTGTGAGCTCTGACACTACAAATACCATTTTCATTTAGCATTACCCCAGGATACCTTGAACTAATTTTACTAGGATGGATACAAGTTGGTACCTTACAGTAATTTCCTTTGAAGTGCTGGTATCTTTAAAATATAGTCCATATAGGCATAATATAAATTTCTGTATTTTTTAAAATCCAATTTAAGTAACTTCAAATTATGCAAGAAGCCTAACCAAGTTTGAAAACCCAAATTCTACTACAAAAAACACACATCCCTCTTCAAGTATTATAAAGAATGCTTCAAATATCTGCTGAATTTTTTTTGGCTAGCATAACAAGTAAACTGAAACAATGAATTCCTTTATCCTTATGAACAAGACCTATTTTATCTCTTAATGAACATGAAATACAATGAAGCAGATATATACCATGACATTTTAATTTTGCATTTTGTGATTTTAGTTTCTGCACTGCCAAACACTTGGTAGCAGCTAAAATTTTACTTGTTTTAAAACTCATTGTTCAAGAAAAAATTAAAAACTTTCATATTAAAGCTTAAGGCGCTCTAACAAATAGCTATGTGAAGATTTTTGCTTTTCAAAAATCTTGATAGATTCTCTACTGCATCCTTTTCTAGGACATGTACCTGTACTGGCCTTGGGGACTGGGGTAACCTGCCCCAACCTCATTATCACACCTCACAATCTGAGAGCCAGGAGAACTCTTCTTTTACTAAAAATTTCATAGAAACTAACAAACAATGGAAATCTATAAAAAAACACCATTCATATATACACTCCTTCAGATATAATCCTGAGGCAAGGGGAACAGAATGCCCAATATGGAAATTTTAAAAGGCATTAAACATCACTGTACACATGTACTGATGCATATGGATTCACACATATTACATTTAATAAATATATGTACATTTGATTATTAATGAAGGCAGATTGAATCGTTAATGAGGACTAGATATTTACAGTTTGAATTTCATTTAAATCTATTATAAATACCTACTAGCATAACAAAATGGCTATTTCCTGTCTGCCCTTCTACTGCTGTAATCCTAATTTCACTTAATTAAAAGATCAGCACCAGAACCAATCAAGGTTGTGCTACAATAGATGAAGCTGAGTCTATAACAAAACATGAAGTCTGGGCAAGATGCAAGAGAATTACTAAAAAAATTGTTAAATTCTTTTATATACAATGAAGTCTAGGACTTCTTTGAAGGACTTGGAGAAGAAAATGGAATACTTTTGAAGTTATAGGTGATCTTTGAGTTCCCCTCAATCTCCTAATTATTACCATAAAGGCATAAATCCCAGGAAAGCAGTAAAAGTGTTACTGAAAAACCCAAAGATGCCATGGATTTGCTCTACTCAAGCTTCCATGTTACACACAGAGTGTCCAAAACCTCCAGCAGTTTAATCCCTGCTGGGGCATGTTGGAAACCCACACATTGGACATGTTCCCTTGAGCATCAGTCCTATTGATGGACTCATGGGATCAGAGACACATTTCCAGCTTTGGGAAGGGTTTCTCACTGTAACTGTGAGAGTCCTGAGAGCTGAACTGCCCAGCCAGGCCTGGGAGTTCTGAGAGAGACACCAAATTCTCTGGGATTGGTCCCACATCCCCCCACCCCCAGAGGGATGTCACTGCTGCCCCAGCGAGCCCTTCAGTTTTAGTGTTTCTGTTTCTCAGCCCCTGTGCTGCATTAGTGGATAGCTCTGAACTCCACACAGTGTCACCAAGCTCTCTGCACATTCTGCTCAGACAAAACAATCCTTCCAGGCCTGACATCCAAGGTCACCATCACAGCCCCAGCCCTGAGAAGTGAAACAAAAGTAAATTGGGGTGGAAGCAAACTGGGGGAATGTGACTTCATTAGCTGAAGGTGTAATTGGACAATTAACCTCTGATATGCACACAGACCACACTGACACCTGCCTGAGAAACTCATGGCCATTGTCCATCTTGGGTGTAGCCTCTGCCATGCCCAAGGCCTTAAGATTAAAGCCTTTAATAAATAAATAAAGGTTAAAGCCTTTAATAAACACACACTTTACTCTTTTAACTCTCTCTAGCCTCTCTGTTCCAGGTCTCCACTCCAAAGCATCAGCACAGCCCCTGCTGCCCTCCCTCCCAGGCTGTGCACCCTTGGAGGCAGCAGGAAAAGCAGAGCTAAACAAGCACCAATTGGATTACTCCTGCAGCCTCAGCTGAGACAGAATTCAACACTAATCTGATTATATGTATATTACGAGCCACTAAGAATCTTTTGGCAATAATTACCAAGCTTCCACACATAAAAAATGGGCATTTTATTTAGCACTGGGATAATCTATCAAGTGGTAAGCTTCAAAGGAACATTGGGGTGGAAAAAAAAAACCACAAAAAAAACCAAACCCTGAAGTAGGTTTATAAAGCAGAGATATTTAATTTTTATTGAACAGCAAAAAATTATTCCAGACTCTTAAATGCACTAAAAGACTTCCAAGTAAAATACAGTTTCTTCTCCCAAAGCTTAATTTCCAGTGATAAAACTTCTCCAAGTTCTAAAAAGCTCCACAGAAGCATTTGGAAATGCTGCCACTGTTTCTGATACACATTTCCAACCCAAGAACTATGGCTGGTTTGGGTGGAGGGAAGGAATGCAAACTAGCAGTGCCTGACACCTGCCTTAAAAATTCATAGCCAAGATTATATGACAATTACATTTATGCTTTATAATTGTAACTAAAATTTGTCAAGCAACTAAGTACGAGCTGTGTGCTTGTTTGTAGATAATACAAGGCTGAAAATGAAAAACTGAAGTAATAGAGTATAATGTTTTACGTGCATATGTGCTCATGCACATCTGTAAAACTCCATTTTTACCATAGCTGTCAGTAAATATAATAACATAGCCCCGGGGGTACAAGCACACAACACAGACTGAAACAAATGTAAAGGAGGAGGAGGAGCTGCAAGTGGAGGAGTCATACACAAGGTAAAACAAGAGGCACTTTGCACATTCCTGCTCTTAAGGAAGCGTGTTCTGACACCTTCCTCAGGTGTCTGTCTATAACTGTGCAGAGTTTGGGCAATAATCAGGAAGAAATTCAAGTAAATTCAGTAATCTGTGACATGACCATGATCAGAAGGACGTGTATGATGGGAAAAAAGGGCCATAGATTTATGGATAAAGAGTGAGGACAAGAAAGGGAGGGAATTCCACTTGACTGCACAAAGTATCAGCTTGAAGAGATCCTGAAATGGCTGAGTTTGGGATCCTGAGAAGGCCTGGGAAAGCAGCTGGCAAAGGTTTGGGACTCCTGAGTGTAGGCTTTGGTGTAGACAGGGAATTGCTCCACAGAACATCCCTGGGCAGAGCCATGAAGTGATGCCTGCAGCTGTGGCACACGGGAGGGGACAGCGAGGCAGGGATGGATGCACAGTGTTGGGTGGGGATTGCCAAGACAGCTGGAAAACATATGGATATTGGGATAAATCACTGCCAGGCACAACCTGGGAAGGGAAGAGCTGAGTGGCAGCCCTACTAAAGCCTACTTCCTTTAGTTCTATGAAATTCTTAGAGCTCTGTTCTGTGACCTGAGCCTTTGCAGCCAGTGCGAGCCCATAACTACAATCTGAGTCCCCAGTGTAAACACCTGAAAGACAAAGCAGCCCCAGAACACAATGAAAAACATTTCTTCAAAGAATTCCCAGCTAAAATTCAGGAGACAGACCATCAGATAAACTCAAGAATGATTATGTGTGTCTATGTTGTCTTCAAGCCTCAATAGATTTCTTCAGAACTCTCCTGCATTAACCCGAGTGCTCTTTTGAGATGTACAGCTGTGGATACTGTGCCTCAGCACAGGACTTCTTGAAGTTCTACCAAGATACTATTCCTAGATTTGTTTCAAAAAATCTTTACATGACAATCACAATTAATGCTGTTGTCCAAAAGTATTTTAATTCTTCACTTTAAGAAATCCATTTCTAGGTTAGCAATGCTTTGAAAATTGTTTGCAAATGTTAAATTTATCAATCATAAAAGCTAACTCAAAAGAAGATTACAAGCAGGGTTACTCTTTCTTATCCACTTTCCTGGGAATATCTGCAATGTGAGATGAGTCTTGGGAATTTCCCAATTTAGGCTGTGCATCCAAAGAGCCTTCAAGTGACAGCAGTGAAAAATTAGCACCTCTGGTCTCCCTGTGCCCTCCATGGAGAAGCAAGGTGACAAGAAGACAACTGCTGCCAAAGGTCAGAGAAGAGCAATTAACTTGTGAGAGACTTCCAAACAGAATAGTGTGTTCACTTTTCTGTCTTAACTCAGATGTTTAGGGTGAGTTTCAACTAATTCTACTGATCCAAGCTACTTAAAAACAGTTACCTAATCCTAACTAGTCCAGTTAACCTCTGCAGTTCATGGACACCAAAGCAGGGACACTCCTCCCATGCCACCCCAAGATGAAACATGCAGGATGGATCACTCTGGAAGTGCTTGTCTTGTTTTACTGATGATTAACTTTGATTAATAGCATATCATTTATATTAGTGCAAATTAAGACAAGATTAATTCTATCTTTATTTCCTTATTTTCAAGTAATAAGAATCTTAAGCCCTCGGGCCAGAGGTTCTTTGGAGCCTATAGAACGGCAGAACAAAGTAATTTGCCTTAGCATGTCACTTGTGCCACCTCCTTTAATCTCTAAAACATTAGCATATGCCAGTCCTTATTACCCTGTTGGATCTGGTGCTATTTGCATCTACTGAGTCACGTATGTTCTGTTCTGTTAGTATGACTAACCCCCTTATTTGGTATTTTGCTTCAAGCTCCCACTCCTAGAAGTGGCTGATTATTTAAAAGCCTCAGTGTTACAATCCCCCAAACTCCACAAAAAGGCTTTATAAGAAAGGATGCGGGTGTAGCCTAAGGATGTAAAATTAAAAGGCCTCTAAAAATAATCCATTTATAGAAAATAAGCTCATTGATATTGTCAGACTTAGTCCATAACCTGCACTTCAAAATTCTTCTTATTTTTAGATCTGTTATTTAACTGTACATATATTTTAACCTTGTTGATGGAAAGAAATATGACAGCCACAGAATGATCTAGACAAAACACCAACATCTAATTTGCATGCTTAGTAGTATTATACATTGAAACATGAGGGTTTCTTCTCCCCAGTAACCTCCCTGGCAGTGCCAGAGCATATTAGTGACTGCTCTAGGTATTTTTAGGCCATTCTTTCATTCCATTGTTTTCCTGTGTGGGGAAGCTTCTAACAGGCACAGTTCCACCCACTTGCCAAACTCTGCTGAGTACTGAAGGCATGTTGGCTGCTCACAAAGGCTGTTCTGCTACACCAGTAAACACAAACCCAGCTCCTTTCACCACCACCTTTGGAATTTGGGAATACACATGGCACTGCTCAAGTGCCAAGATGGTAATCTCAGGCTGTGGGTGAAATTCCTCTGCCAAAGCTTTATCATTCTATGCCTGTAGTAGATAAAGCTCGCTGTGGATGTTTACTGTGGAGCTGAAGAATTCATCTACATATCTATTTGCATGCACATTTCACTCAGTTGAGGAAAAAATAGAATAGCATTGGTAGACCTCTCCATTGACACACCGAGCATGAACATTTATCCAGCAATCATAAATATGTATTACTCCCTCCCAGTATGCAAGTGGAGACCAGAATAGCAAAGAGTAGTGAAACAGACCCTCAGAAAGCAGAGTTTCCAAGTATTTTCCAGGAATATGAAATCACTAAGAACAAACACACACAGGGCATACTCTGGAGCCTCTGTAACAATGCCTTTTTTTGTACAGGTGAAAACTCACACAGTCAAGTGGAAAAATATTCCAAGCAGCTTATTAATCACAAATACAGAACAAACGTATCAGTGCAACTGAAAATCACCAATGCTAATGCAGAAGGCATCTCTGATTAAAAAATGCTCAAAAATGATTACACAGACGAGTAAGCCTGATTTTTGGGATCATCATCTTTCTACATCTGACATGCAAATGTAACTATTCTGATAAATCAGAGTGGGAAGTAGCATCAAAACACAAAAAGTTGTATTTCAGCTTAAATTGATTTGACCATTTTTTTTAGTAAGGAATCTGTGATGGACTGTGTGGTTATCTGCTATCTACAGGTTACAAAGTGGAGATGCAAAACATAAAATCTGTATTTTGCACAGAGGATCAAAAATTTTTCTTTTTAAATTGAAACTTCCTGGGACCAATTTTTTTTATAATCTTGGGAAAAGCAAAATTATATGCACAGTTCTGAAGAGAAAAAAGAATAGAGAGAGCCAACAGAGGAGTTAAAGCTTGAAAGGACTCGAAAAAAAACACAGAAGCCGTTTGCCATCACTTCAAAGGACACTGTATGTGAAGAATAGTAAATACCACCCCTTTCTTGCCCCTGTTTCTCTGCTGAGCCATAACTGTGTCACATTTTGCAGAAGAGCAGTGGGCTGACTCACAGCACACATCTCCTGGCTGGGCAGTGCTGCTGGGGCTGCACTTGGCACCCAGGGGCTGGAACACAGCAATCTCATCACCACATTCCAGAGTGCTCTGCTGACAGCTGGCCTACTGAAAAAAACACTTCCAGATTGGCAAGGAGAAGAAAACATGGCCCATGTAGCACATGCAGTCCTCATCCCAGCAGATGAGCAAAGAGGAAGCTGCCATCGCTGGGATGAAGGGGGGATGCAGGAGAGGGAAGAGCAGGAACATCACTGACACCTTCTGCTGGCAGCTCTGGGCCTGCAGCATGCTGTTGCTGAAGGATGGGTGCTGCTCAGCTAAATGTCTTCCCCTCTCAGTTTTAGGGAATGTTCTCCTGAATTGTCTTCCCAGATTTGAGATAAGGTAATTCCCCACAAAATTAAAGCTTTATTACAATGTTAAGCACTTCTTAGGGTGGTTATATATTTGAGCATAAGCAGATGCTCACATCTGCTCAAGGTAAGGAGACATGGATAAGTACATGGGGAAGAAAAGCTGGACTGCTGGGACCTGTTTCTGTGAATCCCTGATGCTCCTGCATTGGCACTTTCTATTTTGACCTCTCAGGAATCAATTAAAAACAGTCACATTCAGAATGCAGCACTTCAATAGCTCTGCTGGCAGCAACACTTTATTTGTTTGACATTTGCTGATCATCTGGTAACCTCAACACTGAAAATTCTAAGTTGCAGAAAGACAAAACCAAGGAAGGAAAAAACCACATGCCAGCACCACGAGGCTGGAGGAACAAAGCAGCCATTCCAGCACTCCATTAAATAACTTGAGACATAAACATGAGCAAGTGAAGGATCAAGCACTAGGGTTAAGTTGTGCTCACTGAATTTCTTTTTCTTTTTCTCATACCAAATGTCTTAAATGGTAATGTCTCCCACTAAAAAAATAACAACCCCCCATGAAATCCTCAGTGCAAACAATATTTCTCTTTTTTTTTTAATTAGGCCCCTCTTCCTGCAACACTTAAGAGTAACTTATCAGGCTTTTAACACAATGCCATTAATAAAACATTGTCTGAAAATGAGGATTGAAATAATTAGAGCACCATGAAATCGCATCTTCAAATCCCATTAACGCTGACTCAGACCATCATTCAGAAAAGTTACAGAAAGCTTCATGAAAATGACACTACTTTTAAACATTAAAGGATTCAAAACACTTTTCCATTTATTCCTTCTCTTCACTGGTGTTCAGTGTCTATTACCAGCATATAGCTACAGGTGCATTTCTCTGCTGATGTATCAGTATAGGAGTACTAGTTGTTTTTCTCAAAAATAAGAAACAAAAAGAAACCTAAAACCAACTGCTGAAAAAGTCCAGCCCCATACACTACCATTTATTTCTTAATATTACTCTAAGCATATTTGCACATTGTAACAAATATTAAGATTCCAATGAAAAATTTCACCACCCAGATAAAGAATTTGCAAGGATCTGGAGGTGTCACTGAAATTCTCTGGAAGCATCCCAAAAATGATCAAATCCTCTTCCTTTCTTTATGACACCAAAGAATAAAGACTTTTCTCTACCCAGAATTTTAAATGGTAAAAATTGCTTTAATTTTTGAACCCAACAGACAGAGTGGGAATCAAAGTATGGCTCAAAGGAACAGTCAGGTCCTCAGGCTAGCCCCAAGCACACTGAAGAACTACAGCTGGTGAATTTTTTCCCTCAATAAGTGCATTACTTAGAGTTGTGCTTAGGTTCCATTTGGGAAAGACTATAAACCAAACTAAAATTATGCAGCTTAAAATTAAAAAAAAAATATGTTTCCATGAAATGACAGTTTCATCTATAAAATATAATCACCAAATCTTCTCCCCACCTTCTCTTATGTGTCATTGCATGTTCTCTGCTCAGAGGACAAAGTTTGGGCAGAATCATCCACTTCATGTTTTACATCCATGACATAAAAATGAAAAGTATTAATAATTGCTGCTGTTTTCCATTTAAGAAAACTTAAAACTAATCCCAAGAATATTAATCCAATTCTACTCCACAGTAAGGATACAAATAATTACTGCATTACACAGAATGTGTGGTCCTGTTTCACCACCCTGCACTTCTCTTTGCTCAGGTGTTTGGAGATCTATGACTAACACCAGATAAAAATTCAGTATATTTGAGTCACCTTTTCTGTAGAAGGCACAGTCCCTCTGCAGCCCTTGCTGCACAAAGTGATAGCAAAAACACCAAGGTACAAACATGGGAAGAAGGGAGGCCCAGATGAAGCCCAGAGACATCCTGGAGGAGACACCTGGAGTGGGAAGGCTGACCTGGCACTCGCCAGTCCCCAGGGATGCTCAGGGGAATGACAGAATGAGCTTGGCAAGGAGGAGCTGACACAGCAGCCCCATAAACCATCCCAATCCCTGCTGTTTTCCACACACACACTGGTGTAGCAGGGATGGGATCAGGAATGTGGCTGTGCAGGGACCAGAGAACAGAACATCAGTGCTTGACGATGCACTGGTGACTTTACAAAGAATGTCAAACATTTTTACTAACATGGACCAGTAGTGCTGTCTCAAGAGAAGCACAGGGATAATTCACTTTTTCTATCCTCCTTTGCCAATGATGTGCAGCCCAGTAAGTTACAAATGTTTACAAGCATCTGAAGTTACACATGTTTACAAGCATCTGCTTAAAAGTCCTTTAAAAACTTCTGCAAGAAAAAATTTTTCCTCCATCTACTAATGAACTACTTTGCAAGATTAAAAAAATTCCACTGTCTCCTACTTGTATTTTCCCTATGTAATTAACTATAAATACAGCAAAACCAGTCCTGCTGCAGAACATGAAAAGTCAAATTATGATTACTGCTGGTGTAAATGTGGCTCAGTATTTGCATCTATTTGATGTCAGTGATGCTGTAATGCACAGTAATCAGAATTTTGGCCTAATCCTGGAAAAAAAAAAAAGAGATAAACAAAAAGGGATTTTTTTTCCTTTCTGTTTCTGCTGTCTCTGGATTCATAACAAGAAGATGCACTCAATTCCTGCAGTTTATTCACATAAGAAAAACACTGTCTTAATGATAGCAAAATAGTAATAAAACATCTCAAAAACTTGAAAAGGACATTTTTTTTCAGCTTTCAAGTCTATATAATTTTTGCTCACGCAGTTTAAAATCATATCTACCTGAACCAAAGGAGTATTTAAAATGCCATAACTAATTTTTTGTTACAATAAACTAGATCTTATTTTTTCACTGCATTCTGACCATGTCACAAAAAACCCATCTACCGGTGGCAACTGTGACTGTATGAAATAACCATAATAAACATTAAAATTTTGAAATAAAAAAGCAATAATGAAAGGAAACTATTTCATATGAATCTGAATTTTCAGTCACAGTTGGTTCTTTATTTAATACTGCTGATAAATTTGGACACTATTGATTCCATCATTTAGATTTTACAGCCTAAAAGAGAATAAAAGTCGTAACTGTTTGCATTCTTGGTGTATTTATAAAGGTCTCTATGGGAAACAATGTATAAAAATATTGTAAGCACCCCCTATATTCTGTGTATTCATCAGTATATTGTTTTCATGTGATACTGTCCTGCAGGAAATTTGGTTTTTTGGAGTTGACAGCAATACTTAAATCTCATTTCCCTCACCATGCTCTTAAGGCTATGTGCTGTACCAGCTGTGTCAAATTAAACATCCACAGCTGGAACCAACAATGGGAGAATCTTCAATAGCCCTGCTGGGCCAGAACGTGTTCTGGGGGCCAACAGTGGCTGCTCACATCAATAGTGCAGCAAACAGGGGCTATTGCTTGGCAGAACTGAGGGGAGGGGAGAGGAGAGAAGGTAACTACAATGGCAAAACCATTTTAGTTCACAGAGAATCAGTCCCTGTGCCCCTCCCTGATGTCTGAGAGGACCCCAATAAAACACTGCCATACAGACTCCCCTGCTGAAGCCACTAGCTCATTGGCAGATAACATTTATTAAACACGTGTGAATTGCAAGATAGGATTTTTAATCAATTTTACATGCAGTGTACTAGAAAGTGCCCATTTGTACCTGTACTAGTGAGCTGCACAGCTTGACTCATGTTTTGCATAAAATATGGAATTTATTCCAACTCCAGAAAATTATCATACGGCGTGACTGACATAACTCATGGTCTTCTCTTAAAGAGAAAAAAAATCCTGTTAATACACCTCCACAAAATAAACAATATATGCTTCTACCCCTAGCCCTCCTTCCTCCCTGCAGACAGACTCAGCATGAGGTTCCTGAGGAATTAGTTGTAGAAGAACTCCCCTGCTGACAGCAAAATGCCAAATGCACGTCCTGCACATGTAATGTGTCTGACATTTCCACATCTCACCAGGTTCATGTTTCTGACAAGTGCTTAAAAATACATGTCTTTTTAAAAGTGTTTTTATTGCTACCTTCCTATCTCCACTTTATAATGTTTTAAAATGCTATTTTACTCATGGAAACACCTCCACATTTGTCTTTTGATTTGAGTAGAAGTAATTGGTTTTTCAGGGTCAAAGACCCTTTTGGAATCGATGGGTACATTTCAGTTGATGGATGGTATAAAAAGTGCAAATTTGATCTTCTTCAAACAAACAGAACTGTGAAAAACTGAGAAGACTCAACATGATTGACACATTTAACATGGGTAGCACTGAAAATATTTTAACACCCTACCTTCTTTAATGTTGTTATTCTTTGCAATAGGAGACCTTGGGAAAACCAGCAAAACTTTCAAATGTTAAAAGTATTTCTTCCCTACTTCTATTTTTTTCCCATGCCAGTATGAATTCCCGGTTGGGAATTTTAAAGCCCAAAGGTGGATCTGGCACAGACACAGAACTGGTGCATCAGCTGCTGTAGTTGAGTCACCACAACAATTTTTCTTAAGAGCAGCAGACAGAATTTGCAAGAGTGCAGCACTAACACCTGCTGAACAGATTTTGTGCTCACCTTCCAGAAGTCTTTGGGCATTACACACAACAGGCATTGTATTAATTTATCTCAGAACTTCCAAAGTGTTTCTGGAGAATAGGTCTGTGTTCAGCTTCAAAATGTGAATCACACAAAGGGATTTTATCTAAGTCATCCAGAGACACCCTTGTTCTGCACCTGGCTTCATGTAAAATAATTCTAATATGCATACAGACATCTATACACATTTACACATATGGTTCATATATGCTTTTGAATTCAAGTTTGAAGTAATATCTTCTTATTAAATATATATTTTTCACCCAATAGTTAAGATATTGTCAATGACAGTCACTGATGTTATTGAAATTCTATAATTTTGCAGTGGGTTTCATTAATTACTATAATTTCTTTTAGTCATTCAATTGAATAAATAAAGAATCCTCAGAAACCTGCTGTACACAATAAAAGTGACAAAGCCCAGAAAACCAGAAGAATTTTCAACTTTGCTATAGAATACCTGCACGATTCACTAAGGACATTTTTTCCTTTCTGAACTGTCAGTCTTGTACTTTTTAACTTTGCCTGTCCCTGATCACGATAAAAATAGATTTCAAGGAAAATTAGGGGGTTTTGAACTTCCTTGGTATTCAGTCAGAGAGGTCACCCCTGTTTCAAAGGAAGACAGACCTTGTTGGATGCAACACAGAACAGTGAGTTCTCTGTGAATTCCTGCTACCTGACCCAGCCACAACTACTCATTTTTCCTTCTAGCCCACAATAGACACTGACAGAGTTATAAGGAGGATGGCAAACACTGTCATCAAAATACTTCTTGCTTGAACTGAAATCACAATATTTCAAAATATTTCTCATGAATCAATAAAAGAGATGAAGTTTGTAATTCCACTTAACAGAAGATAACCCAGCTCAATGCCCTTGAAAGAAAAGCAAATGTGAGAAAGGACAGGGTCAGACTGGCCTCAGGTTCAAAACCAAGACAGCATCACATTGAAGACGTGCTCTTCAAGAGTTGAATTTCCTTTTTCCCCTCTAAGGATCCAATGTTTGGTACCCTGTTCTGAAGTGCCCACCTTCCAGACTACCAGTCTGACTCACAGCTAGACTCAGCTTCTGATTGTTCCTGGCTACAGATACCAGGACTTAGCCTTCATTGTGGATTTGTTTTTATTCCTGCTTTCTATCCTGAGAAATACCTTCTGGATTAACCTGCTTTAGCAGTTTACCAAAAGTTTTAATTTTTAACAAAATTTTCATAACTGACTGATTCCAGGCTCTCTGTCACTGCTGGCACTGTGAATACTCTAACACTGACAGGAGGTTAGTAAAGTTTATTTATCTGATCTGTCTCATCAATCTGTTTGTGTGCTGGGGACAGTGTAACCACGCCTCCAACTAATTCTGAAGCTACCAAAATGATCAAATGTTCACCTCATAATACACAGGACATTCAAACACCATCATATGTGAACTGTATCATATAATTGCAGAAGATAAAAAGTGAAGTTATTTTAGAGACTTTTTCTGATAAATTTTGACTTCATTAGTCTCCTGCTGTGCTTACTACATCCCAAAAAACATCTTACTGTCCTCTGTAAATACATAAACAGATAAATCAGTTTTATTATTCCTAATGGCCACAGTCCCAGGCCAGGTAGTAGATCCCACACTAGCACTACACTGGTGCACAGGTGTCATTTCTGCCTTATTTTGCACAGTCTAGTCCTGCTGCATGCAGCATGATATTGCAGCACTTGCATTATAGTATTACATCACGTATCCCAGCTACAGGAAAGAGATTTTGCACATCACAGGACTCTCAGGAACTAAAGGAATTAATTTCTCTTCCTCCATTCCCCTCTTTTCTTTTGAATATTAAAGGCATATATTTCTTATAATGTTTAAATATAACTGATTTGTTTTTAATTTTTAAGTTATATCGTTGATACCTTTAAATTACTATCTCAATTTGAGCAATATCTTTACATTACTGTAAATATTATACTTTATTGCTAACTGCATATTAAACTCCTTCATTTTGTTACAAAGTTCTCAAAGCCTAAAAAAAAATTCTTAAACTCTTATCTAGCTAACAGATTGAATCGTGATTGTGGAACAGATTGAAATCTCCATAATGGGAGATCATGTTAAAATTCCTCTGTAAGTCTGCTACTCCTTAAATGAACTATTTAAGATGCAGGGGAATACAACCGTGGGGGAGCAGGAGAGAAAGGAGTGAACTGGAGAGTTCAGCAAAAGAAAGGAACACAGCACATAAGATACCCAGACTTGTTGACAAGGGAGCTAAAAAACACAGTGAAAGAAAAGCTGAGCCTAATTTATTTGTTTTAACCAGAGGATGATAAAGAGCACCTGTCTGCTTGACTCAGGGATCAATGTGAAAAACACAAGCCTACCTGGCTGAGAAATTCTGTCTAACATCAGACACAACAAACCTGTCTTGCTGTGCCCCTAAAGGACCTAACAGCACCCACAGACCTGCTGAAGGGAAGGAGACAAAGCCAACACAGGAACTTCTTTTATATTTTCATTTTATTGCTTCTCTTCCCCGTTTTATTCACTAAAATAAATAACCAAGTCACACAGAATTAGTACCAGTGGAAATTCAGATGGCAAATGCTTTTTTTTTTTTGTGCTCCAGGTTAAAGATGCCACTTATAGACTGCTCCAGGCAGATCTCTGGGCAGTGTGTGCACACTGCAGGGATGTGTCTCCAGCCAGGCACAGGAGCCACAACAGCCCACACATTCTGACACACAGCTTACCAACAGCCCCAAATCACTGGGACTGAAAAACACAGCCAGGAAAAACACCTGTGGTCCACCAAAAGTCCAGGCATTCAGCTCCAAGAATCAGGAGCACTAAAGGCTTTGACAACCAACATGTTTGAAAAGAAAAACTTTATTGTGAGAGGAGCAAGAGAATCATTACACTCAATGCTCAGGACTTCGGGATATTCTGGGAAACAGCCTTGATTGTGGAACCAGGAGTGCCCAAACTGCACAGAATGACAGCACCAAACAAAGTGGGAAAAGCTTTCTGCAAACCAACCAACCAAAACTTTATTGTGCCTGTAACACTTAATCCTTGCTTTTTTTTGCACACAGAGTGAGACTATTGTATTGTCTTTGTCCGAACTCCATCAGTGTGATAATGTGATGTTGCTCTAATTTAATCTCATTATTCTTTTGTTCTTCCCAAAGTGAAATGCCACTTCTCTTCTTCCCTTTGAGGCTTATCTCAAACAAATGTCTTTGTTCTTAATGAGACCAATCCATATGTTTGCTCCTGCATATTGTGTTCAGTTAATGGGAAGATTTTTCTAACACCATAAAAACTCTTATTTGTCCCAGGCAGCTTTGTGTTCAGTAACTGCTGTAACTGTTACCTTTGACAAAATGTCCCACATCCAATATGTTCTGCTTCTGAATTGTCACCCCTCCCTTGAACTCAAGTTTATTTATGTCCCTTCAGCATATGTGTATCTCCTTTCCTCAATTTCTTACCTTATCATCATCTATGTTTAAAAAACTAAATGTGAATGCATTGATCAGGCAGCCTGCAGCAAAACACTACACATCAGTTGCTGCATTAAAACTATAATATAGGTTATTCATCAACAATTAAACTTCTAATTATTTGCTTTGCTAATTGCCAATAAATCAAAAGATAGTCATTAGGAGAAATCTCATTGTTTACTTTTGCTGTTTTCTAGCTAGTAATCAATGAACAAGAATGTAATTATGTATACTAACTACTCAGGATTTTTTTTTCAATAAAAATCAGAGATATGTATAAAAACAACATAAAAGCAACCAGATAGATTATTGTGAGTTTTGTATAATTGTACATCCACACATGTAAAAATACAAAATTCACTGAAATTATTTGCTGATCTTCTGGTTTTTAATAGCTTAATGACTTCCTAGATTTAAATGCAGACTCCTGCAGCTCCAACAAAGTGCTCTGGCAGTGAGACAACACCACCATGGTGTCATCAAGACTGTGACACACCCTGTCTCCATGTCATGCCACCTTGCAGCAGAAGCCACAGAACTGTGTGGCACAGAACAGCAGCCTCGCACTCCCCATGGCAGAACACGATTAATCCTGGAAAATATCTGGTGTTATCAGGCACCCCATGTGGATGCTGATGTTTGTTGCTGCTTTGCTTACAAAGGAATGCAGAGGAACCCTAGTGGTTTACATAATATTCCTGATTTGCTTTTTACGTCTATCTCCTGGCTCTGTAGGCAAAATATAAGAGAGAACACAGGGGCTCACAGGATTGATTCCAAACCCTTTGCTTACAGGATGTGTAACAGCTGGTTTGCTTTAGATTATGGTGAACATGGGCCTAACAATTTAAATTCAATTTTATCTTTTAAGCTTAAAAGCAGTGAGAAATTTCTTACGGGCACTGTTAATTCAGTTTTCTCTCAAGTCCTTTCACCATCAGACAAATATGAATTCTCTCAAACACTGTGGTCTAAGCACTACTGCATTTATTTTGAGCAAGTTTTCAATTTCTCATGGTAACCTGCAACTGTGACAGGGTTTATTAAAACAACTTCCTTTTGTCAAGGGAATGAAATATGGAAAGAGTATACATGCTTCTTCATAAAGGGCTTCATATCATTACTGAAACACCAACTTTTACCAAATTCCCTTGTTTCAGGCAGGTTTATGGAACATATACGATCAAATTTTATATTCCCAAGAGGTAAGAGCTCAGACTAGAAGCTGGAGAATTCTTACTACAGTTTGAAAACATACATCATACAACAATTAACCCCTCTCACAGCCTCCCTGCATGGGGCTGCAGAAGCCATCCAGTAACCATAGCTACTCGTTTCAATGGAAAGAAATTGCTATGAATAACAATGAAACCATAAAATATGTTCTGAAGAGCCAAAGCAAATCCTGAAAGCTAGGAAAACCTTCCTAATGCATGGGAAAAGAACATAGGCAAAACATTTTGGCTTGATTTCCCACAGACCTACTTATCTTTTCAGTAACACATCCCAAAAATACACATGGCCATCCATGTCAGATGGGACACCAACAGGAGGATTCACCAGCTGTGTATTGTTATTGTCTGAGAAATAACAAGAAATTAGCAATCTTTGCCATAATCCCCTTACATCAGGTGTGTAAAGTAACATTTCTGACACAGGAGGTAAAGAGGATAAACAGTGTGTTAGTGTCTTGTGGAACGCAGCACAGCACTGAGCTCTCCATTGCAAACACACACAGAACATTCCGAGGGTAAAAGTTTGATCCAGAGCTGGCAGGCTGCCAGTTTGTAAAGCAATTATCACTGCTGACCTTCCCTCGCACCTTGCACGTGTATTAACATCAGCTGGCTCCCCCAGTACAAGGTGGGAGGGACGGGAACATTTACAGCTTGTTAATTACTTACTTACAGGGTGAATTCTAGTATTTTTAATCCTGTTTATGTATGGAAGTGCCATCACGTTCTGAGGCAGTGAACCTTTTGTTACAAATAGCAACAGGCTCCCTGACAGTGCTGCCTTTAGAGCCTGTGGATCTGGGAAAAACCAGCAGTTTATCATCTGGCATCCTCACACAGTTTAATGTGTGACTAATACAAAAGTTGCAGCGCTGCTGTCTCATGTGCAGCACAGCACTCAATGACCAGATGAGAGGCTTTGATGGGATCTAAAGATCTGGGAAACACTCGAAATTTGGGATTTATTTCAGAATGCTGGGTCTGTCGTTCTTTGCTGCTCCCACTGCTGGAACAACCTGCAGCAAGCACAGTGGACCAGGCAATGATCTGGGTTCTGATGAGAAGTTCCAAAACTGGTATCAAAAAGCTCAGTAACAGAAGTGCCCATTCTTAGGTCAAGATTATTAGGATTTCAGGAAACAAATTACAGGTCTCACACCAATTAATTATCTCCTTTCCATGTCACAGGGAGATGATTAATACAGACTTGTAGAACAATTAAGTTTGAAAGGGACCTCTTGAGGTCACCCAGTGCAGTGCTCTGACCTCAAAAACCAATCTTGAAGTTACATAAGGTTAACCCTTCACTCAGTTCATTCTTGAATAACCCACATTTTGCAACTTCAGATAGTTATTTTTGGTGCCTCAAATAGGAGCAGAAAGAGGAAGACATGAGCTGAGAGCCCCCACCTTTACTACTGATGACATAAGTGGTGTAAATTTTGCTGGCACAAGCACATGGGGTCCTCTAACATATGCAGAATTCAGTAATAATCAGTCTTCTACTCTCTGTATGTTACATTTCTATGTTCAGACAAATTGTGCAATGTGCTTTTATGTGAATAATAGAGATTATTTCTAAAATTTGTTATTTACCAAAATCTATCTGAAATGGCTGACAGCAAGGCACAATGTTCAAGTGTCTCCAGCCTCAGAGCTTCAGGCATTGGAATAAACGTTTCTCTTTGTCAAATCTGGCGTGATCATGACTTACTTGTAAATCAGGAACACTGTTTCAAAGCTTGTTTACTGGATGATGAAATTACATCTTCCTGGTAACCCCAAGCATGTCATTTATGTATTTATCTCCATCAGAAGAAAGCCTTTAATGAACAGAAAGGAAGTATCACCACTTATCACTAACAAGAACTCTGCTGCCAATCCTGACTCTCCCAATCTGTGTGTGACATGGAGGGGAAGGAAGGGAAATGTGAGCATATATGCATATCAGCATATATGAAAGCAATAGTTGCCATTTTCACATAATAAAATATCTTTGAAAAGTGTGACTTACAAATAAGGATCTGCCTTCTCCATTTATTATTTTTTTAGCAACTCTTGCATGTGAACTAATATTCTGTCCTCAATTTTCTATTGGTATCTAAATACAAATCTTGCATTTTTTTCAAAATGAACTCTTATATTTACAAGGAATTGTAAATTGTAATACTGACATTTCTTTGAGGTCAGATTTTTTTTTCTTCAGAAAGAAATGAAGCAATAGTAATTTGTCACATGACTTGACTGAAATGTGTGCTGCTTACACCAACACAGATCAGCAGATGCACTGTGCCTGAAGTACTCCCTCCTGCTATTATTTGCCAGGTAAAATTTATAATACATCAAGATGAAAATTAAAAATGAGATTCAACAACCTCACCAAGCTATGGAACACCAGGGTTACAGATGCTAAAGTACAGACAAATTTGGAAGAATGATAATTACACTTCTACAAAACATATTAAAGTGTCAAAAGCCAACCCAAGCAACTTCATAGGAATATTGTAAATAGCAACATGCTAGGAAAAAAAAATCTGCTGAGGATATTTGACAGCTCAAAGTGTAGTACACAGTCAACAACATAACTGAGTGTGTGAACACCTCAGTACAACACAGAAAAAAAAAATAATAACAATAACAAAACCCTAAAACCCACAAAAATTTCTGCCAAGAAAACCCCATATCCTGACCCAGCTGCAGGAATAAAACATCCTGGATTAACTTAAATCTGGCAGGTAGTTAAGACTCACGAGGATCAAATATCCTATGCTTCCAGGGCTTCTGGAGGGTGAAAAAGCCAGCATAGACAGAGCTAATTCAGGCAGCACTATCCAGGAAGGGCCAACCCTGTCCTTAAGAGCATCCAGGAGAATTATCTATGTGCTTAGCTTGTGCACTAAACTAAAATAACCATATATATGATATTCCCAGGGAAAAAAAAAACCCAAAACAACAAAAAACCCAAACTAAACCAAACAACAACAACCAAAAAAACCCAAAAAACCCCAACCCCTCAATACTCTTTCCATCAATATATAAACTGTTTTCCTTCAACACAGTTCTGTTCACTTTTGATTAGTTTTCAGCTCTAGAGTATTAATTGTTGAGTGCCTTAACTGGCTGATTAGAATCCAATACAAAGTGAATGCTGAACTCCTTCTCAACAAATTCTTCAGTTTATTGAAGAAGGAATTACACTGAGACAGCTGCTGGAGTACACTGAGCACTGAGTTTATGTCCTGTGTATGTTTATCACAGATTACTTGCACACTGTGGCTCCTGGCATGGTCACTCAGCAGAGCAGAACTTGTTCTGCAGAGATTCAGGGCCCTTTGCCTGCCCTTCCTCGGGCATTTGGGAGCACTCCACATCTCCCCCTACACCAGCCTTTGATCAGATGAACCACACTGGGCAATGAAAAGCACTGCTAAGGCAGTGGATTTGCTGAGGTGGGCATAAACAATTCATAAAGGACATGCACATCTCATATTTAACAACACAAGTTCACTAAAACCACAACTTAGCTCTTCTTCAATGGAATTTGTTTTGGCAGCTTTTTGGATACGACACTGATGCCAGCCAGCAAAGAATTCCCACAGAGTTTATTCCTATCCAACCTTCAACACAGCACCTGTTAAAGAGCCTAACTTATTTGAATCCTACATTTTAATAATAGTCATCAAAAAACTGAAAGAACACATCAGAAATGTTAAGAGCTTGAAAAAACTATCGTTCTCAACTACCTTGCTCTCTTTGGGAAGCACATTCAGCATAAAACACTTCAGAGTAGTTCTGGACATGTAACCTTTACCCATCACAGAGGAAAAACTAAAAACTTTGTGTTTGCATCCTTCAGTTATGTAAAATCAACAGTTTAAACCCAATCTAATTTTACTGCCTCTTTAATTGCACCTTCTGGTGCCTCACGTCTGAGAAGTGATTTACGTTGAAGATTATAGGTTCAACCACTGCTTCAACAAATTAATGACTGAGAATTACCCGTGCACTGAACCTCAGCCAGGGCTTGCTGACACTCACAGCCTGCTCAGGACCAGCACCCAGCCCTGAGATCACACTGGGGAGCTGGAAAATGCAAGGTGAAATAGAAAAAAAATAACCCCCTGTTTTGATGGCTGGAGCTTATCAAGATGCAAAATATGAAATCAAATAGTTTAATTATTTTTAGCCGATATCCCTCAATATGAAATTCAACTTAATTACCTTATGTCTCTGACAGTAATAATTGCCACATACAAAATAGAGAGGAAAAGGAGACACGCAGTTACTATGGAATAAAGAGAAAAGCTGACAGAGATCAGGTTCAAAAGTTGAAGTCTTTCTGGGAATTCGAAAAGTTACATTCTGTACATTTTTCTATCAGAAATAACACAAGAATAGAACTCTTTGCATATATATCTGAAAAACAAAACTGAAATTCTGTTACATGTTGCCCTCCAATTAAAATAAGTGTTCCTCTGTCACTATTAAGTGAAACCACTTCAAGAGTAGTGCCTGTGTTTCTCTGCTCTAAACATGTAAGGCAAGGAGGGTTTCTCTCAGCACAAGCTCAAACAGAACAGCTGAACAACAGCTTCAGGTTAGAAAGCAGCAAGAACTAAAGAAGAATTAAAGCAGGTATTTCTATATTGAGAACAATGAAGGAAAAGGAATTTCTAAATGCTAATTTGATTGTCATGTAAAACAATGGTCATAAGCATAAAAATGGACAGGGAACCAAATTTAGAACTTCATTTAAATTAATTAAAAGCTGAACAAGGAATTCAACCACATGCACATATTCAGCATGCAAAACCACGTTTTTCTGTATTAATTTGATGAGGAAAACAGAGCTAGAAAGATTGTGTAACAGCAGCAGCTGTTTTTATATAACATTTCTTGATTCATATGAAGCAGCTCAGGTGCTTAGATATTTAGTGATTTCAAATATTGTCTACACAGATCTCTATAAGTATTTGTGTATCTGTGTACCCACAATAAGAGATATTTCTATCCTTTCCCCTCACTTCACATTTAACTTTGAGACAATTTGAATTCTTCTATCACGACAGATTTGGAAGGACAGTAGAGCACAGTAAAGGATGGCAAATATAATTTACATTTTTTCTAATTGTTAACATCTGCAGTGCTTTTCACATGATTACTGCTTCATTACCTAAGCAGCAGCATTGCATTAACCACTCTGAGAAGTACACAGCCCCGACACGACATTGCTTCCTAAGGCTACATACTCTGAGTCACCTGCAATGGAATGCCAATAATGCACATCACACAAGTGACTCAGAAAATGAAGAAATCGATACAAAACACATCAGATCCTATCTATCTTCCTTATCTAAATCTATCCTTATCTATCTTACTCCTAAATCTGCCTAAATATCTCAATTCTACCTGGGCAGGATTTGCATCCTAGAGCCTTTATTGCATGCAGCAGCACTGCACAGCCATGGCACTGACAGCCTTGATTTCCTGCTTCAGCCTCAATTCCCTCCTGAACTCAAGGGACTGGTGCTACAAACCCTAACTTTAAGCTGCAAAAAACGCTGATATCAGCCCGTGAGACACGGAGCTCACGTGTTTCTAACAAAATTTAAATCAGAAAATGTTCAGAAACCAAGCTAGAGTGAAGTCAGATCCAAAAGGGAAGGATTAGATCCTTACTGCCAGGAGACAAGAAGTTTGACTGCAAGTGCAGCGCTGTTATTTTGCTCTGCTGCCTGCGAGAATGAGGAGTGATGGTGACTAAAGGAAAAGATGCCTTTTATTACTCTGAAAACATCAATTCCAGAGACTAAAGCAGGCACTTGCTCAATCCCAGCACGTGGCTGCTGAGCCTGTGCTGTGTAAGAAGCTGTCAGGGAGGGTGCACAAGCTGTTTTTACTGCTGAAAATAGAACCAATAGATGTTCACCTAAATGCTGATCTCATCACAGGATACACAGAGTCAAATTCAGAATCCAAACTCAGAGGACACATCTCCAACCAATCCTAAGAATCACTAACTATCCTTTGAGTGGAAAGAGAAGGGAGGGCAGGAGTACAGTTTTGCCCTAAAAATGAATATTCTACAGTGCTCGGAGGCTGAAGATTTTTTAGGCTGGGTAGGTAAGAGATGAAGGTTTTTGGTTTGTAATGAGAAACAAGGCACCTGATTTTTTCTCCCTCATTGCAGATAATTTACTTTTCTAAAATGCACTCAATTTCCTTTCCACATGCTATTTAATCATACCAAAATCTTGCTTTATTTTAGAAAAGGATTATGTCAGTAATTTTCAGTAAGTCCTTTCAGGGCCCTCCTGGCATTAACACCAGTTAAATTCAATGAAAATTCAATATTTTCATTAATTGGGACCAGGTAGTTCAGGCCATGTGGGATTTGAGGCACAGTATTTCCCTACCCCAGACTTTACCTGAGAAAGCAAAGCTTTGATTCTAAATAAAAAAGGAACCAAGTACAATCAAGCATGGGCAGATTCTGAGCATAAGCACTACAGAAAATCCCATCTCTGAAGCACATTCATGCTGCTGAACCATCACTCAAAATCTAAACTATTATGCAAAATCAAATCCTAACTCTTAACAACGATGTTTAAAGACATAAATTTTGAAGAAGCATGAAAATCTTTTATTAGTTGTGTCTGTAAGTCTTAACAACAGCAGAAATGCTTTGAATTGGGTTGCAAACACTGAGCTCACTTATTCCAGTAAGGAAATGGATATCAAGACATGGCCTGTGTGAGTCAGCTTTTCACCTCTGTTATTGTCCCAAACAGATTTCAGATGCAATCAGACCATCCACCACACTTCTATCAAATTGCTTGGCCTTTCACTGACAACTTCTCAGTGCATTCTGCATTATCAAAGTAAAATCCTTTAATAAGCAGAAGGGTTTGCAGGTAACATAATCTAAAATCATGTACAGTCATTGTTTCCTCATTGCTTCTCCATATTTAAAATACCTTGTAATATCAGATGTAATCTGTCAGACTATTAAAGTTTTACCCAGTTTGGAGTAAAGCACCTTCACTTCCAGTTCCTAATCTAAAGAAAAGAGTTTTTATAAAAAGCAGGCCATGGGTATTGATCAAAAAGCTCTGCTCTGACTTGCCACACATTTACCTTTAACACTGGATTTAAGTGAACCTAAACTATCAAAATATGGCATAAGCATAAAAAATACATATATAATTTATATTTTAAATCAGTCCTTCTTGTCTCCCCCCTTATTCAAGTTTCACAGCATACATATGGGTATGAATAAGCAAGGGATTTTTCACCCTTACTTCATGCACAGCAGCTTGAAAAATGTTTCCGATTACCATAAATGATAATATACGTACATAAGGCTGTCTTTCAAAGAGGTTTGATAATTCATAAATGAGATGTTTACACAGATGAGGTCAAGCCAAAAGGTTTGTAATATAAGTATTTAACGGATGTAAATCTGTTCATCACTGCTAAGGAACATGGGATGACTTCAAATATTCACTACTGAATTTACTTGGTACACATTTAAAGCAACTTGCATGAATTCTCATTCCAATTTTTAATTACTATGCAGTCTGTAAAGACAAAAAATCAAGAGTCAGATTGCTCTTTTTTTTCTTTTATCAGAACAATTAACATTAATGACATATTACTTCACAGGCACTTCTACACATTCATTATTAAAATAATAAATTGAATGAAGTTTGAACAAAAGTATAACACAGGTAGAGATGTTCACCCTTATGTATATTTCTATCAATATTTCCTTAGCCAGTGTTCATCAGGAGCTAAAGCAAGGCTTAACAAAACAAAAAACAAACAAAAAATCCCAGCAATTCCTTTAAAAAATATTTATAGCATGTTGTTATTTGTTTGTTTTTCCCAGCCATAATTTTCCTCTTGGACTGTATACAGCTTTACTTACATATCTTAGTTTTTGTGGTTTTATGAAACCATAAAATGAGGACAAGGATTTCATACCATTAAACAGACCTTGGTGGCAGGAAGGAAAGACAATGAATTTTTTTTTTCACTTGAAACTTTTAGACAGAGTCAGAATTCACATCTCTTGCAGTCTATCCTGATTTGTCACCCACCAGAGAACAACATAACCAAATGTGGGTTTTTTAACCCCTTGGGTATCCATGGCTTTAATTTCTATCTCAATCTTTACATTCAATATTAAATATTAAAAATAAATATCCACCTATCCACCTGGAGATGCAGACATTTAGTTTTTTTGGATTTATTAAAATCTACTCATACTGATAACAGCATAGGGATGTTCGATTTGGCACAGTAAACACAGGTTTAACAGCCTAATTGCTTGGATTTTTTCTGGATCATTATGCTAATGCCTCTGCAGCAAAGTGCTAAATTGGAATTCCCATCACAAAGAATTCTCCTTGCTGACTGAGGAGGGAGAAGTGGGACATCCTGGGGTGATGGGAGAGATTCCTCTTCAGGGACACACAGAAGGGATTTTCAAACCCACAGGACTACCCTGCCCTGCCAAAGGGAAGAAAGCAGAGTCTGACACAAAGCAGCAGGAATTCCAGCTTTGGGAATTCCCAAAATAAAGCAGGGAGTCCCAGTGACACTGTGCCCTGCAGTGGGGCTTGGCAGGAGGATGGATTCATGGAACTCCTCAGGATAAAGATAAACTCCACACAAGCAAACAACCCTGCATGGATGGACGGTTTTGTATTGTCCAGAATTCAACTGGACCTTGAGATAAACCTGATTATTTTGTTCTCCAGGTCCCACTGCACATTATGCTCCCTTAAATATATTCTCCTACATAGACAAATCTCACCCTGATCCCCCAGGACACCCAAACCTGCTCTGACTTCACATTTCCAGACTCACAGATGTGCTACAAAACCAGGCTTGCTTGGAGGACTATGAATGTCATAGTGGCAAAAATTTTGCTTTGGTTTTTCATGATAAATATGTATTTTGAAAGAACAAGTATAATTTGAAATTTTTGATCAAACAATAAAACAGGTAAAAATAATAATTCTAATAAAAAAAAGCTATCAACAGTTTGTTAGCTTCTTGTGGCACTAATATTTTCTTCAGTTTCCTGGAAAAGTTTTGTTACTGTTTTCTCTGATCCTGTGTCCACATTTAATTACCAAAAATGCACCTCCACCACACAGCAGATGTGTCATTAACTATTTCTGAAAAAAGGTGAAATAAAATCACCCAGCATGAGAAGACTATGGGATAAGCCAACACTAGCAGATGGTGTTTATTTTGTCACCGCTTGTGTTAAAAATTGTCACCTATTTCATCAGTATCTTTAAGGTAGAAGCTTCATGCAAAAAGAGGAAAAGCTATTTTTGATAAGCTGTCACAGAACCCCGTATAATAAAATGTCTTCTGTTTGTAGCTTCCAGTTTTTAGGTACACAGGAGATTGATTCGTATAAATCCCAGCTGATCGAGTCTTTTGCCAGCAGCTCAGCCCTTCATCACACAACCTCTTTTGTTTCTTCAGCAAATTTCAAATCCTTTATTTCAATACTGGTGCTGTTCAGACAAATTCTGGAACGCTGCTCCTAGCAAAGGCACCTGGTAGAACTGTCAGCTTGTTTCCTTCTAGGACCCCCTGTGCAAGAGACTTTTACTTCTCCCTCAGGATTTCCTACATTGTCGCTATTTTACTTTATCACACCCTTTTGGCTGTGTGGTTTCCTTTCTCTGGCTGACAGTTTCTTAACAAAACAATTGCATCAAGAGTAATTGCACAACCCAGACTTGGCTGCTTAAAGAAATCACTGCTAAAATGCCATGATAAACCCAGGTCTTGGCAGTGTAGTTTTGAAAGAAGATGCTGTAGAATTTGAACCTAAATCTCCCCTGTTAGTGCACTGCAATATGGTTTGATGGACTCAGTCCTGTCTCCTCCCTGTCAAGTCTTCTCCTGCACTCCAGCTCAGGCTGGCTTGCACACACTATGCCAGGAGTATAAATATATAAAATATATATATATATACCAGTGACCCTTTTGCCTTTGCCATTTAATGAGGCCTCTCAGTGTCCTATTCACATCATATCTTATGCAGCACACTTTTACTTTTCTTTATATATATATATACTCAACATCATACTTCTGCAATGCTTAAAAAGCATTATTTATTTTGATAAATCACTCTAATTTTGTTACATTGTTTTACAGCTCTGAAAAGAAACCAGGGCTGGTCTGGTTATTTTGTTTGTTGGATTTTGTTTTTAATTCTAAATTCATATTTTGACGTAGATTTGAGACTTTTTTTTGGGGGTGGGGTTGGGGTAGGTAGGTAGTTGCAGTTTTTAAAATCTACTAAAAATCCTCCTTCCAGACAAGGAATACTCAGAAATGGTGAGGTTTAGGACTGCTCCAAATACTTGTAAGACATTTTTATTTACTTTCCTTCCAGAGTCAGCACACGGATCTGACAACAATCCTTCTGAACCATTCTAACACCCATGTTCAGCACTTCACCTCCTTTTTTGTGGCTGCATCTTTGACCTCTGCAAAGCAAAGGCAGAGCAGATCAAGAAACCTATCAATTTATTACATCCCTGCAAGCAATCCGTGCTCTAGATGAGCACAGATGACAACTGGGTACCTTTGAAATGCAAAGTCTGAGGGCTCTGCTTGCACTGGTACAAAGAGTACTCTTCTGGTGACACAACATGCACACTGCAAACTTTGCAACACTATTTGGATGCATTCTCAGCCAGCTGAGGCTTTAAACCAAGGTTAGTGCCATCTGTTTGGTTTTGGCAGCATCCAGATTGATGTAAAAAATCCTATGGCACTGTTTAAAAGGAGCAGAGATAAAGCTTGCTTTTGGTCAAGTCCCTGGAATTATTAACATCAAAGATTTGGCTGATATGGCCAGGCAGAACATCTGGGTCAACAAGCTCACTGCACCTTTCTCACCATATTTAGAGCATTCAAAAATCTATGGCACTGTTCAGATCAGATTTACCATGTCCAAGAAATTAGACTCATAAAAGTTATAAAAGGTACTAAGATTTTCTGCTGTCTCAGTTCAATTATTTTCTTAAATGCATGTTAAATTAAGCCAGTAGCAAGCATTAATGCTATCAGGTATTTTTGTGGTATAGTTATTAATACATTCTCACATTCTTCTTAATTTCTACAGCCCTGAACAAACACAGTACCAAAAATTGAAAGCAATATATCAATAAAATTTGTTTGAATTGGGAGAGAATACCAGGTTGCAAGGAAAAAAAAGTAAACCAAAGAGAAACAGAATTTTTTTTCTATAAAAGCCTCAAAGCTTCAAATGAGGAAAGACATTGTTCAGTTGGATGCAATTTGTTAGGAAAAACCATTCTGTGATCCTGGGAAATGCATGCAAGCATTATTCTTTGAGATTTAGTACAGCCTAAATAGCATAACCCACTCATTTCACCTGTGCCAAAATCCTCCTGCAACAGCAAAAATCATGAATGCTTCAGAAATGCAAAGATATGTACAGGATCACTTCTGTTCTTTATTAATTCCATCATTATTACCAACCATACACAAACCACCTTGGTCAGGTTTTAGCACTGTACATCAGCACTGTGGAAATTGAATTACTGCACCCATAGCTCTGGCTCCCATTCTTGTAAGAAGCATGGAAACACAACAAACAGTCCTTATCTCCAGTCTGAAAACACACTGAACATCACAGGCTGCATTAACCAGGAATGGCCACAGATGCTCAGTGCTTTCCAGAATCTGATTTAAGAAACTGTTTCAGCATTTGCCCAGACACTGGTTGAGATTCAAAGAATAATGCCATTCACTAGTTTGTACCAAAAATCAGGCAATTAATGAAAGAAGTACATCAGCAAATGAGGGTGATGAGAAAACCTGGCTTTAGGTCTCACTTGAATAGAAGCAAGCAGAGTATTATTCCTGGTTAGGGCCCTCGTCTTGGAAGCATTTGCTTAAGTGCTTAAAAAAAATGCCCAAACAGAAAGTTATCTTTCATGTATGTACTAGGTCAGAGGTGCAGTGGAAGAAAAGAGCAGAATAACAAAATCCACCTTTCATCTCATTAGGCAATCAAATACAAGGTAAAATCTGCCAAGTTGAGGACAAAAGGCTTTATCAAAACCAGCCCTTGTTATTTAGCAAGGGCACATGCTGACACTGTAGTGAGTGTACACATCCAGTGAATGAAAATAATTTTTGAATTCAAGAATTATAAAAAGGAAGATGTCACTGAATCATTATTTTTGTACTAAAATTGCTTGAGATGTCTTTTGATTTGTATTAACACAGCCTGGCTGAAAAATGTTTTCATTTGCTAAAAAAGTGCTTTGCAGGCTTTTTTTTTTCCCAAACATCATCTTCCTCCCAAAGGAGTTTTACTCTCAGGGGAGCAAAAGTGTGAATGTGTGTGGGGAGCAGTGGTACTTCAAAAACCCCTGTCTAGCAATGCACAATTCCCTACAAACCCACAAAAACCAACAAACTCCCAGATTGTTTTGCACAGCCCCTAATATACAAAACTTCAGGGGCACATCAAGTGTGACTGTCTGAATCTCATACTTTTGATCTCATCAGATCAAAAAAATTCAAATCAAGACTGAAGATGAACAGAGTCATCACTGAATCTTACATTTATAAGTCTGATCGAAGAAACTCTCAAGAAACCTGTGTCTCCTGCAAACCTTTACCACTGGAATAGAACATGTGCAATTGCTTTTGTGAAAATGCAGCTGCA
The DNA here is from genome assembly GCF_001522545.3 of Parus major. NCBI lineage: Eukaryota > Metazoa > Chordata > Aves > Passeriformes > Paridae > Parus > Parus major. Next base: position 13,347,276 of record NC_031782.1, on the reverse strand, counting down.
GCTACCTTTTTCTTTTAAAATTGTGCCTGTGAGTACCCAGATCTGGTGTCTCTTCCATGTCTTAGCTCTCCTCCTCTCATGGAATGAACCCCACACCATGAACCAAGATCAGCTCAGGGAAAGCAGCTCCTTCACTACCCAGCCAAGTCTTGCAGTGAAAAACCCCTAAATTACTTCAATCCAACCAGGAAGGTAATACTCCACAATGAGATAGAAATGAGTAGTAGAAATCAGGTTTATTCAACAGAATATAAATACCCAGGAAGAAAAAAAAACAACCAACCAAAATCCCACAAGACATAATAAGCAGAACACACATAGAACAAGATTAAGCACAACACACAAGTTCTAAACTAGGTTCTAAGTTTAAAAGGAATACAGTTGAAGCAAAATAAAAACCTTACGTATTAGAGAGTTCTTTGTCTCAGCCAGCTGCTGCCAGCTTGTCTGTCTGTCTTTCAATTTCTCAGAAAGGTGTGTGTGAAAATCTAAATGAAATAAAACAAATAACATTTTAGAGATGGCTCTTCTTCTTTTCTTCCATTCCATTCACCTTTGGTGCAATACAGCCAATAGAATGTTTTACCACCTCCCACCCAAAGCATTCCTCAATAGCAAGTAAAATACATTACTCATTATTATCTAGAGATTCTTTTATCTTGTTATCAATGACATAAAAAAGCAGATTGAGCAGCAGTAGTTTGGTGCAATCTTGCTTTGCAGGCAGTCCACATACCCACTGTCAGCATCATTAACCACAAAAAGGCCTGAGTGCATAAAAATCTCTCTAAAAATCTCTTTGGAAAGGACTTCACCCAAAGCCCAGCAGAGTTTCCATACAGGAGATGCTCTTACCAACTTATTTTCAGTGTACTATTTATTACTCCTAATAAAAACATATCATTTCATTCTTCTAAAAGATATTTTTGTTCCTTAAAAACCGACTCCTAAGATACATTTGAAAAAAATGGACACTTTCAGCTATAATAAATAATTTCTTACAAGTTTATTGCAGCAGTATTGTGACTTTTGTATTGACTCTCAACATAATCAAGCTTATTCTGCTTCATCTCAACTAGACAGGAACCAGGGAAACTCTGCTGTTTGAAGAAGATTTTTCTTTTTTGTCTCCTAAAAAAGCTCCAGCTTTAGAAAAACAGATTTTAATACATACATCCAAAAAGCCCCTTTACTTTTGAATTTACTCTCTCTTAGACTAAATAGAAAAGAACTAAAGTAATCCTGGATTTTGAAAACATGACTTAATCAGGGAGTACTCTTACATTTGAAAAGTTCAGAATCAATAGAAAATTATTACTGAATTTCATAATAACATCAGGAAAATTTTCAGATGTAGTAAACAGGAAACATAAAACCTATTTTTATTTGTTTACATGACTTTTCTTGCAAAAGCCAGCAAGACAAGAAGCCCAGTAATTAATGTATGGTCACTCTAATTATTGTTTTTCACTGTCTATGAGTTTTCACTGGAAAATAATTTTACTTAGTGCATCTCACATTCAAATCCTTCATAATATTTATGAGATATTAATTTAATCTTTCACCCAAGACTCAAAAAAATCAGCAGTGAAAATGTGTTCTGTAAACACAGCAATTTATTATATGCAAAGAAAAATGGCAACACATTGACACAAATGAAAAAAGGGCTGACCAAGACAATAGAAAATAAACCACTTTGCATGCTAGGCAACAAATTAGCTGTTTGTTAGGAGCAAAAATACTTTGATTCAAGTGGAATAATGTGAAAGAATGACAGTTCCTGAGTCTTCCATCTCTGGCTTTGGGGGGAAAGGAATTGCAAGGGACAAGTTACAAACAATAAAAACCAGGTAGAATTTACTGAACTGCCTCAATATCTCCCTGCCACACATGAGGTTAAATTTTGATAAGGTACAACTGTAAGACATTTTTTGGTGCTTTGGCTCACATTTAATTAGTTGAGCTTTATTTTCATAGTACAGACTTTTGATTTAAAAACAAGAAAGGAAAAAGAAATATTTTCAGGGACACTTATCAAGAAAGATAATTCAAACACCAACATACAAATCAAGACAAGAAATGTGAAGAGCAGAACATTGTGGATATCAATGTAAAAATGCTGGTAAAAAAAAAAATTACTGCAAATTTCTTTGATATTATCAGCAATTTCTCCCTGAAACAAAATACTAGATGTTGATAATATTTTAAAATTTTAAAAATGGAAGAAATTAAATATAACTAAACATGCATATGCAGGAATATATCAAAGAAGTAGTCATGGAATTGTTTTGCTAAGCTTTTTTCCCTTTTCTTTTTCTATGTGAAAATGAAACCAAACTCTTAAACACAGTGCAAGTCTTCTGCAGTACTTAGAGCTAAATTAAACCATTTTAGTAGTTTGCAATTATACTATTTCTGTTATATCCCATCCTATAATATGCAAAGGTTTGAAATCCTTAATGTCTATATTTCTGTTTTAACACAGACATAGAAAGCTTTAGCTTTCATTTCTCTTTTGTGAGGAAAACCAGAATTAATCCATCAACAATTCATCTATTTTCATTTTATCCCATTACCCTTTAAGCTTGTGTATGTAACTGAATCTGCCATTTTCCCTTTCAGCTCTCTGTGGCCACCTTGGGATATTTGATCTTTATAAAGGACACAGATGAGGACAACAAACTCTTCACCCAAGGAAGCTGAACCATCCCTCTTTTTATAGGAATCACCTCAAACTAATGGCTAAAGCCCAAGGTGCCAAGCAGTGTTTCCCCAACAATTGAAAAAAAAAAAAAGAAAAAAGAAAAAAAGGAAAGAAATTTGTCAGCAATGCCCAAAGGAAAGAATATTTAAATGTTAAGACACTTTAAAATAGTGTCATCTGAAGGGAAGTCTCCGTGGGTATTACCTTCCTTTGACACTCACAGGGAGTTAAACCTAATTGCATTTAGGGTTATCTCTAGCAGCTACACTTGGAATCAACCATCCTCAGGAGGACTATTGTTCTAACTAATCTACTTATTAGGCTTTTATTCAGATTTAGTGCAGCCTTTGATAAAAAACAGCATCTCGAAGGGATAGTAATGGATTTTGCAATTATCAGACAGGAGAGAGCAGACTATGACCTACAATCTTTGGCCTTACCAAAAATTAGGAAAAGAAAATCTTTTGTAAGTGAATCTTTAGAACTTTAAGTTAATTTTAGTCCCTATCAGACACCACAGTTATATCTGGAAAGGTAAAACCTGTGTTAATTTCCTGTGCTCTTCCTATACATTTCCTTAAAATACAATCCTCCCACAGAAGCTGGCAGGGAGAAAGAAACCTGTTTTCTGTCCTTGCCTTTCAAAGATGAGTGAGTATCAGTTTTTGGTTTGATGTCTCAAGCCCCAGTTTAAGCCAAAAGCCCGTGATGATAGAGGTGATTTTAGATACCAGTGCAAATCCTGGCAGCACCTTTTGAAATCTGAGCAAACAGCCACTGCAATTCCTGACCCTCTCTCCCACGAGGAATACACACTTCAGAGCAGCTCCTTGCCTTCTGCATATTTTAAATATTTCTCTAAATTCCCTCCCAGCCCCACAGCCTCCAGGGGAACCTGCCCTGAGGAGATCCCTTCCCTGCCACAGCTGGGAGGCACCTCTGGCCAGAGGTTCTGCTCCTCAGGATCCCAGAGCAGAGCACACCTGGGCTCCACAGGACAGGTCTTTGTCCCTGGAAAGAGCCTGTCCACCAAATATCCTCCTCTTCTCAGTCCTAGTCCCTCTTTTGGGCTGTCCTAAAACTGCTCACAGCCACCAGCAATCCAGGAACAAGCATCACTCTTTTCTCTCTTCCCTCATCTCCAGTTATATTATTCCTTTCATATTCTCCCCTTCCCTTCATAGTTTAAATAGATGCTTCCCAATCTTATTAGTTCACAGGTATTCTGGCATTTTGCTGTTTAGCATTTTCTGGTCAGCATCACAAGAAGTTTGGCAACCAACCATGTAAGATGTGCTCCACCCTTTAGTTGACACCACCTTGTTTATGGTTGGGTTTTTTGGGAGTTTTTGTACATATGAAAACTTCCTTATGTTTTATAGGAGTTTCTTCCTCCACCCATAAGTCTTATGTCTCTCAGTCAACATTGATCTAGAAAATAACTGGAACATTAAATATGACCAGAGCCTAAATGTCCTCCTAAGCTCTGTTCTCATTTTTCCTCTTCTATTTATCAAAGTGGCATAACCCAATTTTCACTAGTAATATACAATAAAAAGCCATTTTATTTTTATAAAGTAGCACTTCAGGAACCTTGAAAATAAACATTACAAATAAACAGCCTGAATTTCTCAAACTTTTTTCCCTCTCTATATTTACACAAAAACATCTGATAATAAACCCTTGCTCCTTTCCTGTCACACCTGTGTGGCTGAGACCTGTCCCAAACATCTCTGATTTCCTCTTTAATGACCACTTTCTGTGAGCAGAAGTTTCTCTTCTGTGGGTATCTCAGGATATTTTCACTGTAATTTGCTCAATGATTATTGCTCATCGTTATGATCAGTGAGGAGCAGGGCAAACCCTGCAGCAACCAGCAGCAGACTCTCAGTACCAGACTTGTCCTGGTCTACAATTTTGCCCTCAAAAAGCTGTGTTTTTTCCCCCATCACATTCTACCCTAATACCTCAGACCATGCCTGGTGGGCAGATGTAACAAGTGCAGTTCTCAGCCTCTATGCACACATCCTCCAGTTAGAAAAAAATAATCAGTAATACAAAAGTCATGCACAAAGGTATGGGAATAAGAACTGTTCTGCAACAAAAAGGCCATACAATTTTTCTTTTCCCATATTGTCTTGACAGAATTACTCTCTGCTGTATTACTCTATTATGTTCTATTGCACATTTTACATCCAATGTTTTGTTTGATCTTTTGTGAAAGTTGTGTTCGGTTTTCTCTCCTCCAAAGCGCATTCAACAACTCAATTAGGCTTAAAAAGCTTTACCTTCAGAGAGCACTGGCAGCTCTCAAGCACAATTATTCTCCATTGCAAAACACCCACAAGACATATTTAAGAGTCTACTTCCACAAAATAATATGTTAACACACCACCCAGCATTCCTGCAGAATTGACAAACACCACAAAGGAAAATGCTCTAACGCACTTCAAGGACAGCTGAAAGTATATTTTAGTTCAGTGAACTACACAGCAAATACACCATTTTTCCTTTCCTCAGCCTAAAGGTTAAAAAGTGGGAGTCAGAAGAAGTTTTGACTTGCATTGCAATTTAAAACTTCCTAAATGTTACCAGTGTATCAGGAGCTGGGTGTTCCAAGCACTATCCATGCCTTTTATAGAGAATAATGCAAGTGTTTAGCTACACTAGAGACAACACAGAAAGTAAAATGAAAAATACTGATATTTTTGTCTACATTTCCTATGGAGTACTAAAAGCATTGGGATATCTTTCTACCATAAGAATCACAGGGACATGCAGAATTCAGATAGCACTCAGTGTGCTATGTGCCTATTTCTTTGTGTAAAAGTCTGTTATATCTATGAAGTCAAAGTTAACTGAACCTAAATTTCAAGTGGATTCTTTAAGTCAAATGAAATTATTTCTATTAGTCTTATCTCCCAAAAGAATTATATAAGTCCTATTAAGTGCCAATGATTATGTATACATAAGTGTCAATCAATTTCACAATATCACATCAAGATCGTGCCACTATGTATCTGGTAATTTTGTTAAATCTTCTCAAATTCCCCTGAACAGCCAAACCCTAACATCTAAAATATTTATAACTGCTTCTTAATTTAACATGGTTATTGACTCATACAAAAAGTAAAACTTTAATTGAAACTTCCCAACATTTTTTCCTTTTGGTTTCATTTTGCTTTTTGAAGTAAAGGTCAACGCAACAACGATTGCTTCGTGATGTTAGGAATGGTTCAGTGGCCCCATACAGACCAATGACTCAGCTATGACTTGTGATTTAATAATTATGGAGATATAAATCACAATTCTCATGGGAATAATTTATTAAAAATAAAGAAAAGCTTCAAGTAGCAACTGAAGGTTCTCTATGGTTGCTTTATCTTTTTTTAGTACCTTTTCCATGCAAGCCTCTCCCAAGTAAAACTTTACTCTGTGCCAATGACTATGTTTTTAGATAAAAAACTTAACACCTGGAAAGACCAGTAGCTGTACTGTTAAAAACAAAATTAAATCTCTAAACTGGTTATCCTTACATAAATATAGTGACAAAATTCACACAAATAAAATTTACAACAGAAGCTGTCAGGTACAAAGTTTAAAATGTAGAACAAACAGACCACTGTACTAAAACCAGTCAACACTTCAATTAAGGCACCCGTGGCTTTTTCTCCTCACTTTTGGCACCCCACAAAACTGCATAAATAAGAACTTTATGGAGAAGACTAAAACCAGTTTAAATCCTACAAGTATTTCCATAAAAATAGTATTTCTCCTTATTGTGGGATATTTATTTTTTCAGTCTGAGAGTGTAAAGAAGGGATAAATCAACCAGTAAAAGTTTTCTGACCATATTAATTTCCTACTTCTTTTGTAGAACTAGGGAAAAACTAAAGATAGCTGCTCTTGATTTTTTCCAATGAGCTGAATATTCCACAGACACTACAACATCCTGTCTGCCTCTAACACTGTAGCTCATTGCTCATTTAAAACCAAGGAAGCCCCTAAAAATACAAAGTGATTGAGATCAGTGTTCTAGCAATAGCAGTGCCTCACAAAACAAAACAAAGCCCTTGAAGTAATAACTTCAGCATCTGTCTTCCTCATTATTCATTTATGTTCTTCACTGTTAAGAATTATTGTTTGTTTTTAAATTGCGCTGGCAAGTTAATTAATTGATGAGCCTCAACCACCTTTAAACCTACTTTTACTTACTGATCTCTCTTGTCTTTCTACAGCAAGTTCTACTAGTGAAAAAAAAAAATCAAATTACAGTTTTCAAGTAATTTAGTTGGTAAGATCTTATTTGTCATCTGTGCCTGTAAACAATTTTGAAGAACTGACACATAACTAACAAGAAAAGCTTACTGCTACTCTGTGGTTTTTGCTGTGGAAAAAGATATGAAGAACAAGATTTCTATCTCAAACTTTACCAAATATCTGTTCAGCCTCTATAATGAGATCACCTATAGCTTTGAAACAAAACTATTCTCAGGACTCTTTGATAAAGAATGTAAGTACAACCTGTAGTGAATCATATCAAAGATATTTTATCACTTTTCTAGCCCAGGGAAAAGTATAAAACTAGAATAAATACATGAAAGTAATACTTGAGAATATCCTCTGTAACTCTAGGAGCTTCCCTCTCCAATTTCCTAAAAATTTTATTCAACAGCTCTGGTTGGATTTTTCTTCCATCAGTTCAAGTCTGGCTCTGAACCAGTGTAAATTTTAAGTATTTACAAAGTCCAGGGACAAGAAGTCCTGAATGTATATGAGGTGGATTTTTGCTCATTTTGGATCTGCCATTTGCTAATTTCATGCTGTAGTTTCCACACAGGTAAAAGGCAGTGAGCAATCATTCCTTTTTCCCATTTGTTATGTCAATCACTGCAGCAGAGGCTCCAGTCATGTCACCAGCTGTTTTTACACTAAAGAATATTAAAGTTCTGCTTCACAAGGAAACTATGCCATACTTTGGGTATATCTCAATGGCTTCTCCCTTTTGCAGTTCACTCATATAATTCTTTAAATGAAAGAATGACAATTCAACATATTGTTCAATGTTTATGAACCTTCTGCACCTTTCTACAGTGGCAGTGAAAATATTTTCTTCTTTAAATAAACTTCCCACTGCTTCCTAGTTTTATTAGAAGAAGAGGTTTTTTTGCATTATATATTGCATGGTTACCCTTTCACAGGATTGTCCACTGCTGTAGTAACCTGAACTGAACCTGAACCTTCCTGAATCTTAACAGACAGTTCAAAGCCCATCATAATTCCTCAATATTTATCCATTCCACCTACTGTTCACACCCATTATTCACATTGTGAGATTATTCAGGAAAATTTTCAACATCTTTGTCTTCCCTACAGTGCCATACAGAAATCAATCACTTCAGTACGCTTCTGTTTCTCCAGATCATTCTAAAAAACACCAAAATTAAGTTTGCACCATGACCAGAGCAACAAAGTGAAGGAAGAGGTTGTAAAGCTTAGGAAAAAACCCACAAAAATCCAGCTCTTTTCTGTAACAACATATGTTACCTCACACGTGATGGCAGCTGCTTCCCTCTGCACACAACACGGGCTGACAGCAAACACACTCATCTGTTTCCTGATGGAATGGAGCCCTCAGTGCCCAGTTTGTACAGAAAAACTGCCCTGGACAAGACAAACACACCCAAACATATCACAGCTTCAAGCTGGGCAGGGTTACAGAGAAAGCATTCCACTGCCTGACTCAAAAGGGATAGGAAATAAACACTGACAATCCCTTCTCTTGTACCAGAAGGATATTTATGATGTGAAAAACATTGCAATGTATTTTATCCAAGCTACAAATACTGACTCATGTGCTGATTGACCTAGTTTCCTGTTAACTTTATTTTTAGTTACTCCCTCTTGATTTATGTTTTCATTAAAACCTGAGGGATGCATCTTTTGAAGTCTGCTGGAGAATGAATGGAAGTCTGTGACTTTGCAGAGGATGCCGAGGCAATTTTTCCCAATGTTTTCTCTCTCTAAGTCACATGTCTAGTAGGAGCTCAACTGAAGAGCAAATAAGTATCATTTGTTTACCTCTATCTTATCTTTCCTTCACAGGAATTTAAAAGCAAATGAAAAATAGAACAAACACCAACAAATGCATCAAGTGGTAGTGCAGTTTAATGACTACAACCAACAGAGTCTGTGTCCTGCTCACTGCACACACTCACTCACTGGCAGTCACCTTTTCCTCTGTTTGTAACTGAATATACACACAAGTACTCTGAAAATCATCCCACTATTTATACACGAGTGATGTAATTAATTTTCAGAGCTTTGTGGAATGACATATAACATTTTATATAGACTATTAAGGAGTTTACACTGATTTGAAATAAAGCAGAAAACCCACCTAAGAAAAGAGTCCTCTGAGTGCTTCCAATCATGGAGAAGATGCATTAAAATAGTTTTCTTTTTTTGGAAATTATGAGCTTAATTTGCAGTAAGTGGAAACTAATTTTCTCAGACCACAAATGTAAACTCCAGGAAATCAGGTTCACTGCTGCCAATTCTTTCTTCTGTATGAAAATGGACCATAAAACTTCAAAAATTATGTATGGACTCCAAAGGTTCACAGCAATCCATAGCTGATTTTCTTTTTGCTTATTTTGCCCCTTGTCTACCACTGAATTAAATTACAGCATTAGATTTTGTGTAGTAAACGAGCACTAAATACTACATAAGGACCTCGTTTCAGATGAAGGCTCAATTGCAGTAATGATCTTGATAATTATATTAGGACAGTCTAGGTTTCCCTACAGCTTTCTATTTTTCAAATTTAAAGAGAGTTATGTGTGTGATGACAGCTCTGTATGCTCACAAGACTATTCTTACTTTATCCTGTCTACTTTCACACTCTCCAGAAATTCACTTTTAAGCCGCAGTTTTCAAGTATTTTGTCAATCACAGTTTATCAAATGCATTCTGCTAAGGCAGCTGTCAGGACAAGATTCAGCAGTGACAAGCTGTCTCAGCTCCTGTTCATTCTATCCTTTTTATCTCTGAGGAGGAGAAATACTCTGGCTAGAAAAGGCTCTACCTGTTCACTGCACGGGCAGTGGGGTCTGTATTGACAGAGCCCTGATCAACACAACCAGCACTCCCAATAAATTCTCAGCAGCCCATTTATACCGACTTTTTCCTTATCATAAGTGCTGCTCTGAAAACACTACTGGCACTCTGCACACAGAGGTGATTGAGTAAAAAGACACAGTGTAGGCTGTCAATTTATCCTGAAATAGCTTCTAGTGGATAGATAAAAGCCATCTAAACCATAGCACAAGACAGTGCTATTACACAGAATCTCCAGACTTCCCACAAGATATTCCAGAAAAACACTGTCCTCTGTTACACACACACCAAAATGATGGCATCATACACAGCTATCTGTGCATATACCGAAATACCAGTGCATACTGAACTATTTTCTTATAAATCCTGGCAATTAAGAACTTCATGTAATCTCACTCTGTATAAATGGTGTTTCAGAAAGGCTAAAACTGGGATTATGCCAAACTTGCCTTTTAGCTTTAATTGTGTTGACTACATTACCTAAAGGAATCTTCACTTATAGTGATAAATCATGACTGGGAAAACATGTATAAGCCAGATTTTCTCCTCCTCCACATACATTACCATGGAAATGCCAAAAGCTTGAGACAGTTCACAGACAGCTTATCTCCAAATATTTTAGTTGATCAAAATGATGCCATTTGATCCCATACAAGGTCTGTGGGATGAAGAACGGTGTCTGAAAAATAGTCAGCGTTCATCTACATAAAATGCTTCTGCTTTTGGGAACAGAATAAAGAAATTTCAGTCTACATTAAAGAGGAAGCAAGAAAGGGCCAATTAATGACTTGAACTTTAGAAGTGTTAAATAGTATTTGTAACAGGCTGACATTTGAAAATTTTCAATTGTTGTCCATTTTTAAAGTGTCTGTCATTGTCCATAAATGTCATATAGAGAAGAACAAAGCAATAAATGGGTCAGAGTAATTTCAAAAATAAGAGGGAAATCATTAGGACATGAACAGGAGCCATCAAAACGCCTTAGCACAGTGTCTCATTGCCAATCCCAGCAGGAGAGGTGAGAAGCAGAGCTGGAGGCAAGAGCAGGAGCACAGGAAGAAGTCTGAGATAAAAAATACAAATAACACAAGAATGACCTGAGGTGTAAACAGATATCCAGGTCTCAAGTTTAGATGTTCCTACAAAAACTACCTCATGTTCACAGTAGTTTTCCACAGAGCAACAAACCACAAAACCTTCAGGAAAAGCTGGAGTAAGAGACTTGAAAAGACAGCCAAGAAGGTGAGAAAACAAACATAACTGGTTACAATTCTGTTAGACCTGGGAAAAAATGCAGCTCAAAAGCTCCAAGGACCAAGAATCAGAGGACTATCCTGAAGAAATACATTCAGACTGTAATAGGTGCAGCTGAGCATTTTATTCCTCCAAGGTAAATAAACTGGACACATCACACAGCCTTTCAGATGAAGGATTAGATATTGTCCAAACACTAAGGCTCAGTTTAGGATGTGGGAGCAGAGGGGGCTGGCCTTGTCCTGAAGTCATATTTCCTTTCCTTGCTCTCCATGGCAGTGTCTGTACAAGCTCCTTCTCTCTGTGCAGGACACAAATCCTGAACAATCCCTGTTGAATGCATTAGGGTGGAAGGAAACAGAACACTGCACAGAGCTTCTGCTTTGCCAGCTGATGTAAAAACATGACAAGAGATAAACTTAAGAACATAATAAGAATTTTCACATGCCAGTAGTTTTTTTTTTAGACTTTCTTTTTTAGTACTAGCCATAGGACCAAGTTACATCAGTCAGAAAAAATAACTTTCTGCTTTCACTTTGTGTAATATCTGCCAAATAAGAGAAGACACAAAGGCAGAGGGAGATGAGTCAAGTGAAGGGCCACCAGAAATTTGTTTTCTCAAAGTGGACAGACTGTGCCTCAGCCCACCAGTGATCCCCCAGTTGTCACTGCTTTTATCACAACACCTCTGATGCAGGTTGGGTGATTAACTTGGGACACTAAACATGCCACCAGTCACCCGTGGCCAAGAGCTGTATTCAGTCACCTGGGAGCAAAGGCACGTTTTAGAAAATAGAATTTAAACCCAGATCTTTCCTGGACACAATTATGTTTATCATGGAGAAAATCCATAGAGCTGCTGACCCTGTTCCAACACAGAGAAGCACTGAGCTGTGAAACCAGCACTCTTCTGAAGGAGACAGCAAACAGAGCTTGGAATTACGACAAAGCAGAACCTCTGTGCCATAGAGGAAGCTGCAAATTCACTAGTTCACCTCAGGATGTAAGAATTTCACCAAGAATTTCACAAGTGGGGTGTCATGATCATACAAACCTTGATGAAGCAACCAAGGGCACTCTGACATCTCAGCTAGTCCCTCCCAGTTACTTGCTGGTCTTACTTATCACAAGCATGTGGAACTATTCAAATGTCCACGTATCAAATCCTATTTGTCAGTCATGACAAACCCTAGATATCACCTGGTACACAGAAGCCATCAGGCAAATCCCACCAATGGCAGTACTTCAGAAAGGGACAACTACAGGGTGAAACATCACCTCTGGAAGGTTCAAGTGAGCAATGTCTCAGCTGAAGCAGCCCTTTCATGAACAAGCATCTCAAAGTTCATCTTTATGACATTTCTTTCATCATCTAGCACTGAGAAAACCCTTTCAAGCTGTTACTTACTGGTCAACATGTTCAGCATGCATTAAAAACTCCCATATAGGTGGGATTTTCTTTACCTAAATTAGGCACTAAGACCATGACCAGATTCTCTACAGAGAAGCCAAACCTATTTCTCTGCAGTCAGGGGTGAGAAATAAACACTCCTGAGATGTGTTCAGAGGGAGATCTTGTCCACCTAACTTAAATGAGTGAATTCATGACAGAATGGTCTTCCTCTGGAAAATATCTGAAAGCATCCACCACTCTCTACTGACCCCAGGAGGAAAATCAAGCACTTCAGTTGCAAAATGGCTTCATTATCACAAGATGGGCACAGAATTGAGTGGATTAAAACTGTGTGTTGGACGCTTTGCTCTTTTAATCTTCAGAACAAAAACAACCTCCCTAAAAAAATAAGTTCTTGCATGACTGGGTAATATAAATTGATAAAGCAAGGAAAAATGTTAAATTTAAATGTCACTAAGCATGAGCAAACCTTGGTGTGTTAAGGTGTGAGTAGTGCAGCCCAGACAACAATTCACTCTGAAGAGAACTCAGGGTCTGTGACTGAGCTTCCATTACTTTTCACCTAATTCCTCTGGCACTGTTCCTGGATTTGGAATGTCCAAGCAGTCCACTCCTTGCACAGGTATTCAGATTCCATTACACATCACTGGCTTGAGGTAAGCAGATAGGGACATAAAGTTCTAATTTAATATTCAAAAATCATACCTAAGGACTTTAAATGGACAACTATAATCATCTCAATATTGAAATAACTTCCACTGTAAATGTTATAACTTAAGAGGATTTGCCAGATATCCCATCACAAAGAGAACATACTGAAAGAACACCTACAACCATTCCAGTAAATGCACAATAGTAATTAACAGAACATGCCTGCATTAGATACCTTATGTACAGATTCAATGCAGAATTATATATTACCATACCAGTTCTATTTATTTGACAACTAATTCAGACTCTCCAATCTTATCTCAAGGCAGGCACAGCAAGTTTTTTAAAATAAATTTTGTTGACATAAATTGTGGGTTGTTTCAAAACATCTATGGTGTTCCATGAGTCCTCACCTAAAACTATGAAATCAATGCATCTAAGTGGGAAATTTAGGACAGTAAGTACATTGCATATAGCAAAAATAACATGCAAATATTGCCACAATTTCCCTTACACGAAATTAGGGTACAAAGGAAGATTATATCAACAGAACTATGATACATTGAATTAATTTACCTTCAGATATTAGAAGCAGTAAATTTTCTGCTTTTTTCCAGTTTTCTAAGAAATCTCTTAATACTAAATATACAGTGTATCTGTACTAGTTAATGCACTTTTATACTACACTGTTCTTCACAGAACCTCATGATTAATAAACATTATGGATGCTATGTTTATTCAGTTTTAAATTTTAATTATCTTGGCTTTCACGGAAAGTAAATATCCCCATTGAATGTCAGTAAAACTGGTACAAGTGAAGAATGGTAAAGTAGCATTGTTATAAAAACTGTTCTTGTTTTCTTCTTGTTTGGTTCATCTAAGACAGCCAGATATAGAAACCCAAAGTGCTTAAAAAGAGTATTTAGGACTGGTTATTTAAAAGGACCTGCCAGAGCTGCTTAATCAAGATGGATAACACCTTTTCTACAGCAGAAACATTTCTCCCTTTTACAATCATCCTTATAAATTAACTAGCCTGAAGATTTTGGTGAACTGCAAGAACTAAAGATGATTTTGATGCTATTGTGAGTAAGTTAATTTCTGGTTGTACTTTTCATTAGCAAAAAAACTCTATCTAAACTCTCCCTGCCCCTTTCCACCCTCTCAATTCTCACTTTTTCTGCCTACCCATAAACCAAAAGCTGCAAGAGAACTGTGTCCATGGCTATGGCAGCACCCTTTTCACTGAAGTGACATTTCACTATTGCCAGAATAAATAAATTGTTCTTACATCTCCACAATGTTACTTTAGATTTGGGTTGTAAACCAAAATCAATTCATCTCTTGTCATATCATGAAACTTAGTAAACATTTTTGTATCCCATTTTCCTCAGTAGTTCTCCTGTATAGACCCAAACCACTACAAAAACCAATCATTTGTGCTTTTTTCCTTTATGTTTGTGTCAGACCATAATGTTCTTCAATTAGATGCAGATATGAGGTCTGAGGACAGCAAAGTAAGGTCACACCAGTGGGAAATTACAAGTTACCAACCACCCCACTACCTTACAGCTCCACAGGAATTATAGTGCTCCAGCAAGTTAATAACTTGCCTTGCTTTGCTTATTTTATAACCAGAGAATTTTCCCCCACTATTGAGAGCACCTTCTTCTCTAATATCAATACTATCTAACCATTTATGCAATGTTCACTCTTCCATAGATCTAACATTTAATTGCTTTATAATGTCCCTGACCTCACTATTTTGGGGGACAGAAATGCAGCAAGAAAGGACAAACTGAGGTGATTGGGTAAATGAGTTTCATAAATCATTAACACCACGAAGAGCAAGGATTCGGTGCGTTACTTCAGCTTCATAGGATATAATTACATGTTTTGATTAGCAGATATATTTTCCCAGCCTCAGGTGTCAACAAGGGTTCAAGTGTATAACATGTATAAATGGGTGCTAATTTTACTAGTCATGAAAATGTGTTTTGCTAATTACATTTATATCCTCTTAGCCCATTTCCATTCGATATTGCTTCTCTGTAGTACCTGTTTATTTCCTTACAGTAACATTTGAGCTCTTCCAAATGACACAATGATTCTAAAATTCACTAGGCATGGCAAGTTACTTCCCCACTAAATACCTGTTATGGGATTGAAAGAGGAACAAGATTTACAGGTGTGTATACAACTTTGTGGCCATTTCTGTACTTCTGTGAACTGTATCCTGTTCAGGGTGTTATCATCTGGGATGAAAATCTTACAGTGAAAATGGTGCTTTTCTTTCTTCCAGTTGATTCTTGTTAGGTGTGCAAGAATTTCTGATTGTTGACACCAGAAAATAAGGGAGCAAGCCTGTTTTATGAGAGTGAAGCCCTTTGTCCTTGCCCTGCACCTTCCTGACAGTCCTACACGCTTTGCTCACAGAAATGAGATCAGGATGAAAAACTGAAAGAATCTCTTTTCACACAACTAGCTACAGAATGGTTTGGGCTGGAAGGGACTCAAAGATCATCTACTTCCATGCCCTAATCAAAACCATGATGGAAAATGTTTATTCTTTTGGATATAACATGGGATAAAGCTATTAGCCACAAGCTGCTGGATATTGGAATACCTAAATAAGGACATACTTCTACAATTCAGTTTGCAAAACAAGAAAAGGACCCAAAAGGTTTCCAAGTGTGACTCTAGCAGCACAAGGAAAGTAAGGACCAACAGAACCACAGTTTTACTGTCTATGCACCTTCATTGCATATTTAAATTTAGGGTTTGTCTTCCTTAAAAAGAATAGTCATGAAGCAACTTTTTAGAATGACATTAACATTTTCAAGCTAATGCTGTGATCTGTAACCCACACATATAATTAATTGACTGGCTAATATGAAACCACAACTTACTAGAAATTACTTGATTTTAGCAAACAGCCAAAGACCTGACCAGCTCAGTCCTTTAGCTCACAGAGTGGCATCAGACAGAGTTACTGGCTTAGCTGGGGCAAAACTTTAGAGCACATAATGAAAAGAACAATAGGACAAAGGCAAAAAATCCCATTGTTTATAGCTACATGATAAAATGCTGGTAAAATCTCCTCAGAGCCTTCTCTTGCCACTGACACTTCAAGACTTAGACTAAATATTTCAAACACAATTAACTCAAAATAATAATTAAGGGAAAAATCACATGGAAATTACCAGCATATCCATACATATTATGTTATTGCAGGAGAGTGCAGGTGTAGAGACTGGATTTATAAGCTTTGACATGGATTGATATACTCACATAATAATTACTAACTACTGACAGACCTGAAAAAACACATTAAGAATTCAGTGTACAGATTTCAAAAAAGTCTAACCATGCCACCAATACCAAGAAGAGATGATTTACATTTCCCTTGTAAATATTCTGGAAGATTACGTACAGAATCAATACTACATATTATTCTGATAGGATGTGATGACAACTTATGCTGATTCAATATATAACAAAAATACTGTCTCAAAGCCTATCTGGAACTCAGCAAGTATACAGTGGCAATATATTTACAAAAAAACCCCAAAAAAACAACTAAAGAGGGATTAAAAACTTCAAGTTGTAATAGGCACAATATGGCAGGTAACCCAGCCTTGCAACACCTCACTGAAGCTGAATGAAAACCTTATTACAAATGTAAGGTTTAAAAAACAACAAGTAGAAGTGGATAAAATACAACCTTAAAACTACTACGGTGTGGCTGGCACAACAGACCAAGTGTGATTTCCTTTGTCACTCCTCTCCTTTGCATGAGTTAAGAGTTTCAGAATTACTCAGTTGGGTGGAAAAATGCAATTGAAGTAATGATATTTATGATGAGAGGCTTCTTTTCTTTTGCTGTTCTCTAAAGGCTGCAGATGGCTTTGCCTTCCTTTTAATATTTCAAATTTGAAAAATGGGAGCAATAAGGGCATAAATTCAAAGATATTGTACGCACGTTCATTTTAATGGAGTCATCAGTACTATTTAGTTAATAATGCACAAAACCTGTTCTTTCATATGGCCTTGCTACAGGTTTTAAGCATAAGCAGCCTAATTTCAGAGAACAGGAATACTCACACAGGAAGGTAAGTGCACCTTTAAGTGTTTTAATCACAAGGGGATTAAATGCGCACGTTCGGCACTTGGCTAAAAAAAAAAAAATTACAATTTTCTGCATTTTATTTCTTTCCATTAAAGTTCTTTTGCTATATATGAGAGCTTTTTAGCAAGTCCAAACAAAAGCACTGTGGAGGGTAAAGTATTCCATATATGTGAAGAATGTTTAAAAATTAGTTCTTCAAGGTTTTAATTGTATATACATCAAATCGAGTCAGCTGCCATAACAGAACAATTGCTACATTCATGCTGTGTGTTATGAACTCTAATTGTTAGAAACACTTTTCGTTTCAATCTTGACATCTATATTAATTTTTTTCGTGATTTCTTTGTGGGTTTTTTTATGCTAATTCTGTTAATAACAGAATAAGATTATACATTGTACTTTTATTCCTGATCATTAGAAACGTAAAGCACAACATGAGTCAGAAACTGTAAGGAAGAGGAAAAATAAAAAAAACAAAAAACCCTTAAGTATAAGGGAGAAAAAAAGAAGCAAAGCTGTGCTAAAACAGGATGAATTCATAACAGAGATTTTGCTTTTATCTTCAAAAAGGCACTGTATTATAACTAGAACTTACAATTAAAAGATAAACTGTGTAACATTTTTTTTAAAATTAACAAATAAAGAATATTTAGGCATCACAGGTATCTTCACATCAATAATATCAAAAGCTGAGCCTACAACTTTTGAGAAAATATTTGAGAAAACAACCAAAAATCCACCAATCTCTAACCAGTTTGTGATCATCTCAGAATAACTGGAGAGGATGAAGCATCCCAGAGGAGCATGAAGCAATACCTGCCTTGCAAAGTGAGGAGAAAGGAAGGAAAAAGAAATTAATAGACCTGTCAGCTTAACTCTGATATCAAATGACATGGAACCAATTGCCAAACATGAGTTTTGTGAAGTTAAGAAATGAAGATAAGGAACAGTCAACATAAATTTGTAATGAGTGAATTAAGAACAAATTCAAATTTGTTTCTTTAGCTAAAAGGGATTTGGCACTCTAGGAAAGGAGTTCAGCACGGTGTATCAGATGAAATATTTTACAGCAATTTAATCTTCACCTGAAAAGACAATGGAAAGATGCCTGGTTTGATGGAGGACTAACAAGTCACTTCTGAAAGGTACTGGAGAGGATTTTTATCCCTTAGGACCATAATCTTGAGAGCTGGTTATCCTAAGAGACAGTGCTATGTAGTTTTATTTTGTAGGTTTTTAAGAACTGTCACTAAGTCTTTCAGAAATCACCAGTAAATCAACAAGTAAATGTCTGACCTAACTCAAAGGAGATAAAATTCTGCTGTATGTTTCAATCATTTAGACCACAAAGCTACACTACATTTAAAAAAATTCTCCATCAATACTAGATTATGATATAAATATTATTTATGACAGCTCTTACAGTGGAGATTTTCAGCTGAAAAGCATAAAAGAGTGTTTCAGAAAAATATGAAGAAACTCGAGAGTTGCTGAAGGAGCCATAGTCTTAATAAATACGTGTGATAAGAAAGGAAGCAATCCCTGCTCTCCTGCACCTCAAACTTGTTTTGAAGTGACAGGAAAACAGATGATGTGCCAGATTTGTAAAACTGTTTGCAAACAGACCAAGTGAAGAGGAATGAATCCTTCCAAAAGCCATAGACAGCATCATTCCAGGAATATCAGTTACAAATCTTCCCTCCACACCTGTAGCTACACTTGGACAACAGTATTCAGGGGTTCTTAATTTACATTATACTGTTTGTCACAAATTTAGGAAGTCCTTGGGATAGCCAGATAGTAACCTGGGCCTGGATGTGAAATCCCAGAAACTGAACTTGAGGTGTGGAAGGGAACTGAGACAATTCCAACATTTCACATGCACGACCTTCTCCGGTTTCTCAGGGAGCGAAAAAGAGACTGACTGAGAAGGGAAGTAAATTCTTAATGTACAAATAAGAGATATAATGCATGTTATCCCAAGGCTCTAAACTGTCAGTGCTGTTTGCCATATATTCTACCTTGGCTCCTGGTTAACATCATCTGGACACAGAAAAAAACCCGTCAATCTCCATTTGCACTTAGCGCTGTGCAAATAACGCTCTCTGCCTTCAGAACACGCACACACAGAATCAGGCACTCAATTATATTTATTTTTCACTAGAGAAGCCTAATTTGAGAGCTACTTTCAAAGTTTAAGACCTGACACTTCCTCTGAAAGATGAGAGCCCCATTTCTTACTGCGCTGAGAAGGCAGCAGCAGATGTAAAGCTCCTACTGTGCTCTACACCCAGTCTGCCCATTCCAAGCTCACATAACTCCTGCTATAAAACATCCCAGCTGCTATTTATGTGCTTAATTCATAAATCAAAACTTTTCAAGTAAAATACAAAGACACCATTACCTTGCTAACCCTAAGCTCACCTTGGATGTACTATTAGGCTATTATTGGTTCATCTAGTTATTCAGACACAAGAAGACATAAAAAAGCTAATTTCTAGGTTAGCACAGCATGCCTTTGGGTAGTGTTATAAAGCCTGAGAACTGAAATAAGCATCATAAAAATATATGGCCTGCCCTGCAGATGCTACTTTAGAAAATGAACTCAGTATCTAAAAATCAGTAAAAAAAACCCCAAAACCACAAAAACCAAACAGTATTTCAGCACACATGGAATGATGTCCCTATCACAGCTTTAACAGCCCTCTAATCTCAATTTTATTTTATAATTCATAATTATTTATAGTTTATAATTATATTTTAATGCTAAATTAGCAAATAAGTAATTTCTATTTTCCCACCATGAAAATAATTTCTAATTTTTGTCATGAATCATGCTTATTTTTAGGATTTCTGTCAGGGGTACCATTATTTACAAACACCTTTGTACAATTTAGCACACCTAAAGTAAAAACAACCTCCCCCCAAAAATCCAAAACAAAACAAACCCAAAGCAATCAAACAAAAACCCACAAATCCTTTAAAACATAGAGACTCGATACATGGAACAACCACGTGTGGTGCACACATTTGAAAAGCAAGGAGCCTCAAGCTGATTTTCTCCTCTTCAGAGAGAAAGAAAAATTATCAAGGAGAGAAAGGAAAGGAGCAGAAATTTTACTGTGCCCTTGTGACACACCTGTATTTCACAGCAATGTTAAACACAACACAGAGCTGCCTGTACCGCTGGTAGTGGTGTTCACACAGCGAGCGTGTGGCAGAACAACAAATATTCCCCACAATTAATTCAGTGTTACATGGGAGTTGTTGCTTAGCTGTTGATGAAAACATTTAATTTAATAAAATTCAGCCTTTTCCTCTGTATTCCTGCTCCACATCCTATTGTCTGTAATTGCAGCACCTTCTCTCTCTCCCATGCAGGGAAAGCTGCCAAGCAGCTCCCGCTGGAGCCAATGTCAGGGCTACTTTTCAGATTACCAGGGGGGAATATGTAAACTGCACTGTCAAGTATCTTATCCATAGGGATTAAGAGTGTCATTTCAGAATCCCCAGTCTCAGATGAGTCAATCTGAAGTCCTCTTGCTCCACTCTGGTCTCCCAGTGAAGTCATCCCTGCTGGCAGCAAGTCACCTTACACTTGGCTCTTACCAAAGGCAAACTCAACCCTTATGTTTAACTTCTGTATCAAAAGATTTTATTACCAAAGCTCCCATTCATAACCAATGTATTGTCTAATTAATATTTAACTTGGCTATTGAGGTTTGCAATGGTACAGAAAGACTGGTTTTTTTTTAGATGGCTACACAGATGTTTGCAAACCAATAAAATACAACACATCTGCAAAAACTTCCATCATTTTGTTAATGCTCATGTAGGGAGAGGCCTGTGCTGAACTCTCTTATTTATTATTCCTTATTTCTCCTTAGTGTATCAAATGTTGAACAAAACCAAAGCCAAACAACCCTTTCAATTTCACATTTGAAACATCTGTCATTTCTTGAGATGTAAATCTGTGAAATTAAAAAACAAAAAAGAGGCATCTAGTGTAAGTCCTCTTTGGTCACAGTTTGTTTACCCAGACAGAAATGACTCCTTGAACTCCCTGCATACACTGACAGACAGGGATGAGGTCCCCCCTCACCCATCTCTTCTCCTGGCTAAACTTACCCAACTCTCTCAGCCTCTCCTCACAACTGAGATGCTCCACTCCATTAATCACCTTTCAAATCCCCTGCTGGACCTGCTCCAGGAGCTCCATGTCTCTCTTGTAATGGGGAACCTGAAGCTGGACAAAATATTCCAGGTGAGGGCTCAGCAGGGCTGCAGGAGGGGCAGGATCACCTGGGTCTCCTGGGATGGACACACTGCTGGCACAGGGACATGGCTGTTCCATCATTCCACTGCAGAGGAACGATGAGTAAAATATTTAAAAGTCACTATTCAAGCAAAATTTAATTTCGCTTTGTCCTGAGCATTCTCTTTTATTTCACAGGGAAAAACATCCCCAAATCCATCAAACCAGTAAAAAGTTCCACATTATCTCATTTAAATAAACAAAATAAAACCCAAAGATACTGGCAAGTTAGCAGCAGTTTTGGAAGACAGACGGAGATAAATAAAAGACAAAACAAACATCAACAAAAGTGATGATTCCCAACTCAAGCTCCTCTACAGCTGTTCAGATGTGTACATACAGAAAATAAAATAACTGTAAGGTTGTTTTTCCTTCCTAGGGGAACTGCTGTCTTTTCCATCACTGCAAACACCACTTCAAGCAATTGTCATGTCTGAAGATCTCTTTGCCTCCTCTGGCTGTTTTTTTAACAAAATGCACTATAGAGGTTGAACTAGAATGGTATGGAGCAAAATTGTCACTCAGCTTGAAGTTTATTGAGAGAATTCTTTCATATGTACACATTTTAAAACACAGGTAAATAAAGTATTCATTTCTCTATCCCCTTGAAGCAATAGCTTACTATTATCTGATCAGAGAGGTCAACCTGTACAAGGAAAAGCAAGCATGACCAACTTCCTTAATTCACCATGTTCATAAAGTATAAACTTACACTGCTGAGAGAAATGGCAAAATAATACAGTGTGACTAAGGATAAGCATGCAAATGGTTTAGAGAATATTCTTGATGGTTGGAATGTCTCATGAATTTTCTCTCTGCCTGGTTTAATAGCTCTTTATTGAATATTTTGAGCACAGCATGAAATTCTGAAGATATGCAAGCAGTATTTCTCACCAAAACCTGAAGAGGACTTGGACAGTGACAATGTCCATTGTATCACTACTTTCTGGCAGCCTCTACAAAAACAGAAATGAACTGGCAGGGTAAACAACCAATGAATTTTCCAAACAAAAAAATGAGACCTGCAAGAAAAGGACATTCTTTTCAAAGAAATAACAAAGTTATGTACAAATGTGAGTGCGTAAACTTTTATGATTCTACTAGTATTTGTTCAAAATAGAGTATATTGAAAAAAGGGCTTGTACCCTACAACATATTGATTTTGAGCAGTGAACTCTGACACATTCAGTATTACCCTGTCTCCTTGCAATTTTAATATAAATAGGAAAGCCTGAAAAAGCAGACAACATATAGATTCAGAGTATGAAAGATCAGGTGAGCCTAAACTTCCATTTTTGACATCTGAATGAAGGGAGTCTCTCACTTTTTAGCACAGTATTGCTGGTTATACCAGAGAGATAATTTAATGAAAATATTTATCCATAGAAACCATGTGCAAATGGATGATCTTATTTGCATTCTATGATGAGTATGCAAATCCATCAAGCACATGCAAAGTGGATGAAGTATGCAAGCAACAATAACTACATATAAATAAAATAATCATTAATAAGACAAAGTGCAACTTCATTAATGCAAAGGATTGTAGGTGAAGATCCTTTCCACTGCAGTGGCAGAAAAGGTCTGCCATATAATATTTTATAGGGATATTTATAATATTTTATATTTTATGCTGTTTTTTGGCCTTGGTTGTATGTGGACTCTCATTAAGTCTGTAGGCAAGGTTTGAACTTATGTTATGGATGTTTTTTGACAGATTTTATTAATTTGGGTTTTAAGGGTTCTGTTGCTATGTTTAATTTTGCCACTTGCCTGGGGCCTGTATGATGTATCCAGGTAAAGTTAGAACTTTGTTAATTTCTCTGATTACTGTCACGGTAAAATGTGGTTTCTTATTTAATGATACACTCAAAGGAACTTCAAATCTTGGAATTACTGATTGAGCAAAGTTTTCACTACATTTTTGTTGTGTTGGTGTTACAGGGGTAAGTTTCAGGCTATTCACTGAAGGTGGCAACTAATATTAATATATATTTGCATTTTTCTTTGAGTGGTATTTCAGTGAAGATCTATTTGCTAATAATTTCCTGGGAGATTGCTTGTTTTTTGTTACTTCTATAATTTTCCTGTTTGTGTCAGGGTTGTTTTTATAACAGGTTTTATATAAGTTTGTTATAGATTGTACAATATCAGTTATTTATTTCTTTATTACTACTTTTTTCAAATGTTTTAGAAGATTTTCTGTTCTTTAATGAGTATTTTTTTGCTTTTGTTGATCTATTTTTCACAGGAGCAAACGAAGAATTATAAATTGTCTTGCTAAGGTAATAATTTATTCACTTTTTTTTAAATTTTAGTTTTAAGAAACTTAATTTGTGGGGTTTTTTGATAGTATTTTGGGGTGAATAGGTGAAGACCTCCCTCATTGCTGTAGCAGAAAAGTTCTGAGTATCTGATTTGGGATCATTCCTTTATGAGCTTTACATGGCTCTGGCAAAGCAGGAGTTGTCATGCAGACTGACATCCTGTTCTGGTGCTGCACCACTGAATTTACCTCAAAAACCCTGAAATGCTCTATTGATCACACCCCTCTCCTATTAACTCCTGAGCCATAATGATGCTGTGATCTATAAAGCTCAGGCCCTCCTGCACAGCACACAGAACAATCGTTAAGTTAGCCATTCCTCACAGATCCCTGCCATTGTATTCCAACCTGATCCGGAATGCAGGGAAAATATTGTTAGGGGAGTTCACTGGAGAAGATCAGAGCTAGCTGGAAAACCCAGCTGTCACAGCTCGTTATTGCCAACAGATTGCACGAGAGCCTGCCAGAATTTGCCTTACAAATTGTTCCATGCTGCCTTAACAGAAAAAACTCCAGAAGATGCCCACAGGTTGCAAACTCTGCCTCCCTTCCTAAGGCGTCCCTGAAAACCCGAGGGATTGCTCAAGGGTCACGCTGAGGAGCCATGGAACTCTTGGGGATTTCATTTCTTACCCAGTCTGGTATGATTGGGGAAGAGAATGTAACAAATTGCCATTTTCCAGAAAACTTAAAAACAACCTGGCTTTTCTGTCTGGTTTGGAGGAGGATCAAATTTGAAGAGCTGACTGGAAATCTGGATTTTGGATATTCTCAGTTGTGTGCAAATTTCAATAATAAATAACAGAGGCAGTCTTTAGCAAGCTTGGTGAACTATGCATGGCCTACAGCCATCCATGTAAATACAGATACAACTGATTGTGCCTACTGAGCAGGAAAAAAGAAGTGAATGGCAAAGCAGTAAAGCCATAATGATGGAAGGAAGGTTTAACTCCTCAAGTTTCTTCAACACAAAAGCACTGAAACCAATATTTTCATGCATAGCAAGATATTATGTCTAGATAATCTTTCATTTAATTTCTCAGGTTAAAAGTAATCTTCAGTAACCAATTTTAAACAAAATTTGATTTTAATGGGACTTTTCTAGTAACACACACAGAAGGAGGATCAGAATGGAATTGATGCCACACATGTGGAGATGTTACAACAGTGCTTGAATGAAATCCCAGTTTCCAAGAACAGTGTTACATTTTGAAGTACACTGCAATCACCCTTTTAAGGAAAAATAGTCCATTCTTAATTTCATTGAAACAGTGAGAATAAACATACTAATACTTCCCAAAGCATAAAAAATGAAGCAACAAAGTGCCAGGTAACACAGCTGAGACATTTCTTGATAATGCAGGAGGTGATCAGGGATCCCAAAGAAGAACACCCATGTTTCAAACCCATCTCCCCAGTGTTTCAACTTGGTAGCAAATGCTGCACTCAATCAAATGATCTAAAATGTAATGTAAATGTAGATGTAAATGTAATTTAAAGTGCTGGAGGAAGGACAAGAAAACTCCCAGTTTTTTTAAGCAGTGTAAGAAGTAATACTTCTTTAATAATTTCTATTTAGCAGGAGAGAGGTTTACTCAAAACATTGAGAGATTTATATACTGATTTTTGCATATAAAACTCTAATGCACTACAAAAGTCAGAAGTATCTCAGGAAGCCAAAGAAATACTCCTATTTCTACCACTGCAGATGAACTTTTCTCTTTACTGATGAATCCAAGTTTAATCATCCCCTAAAAAATAAAATAATAACTAAAATGTTTCCCGCACTAGTACCTAAGTTCAACTGAAAAACCAAATGCAGCTTTCCCTCAGGCCATCTTCTTTTCAGCATTTACAGGGTTTGGCAAAAAGCTTTGTTTTATACATTGGTATTAATTAGGGTAGCACAACTGTGAGGGGAAACTGCTGGAGAAAAGATCACAAAATGTCCACATGGGCAAAAAACCAGACCAATTGATGGTTTTTAAGTTTTCTCAATTGCAACAGTATTTTTTTCATTCTCTATCACATATTTTACATTCTTTTCCAAGTCGAGACAAAAGACCTGAAATAAGAAATAGAAATTCTTCCACAGAAAAGCTGTGATGAAAACAGTATTGGCATTAATGAAAGTACTGATTCCCTCCAAAATAACCCAAAACAAATCAAATGTAAACACATTTGAACTTAAATGAGTCATTATTTCTGGAATAATTATCTGAAGGTTTTTAACATCTATTATCCACTTAATACTGACTAATCAGTGAGCAAAAAGGAGAACAATTTTGTTTCTAACAAGCTGTTAGGAATATCACTTTTACAATACAGAAGTCGTACTAGAGTAAAGCTATTTCTTTATGGGATAGTCCTACTCTCTTCAATAAAAATAAAATCAGCTTTTCTATATACAGACCACTATTTACAGTAGTTTCTTTTACTCTAAATGATGATCTTCCTGTAGGATTCCTCAGTTATACACAGATACAACCCCTATGAAAGATGGGTGAAAGATGCACAAATAGCTATGACTGAAAATATCAATCTATATCCAATTCTGCAATTACTTCTATTTCTGACTGAATTCCTATTGCATAGTTTCTTCACTATCATTAGGAAAAAACAAAGCTGAACTCATCTGAATGAGGTATTTAAAGGAATTTTTACAGAATGCATTTTGATTCCCTGCTGCATTAATCATTCTATAGAACACATTCCTTTGGATATTCTTCAGGTAGAGCACTCAAGAAACTTTCCAGTTATCCCTATGTAAAGTTTCTAACACTGCCTGTTTAATTGTAAATTCCAATTTACAATTGTAAAGTACAGTGTAAATAAAGCCTTTTCTCCAAGTCCTGCTCAGATTTGCCATTTGCAAATGCGCTGGTTCCTGCTAGTCACGGCGGCGAGCCTCAGTCCATTACCGTGACAGGGAGCGCTCCTACTAACAACTGCTTTTTACTCCCCCTGACAAATGTGCTCTGTGCCAGGGCTGACGTTTGTGTAGTAATCAGGACTGATGGATTGGGACGCTGGTGCTGCCGAAAGTGCCCCCCATTTTAATGTGAGCGATTTGTCAAGTGTGCTGCTATCGCGCTGCTGTCAGCCGTGGCCAGCCAAGCACTCTGTCATCTTTCCACCCACCAAGGTCACTTTGGCAGCGACAGGAGAACTCCAGAACGGAATTTTCATCCTTGCTGGTAGCATGAATGGCCTGGTCTTCAAGGCATTTAGTTTATTTCAAGCAGTCTTTAAAAGTTCTTGCAAAATGTCCGTGTTACCAAAGGCTAAATTAAAAGATGGAAGTAAAAGCACGTGGAAGCAGAAGTTGAGCAGCTGGCTGTCAGCACAAACTGAGAATTTCAGAGATGCAGGTTTACTGTAAACCCCTTCTTGTAAGGTTCTCACAAGACATACTTAATTTAAGAATTATTTAACATTCCAAGCATTTTTGTCACCAGAACACCTTAAAATATATAGACAGAACAAAACTGAACAATGATTCAAAGATCAAAGTGACATATCTACAAGATATATCTGTGTATCATCATGAAATTTTGAATAAACTAGAACTTCCAAAAACAAAACATAAAGAAAATCAGGGAAAAGTAGGACCCTTACTCTCTACCATTTAAAATGCAGAAAATGAGCAATTTTTTTGCACCAGTTGCATCTAAAAGCATATAAAGCATATTAAAAAACTATTTTTTTAGTATAAGAGCCTTAGCAGGCTCTGTTTTCTTTATTATTTTCCTTTTTTTCTCAGCAGCACTCAAAATATAATCGCACCAGTTAGATTTAGACACTTAAACATTTTGAAAGTAAGTTCTCTATGTTCAGTCACTTACACAAGTGCACAGTCTTCAGTGAGTAAAGAATTTAAAGGAATTAGCTGAGGAGTTTAATGCACTATGTGAAAGGAAGGTTATACCAAAGGCATTTGTGCAGTAACAAATAACAGCTTCCTGAATAACACTCTGGTACAGACCAAGGCAGAATGCAGCACGCAAGTCACTCTTTCACTTAAAGAAACACGAGTTAGTCCATGAGGCAGAATACAAATCAGCACACACACACTTGCTCAGATCTTCAGTATCTGCTGCCAAAACCCAAAACCTGACAGAAAATACCATTCAGATAAAAACCCCCTAAGATACACAGGCAGAAAGCAGCTGTAATTACTGAAAAAGAGAGAAATCAAACCACACTCATCTTCTGCCTGCTAGAAAACCCTGAGTGAGGTGGGCAGCCCTGCCCCGAGTTACTCTCACAGCTGCATCCACCCCAATCCTATTGGCAATTATTTCTGTTTTCAAGGACTGCAAAGATGAAAGCCAGAATCTAGTTTACAAATGTTGAAGCTACATGGCTTTTTTGCTGTGCATTTCCCCAGAGCTCCATAAGAACTGACAACAGCTGAGAAAGCCTCCTCTACTGCAAAGTCACATCCTAAACTGCAGAGAGCCCTGAGGTGTTTGACAAAGCCTTCCCCCACTGTAAATGTACTGTCCCTGGCCTGAGTGGACATTCACTCTATGACTGGAAAGTAAATACACATTTACTGTTTTAGTCACTACAGAAAAACTGCCCTCTCCCTTTTTCTATAGCATATTATCACACCACATCATGAGATACTCAAGGATTAAGGAAAAGGGGTATTGGAAAGCCAAAAAACCAAAAAAGGTAGATGTTGTTTATATATTTAGTTAGATCTATTTCTAGCCTAAGGTAAACTGTGAACCCTTGCATTTAAATTGGGCACCAAAACATTTCAGTTTACCTTTAGTCAGAAATTGGTCTAGCTCAAGAGTGGCTGTCTGATATAGAGCATGTTAAAAACCCACCAGGACATTTGACCAGTCTCTCCTTAAAGATCTGCTTTCCTTCTGACAATTTCTTTAACAAACATTTGGATCAGGTGGTGATCTCAACTTGCTGTCAAAATGTAAACATGACTTCTGTGCCAGAAGGCCTGGGTTTGGTTGCAAAACGTGGATTTGCATTACTATATGCATAAAAATGAATAATGGCTAAATATCTACACAATTAAGCTTGTGAAAAAAAATCTATTCTAGGTCAAATTTATGTGAAGCTTTAGGAAACTGTGACAGCAGAGTCTGGGACTACAGTTAAGGGAAAAGACAGCTTCTTGTGAAGGAAAAACTTGTGTTGTTTCATATGTTGCAATCTTGAATACCTCCACATTACAAGAAAGTTAAACTGCAATCGTTAGTGAAACTTCTGCTGTCATAAAAGTTCACACCAAAACATTCAGTGTATGACACTCCAAAAATTACCACTTCTACAGGTACAGTAGAAATGAACAAAGAATAACAGAAAGATACCCCCAGCCCCTTCATTCCTTAGAAACTGGTATTGCCACATAAGGGTCAAATAAACCTTTGTGAATTAACAGCAAGCAGTTCTAGAAATATTCATTTACACAGACAACCCATGTGATAAAAATTCTACAAGTTTATCAGTCACTGAAAGAAAATTTTTGCCAATCTCAGTTTAATTTGTCCAGAGCTATCTTCACATGAAAAGAAGGGCATCATGACCAGTTCTCAAACATAAGCACTTGCACAGATTATGTTTGGACAATTGCACGTAAATACACACATACACATTACTAACACATAAATAAAAGCATATGGAAAAAACATACAGCTAAGAAACCTTTGAGGAAAGGAGGACTTTGGACACAGCCTTGATGGAAATATTATCACTGTATAAACAAAAATCATCATCATCAAAACAAACAAAATAAAAAGAGCAATTTCTAATCTGCTCTGACAGTGATATCAAGCAAGCTCAGCACTCCTCAAATAGTAAATATTCATAGTCCCATTTTCATTAGTTCCTTGCCAATGCTGTTCCCTGTTATTTGAAAAACTTTGAGCTGAAAAGACCCAGATTTTTCCAAAAGATTAAAGGAAGAATAAACCAAACCCCAAACTATTACATTATAACTTTGTGCAAGATGAAGATTTTAGATAAACTTGTATCTCGGTGTCTTTTAGAAGGAACTAGAAAATTACTCAACAAAGAGTTATTAAGCATGCTAAATAATGGCAAAATGATAATTACACTGGAGATTTGTGTTAATAAATGAGATGTGAAGGGGTCTTTATTATCCACTCATGTGCATGTAGAATTTAATTAGTTATCACCTATAAATGCTAATGGCATAGCTGCCAATCAATCAATCTCCTAAACTGGAACTGAAAAAAACCCAAAATATGTGAAGTGAATGCTGAGGAACACTTTGGATAGAAAACAGTTAACCCAACAGCAGTATGGAGAGAAGGAATTCCTCAGAGAGCCTAAAGAAAGATGTTTTCATCTCATTACATCTACCTTCGTAATTATAACAAACTCATCAGCCTCTAGATGAATACCACGTATAATCATTTTCCTGCATATTTTCCAAAGCAGGAAACTTAACAAGATATAAATGCTACAGACTAATTTAGGCTATTTGCAGTTCTCATCTCATCTTGAACTGAAATAAGAAGAAAAGTAGTACAGTTAAGCTAAAAATAACTAGATAGAGACTTGGGCTTGTTTATTTCCTGTAATCCTTGCTCAGAGCCAGGCAAGTAATAGATTTATCCTTTTTAAAGGAAGGTAAATTTAGAGCATAGTTAGACTATAGTTTTTAAATAATAAAAACCCAATGCAAATAAGTAAAAAAGCTGGTAAGCTTCTAATTTACCTAAACGGATGCTTCCATTAAAATATCTGAAAATACATAAACCCACCAGAAAACTGAAATCCCACAAAAAAAAAAAGAAACCCTGTAAAGATTACCCCATCAAAGATTAAATTTACATATGCTGATATGACAAAACAAACAAACCAGGGGATTACATTCAGTTGAACAAAATCAATCACATCAGAGTACGGCAATAAAAATCAGCAAAATCCTGACCCGCTCAGCGAAGTGGAGCTCTGCCAGAAATACATTTCTTGGCAAGGCTCTGTGCCCACTAATTAGAGACTGAACCATTTGGGGAAAGTTACTGTGTGTCCTCAGGAATGGATACAGAGCTGTCCAAATCCACCTACCTCCTCAGCAGAGGAGCTGTGGTGTTGCACAGCTTGGCACAGACGGGCAGAGGCAGCAGCATCCACTGCGGATTGAGAGGCTCCAGATGACCTGGGGGACCGGCCTGGAGTCTGTGCACAAGCACAACACCTGCTTTCTACTGCCCCCAAAATACCACTACTGCTTTTTCATTAGCTGCCTGTGCTGGAGACTGGGCAAAGCTGCCAAAGCTCGACAGCAGCGACTGGAGAGCGCTGGAGGAACTAAGTGTCTGTCACATGGATACAGATAATTTTGAGGGCACATCCAAATAAGAGAAACAGTAAATATACATGTATACTTTGGACACCAAATACAGATTTCCTGTTTAATCCCAAATCTTTCAAATAAGTTTTCTTCACAATCTCACAGTATCAACATGGAACTGCACACTGATTCTGTTTTGCAAGAATCACATTTCTACATTTCTGAAGTCACCAGGGCAGCTTCCTTCAACATGCCTGAAAATCTGGCTTGATAAGGAAATTGGTTTTTAACATATAAAATGGACTGAAATCCTTTTAACACTAAATAAGAATAATGGGCAGCTTTCAGGTGTGCCATGACCAAACTATACACTGAAAGAGAATCTAGCTTGCTTTTTCTACTTTTCAACTTAACAAACTTAAATATCATGTATTATGGGAAAAGTATTTAAGAATGTGCCCTGCACCAAATCATGAGCAGTATTAAGAGATAACAATGGGTAAAAGCATATGAATGGAGTGAGTTACAAAGAATTGACACAATAATTTGTATCTCTGTAAAAACTATCCAAATTTAACACACAAAAAAAAAAGTAGTTACATTTAAATTTCATTTTATTTTCTTGCCGAAAGTATATTTTGCAAAAGTGTTAAGGCAATACACAACTTTACAAAGACAGTTATTGTGGCTGAAGGGCTAAATTTTGACCTGAAATAAAGGGTTGAAATTGTGGTAGTACAGAGATACAAGATTTTGCCCCCAGTATATCGGGCTAACAGGTGTCTCAGCATCCTTCCTGTCTGCAAGCCTCTCACTGCCTCTGTGCACTGATTGGTGAGCTTGAAAGGGTCATTAAAGAGAAAGGGAAAAACAAGAAACATGGAGGGAATATCAGAGTATCATAAACCAATCCCTAATGCTGAGTCAAGATGTAGCCAGAGAGAAATGAAAACTGGGCCATGACGGAGAAATGATGGAGAGCCTGAAAAATTCACTGCCATAAATAAAGTGTAAATCTGGCATTTAACAGAACAGCCTTCAAAGGAGGAGTCCAGGTTCCAAGCCAGAGGCTGAATGTGAAAATCTTCTGGAAGGTATTGGTGCCCTCAGTTCCCAGCAGACGAGGGAGGAGGACACGAAGGGCAGCGCTGTTCCCGCGCAGGCACAGCCGCTCTCGGGGCACTCGCTCCAGATCCCGGCTCCATCCTCAACACTGAGGCACACTGGACATCCCTGCTGCCCCACTCCGACCCTCAGAGCCTTTTCAGTTGACTAATACTCTGTACTAATCAAGTAAAGCAGACTAATAACTTCCCTATTCAGACATAATTCATTATCCTTATTTACCCAAGCTGGCAAAATTTAGAGAGATCCTTCCTTCCAGCCTTTTTAATTACCAAAATTCTACTTGCTTTAAAATACCATAGTCTCCCTTGAGTATTCAGCAGAGCTGAAGATCACCATGGCAATAAGAAAATGGTGCCAATGTTATCTTGGCACTGACTGTCTACAGATCTCAGGAGACTTAGCACAGGAGAAAATTGAGCTCACGTAAAAGCAGGAACTCACTCTCTCTAATGATTTTAATATACCTTTTATTTTTGCTAATTTGATGTTAAAGACCTTGGAAAAAGCTCCCAAAACCTTAGAAGCATACAGTTTCCTAAAAAGACAAACAGTTCCTAACGTGTTTATTATTTCAAGGTGAAATCCACTTTATTCACACAAAAAAGCAAGGTCCTACAGTTTGCTGGATGGGATGGGAAAATGTTGTCAATGGACTGGAGCATGAAAAACAACCTACATGAAAGCAAAGTCTGAACAAAAAGACCCCCTTAGATCTTAGCTTCAGGCATGAGATGAAGTTTTTTCCCTACAACCACAACATACCAAATTCTGCAGTTCTGCTGCACAGCACAGTGCCTGTATTTGGTGTTTGTTTGATTTTCCCCGTTTCTTTTCCCTCTCCCTAAACTGTGTCACAGAGACAAGGGATATATCTTTTATCAGGATTATATCTGTAAGCTAATACACAACACATCACACAAAAACTGGCAGCAGAACAAATTTGCTGCAGTGACTTCAGCACTGTTCCCAACTTTTAAGCTGGACTCAGGGAAAAAGGGGCAGCACGGGAGCATTTCCTGGAGGCAAAGTCCTACACAGCCAACAATGCCAACAGGTACCAGAGCACATCTCTGCTACAGAAAGAGAACCTTCCCTTCCAATTTACTGTAGTGCCAGTAGAGCTGCAGCTTTTCCTTTTTGTGCTATCAAACCAGCCACTGGCACATTCCATCTTTTGCAGTCAGCAAATGGGACAGTGGGAAAATAAGACTATATATCACCCCAATGCCCACACACACAACAGAACAAATTAATTCTCTGCTAGTTGAAAGGTGCATTCAAAATTGCCATGAAGAATAAAAATGCAAACATCCAGGGAGGGATTTAACCCCATATAGTGCTGATCAGAATAATCACTGTGAATTAGCAGATTCAGACTGAAAAGGAATCACCAGTTCCCCCAGTACTCATTTTATAAACGTGGTTTCTAACTTCTATGTACTGCCTTCTCCACATACACACAGAGGGGTTTTGTAAGTGGTTAATACCAGCTCATGCTGACAATTTTGTTAAGGAAGTAAAAGGAACATATTAGAACATTTCTTTACAATTATGTACAGCAGTATTTGTGCTTAAGATTGAGGGAGTGAATAGAAGGATTGTAGTGGGGAAGCCAACAGTGGCTCTTCCACTTTCTGATGGTCAGAACGTTGGTGTTGTGTAAAAGTCCATGTGATGTCTGGCTTTCTCACAGTCAGAACCCTCTGGAATACTCAAACCTTCTCTCTGAATGCAATACTTTGCTTCAGTCAGTGTCACTTTTGTCTCTCAAATGCCAGAGTTACCAGAATACAAATTCATTCACAAATTCAACTCAGTGTTTTCATTAAAAAAGCAGAACTTCTGATGCAGAGAGGCTTATTGTTAATGTAGCTGAATGGTTGTTTTTTTTTTTCCTCAGAAGGCAGAAAAGGAATAAATATTAAAACGCTCTACATGTGCCACCACACAGAATTATTGATATCTGGAGAGCTCTAGTTTAATATACAAATATTGCAAACACATTGTACAAAACCTGCAGCTGAGCATGGGTTTGGAACACAATGCTGAGATTGCACAGAAAAAACTTCTGCTTTACAAAAAAGGATATTGCATTACACAACTGAGAATGAATTCAGAGTATCATGAATGATATAAAAATAATGAAAATTCCACTCTGAGGCCAGAAAGGCTCCCTGCTTACACAAGCTCATGAAAAAAATCAAGCAAGAAATCAAACAAATTGCCCTTGGGATTGGTATGTCTGGTAAACAGCACTAAAGCTCCCATAAGGAGAAAAGGGAGATCCTGTATAAAATCATTGGAGGCTGACAAGGAAAAACATAAACAGAGACTGTTCTTTGCCAAAATATCTGAAAGGCCCAATCCCACTGGGCAGTTAACACGAGCTCAGAAGGATTCCAATTTGCACATTTCTGTGAAAAAGATTGGTAGCTGGTCACCAGCACACAAAAAAATCTCAAGAATTAATCAACATTTCTTATTTATAAACAGAATTGTAGGTGGGCAGGTGATTTATCTGCCCTCGAAATATCAATTTCAAGTAAACATCCCTGGGAAAAGATCTCTCAAACTTTTCAGATTGAACTTCTCAACTGATCAATGTGAAACTGCAGTTCCTGCTGCTCAAAACTGCAGGGGGTGGGAGGCAGGAGAAGGATGCCACCTCTCAATCCTGGGCCTCCTGATGTTACCTTAGCAGACCTTTTCAGAAAAATAACAGAAATTTCTGCTGGTTTAAAGCTAGAACAAAGATAATCCTGACTCAATTAGCTTATTGGCTTTTCCCCCATGTGGTATGCAGGATAAAAAAAATTGAAATCAAGAATTAATTTACAGGGGGTTTCTTAGATAATAAGCTCAACCTTTCATGTTACCTGCCTTTGCAGAACAAGGCTCTATGCTTCCCAAATCAGTTCTTGTAAAGAAGTTATATCCAATGTGACCATGAGCAGAGCTGTGATCCAAACAACAGATCATCTTGCCCAGCTCACATGGCCACTGCAGCCCAAATGACTCAGCCAAGCACAGAAGAGCACAGTCCAGCTCCTGCAATGCTCCTGGAGGCAGCAGCTTACAGCCCATGCACTGCCCACAGCAGCCAGGCATTTGGGCCTCCATTCAAACCCCTGCAGCTGAAAACATCTGGAAAGACTCCTCATCTGTCACTGACATAAAGAACTGTTTGGTAACAGAAGTATACAGAAAAATATATACTTCTTTCTGCAGAAAGGTCCTTCCAGCAATCAATTTTTTTTCAGGGGGTTTGAAAGGACTAGCCTACTTGTTTAGATTTCCTTTTGAGACAATTTAAAGTAGAATAAAATGTTACTGAGCCCAGAGATAAACAAATTTGAATTCAAAAGAACAATTACTAATTAGATCAATGCTCTTCCATAGTCAGGTGCACTCTTTCATTACATTACAGAAACTGGATTGCAACCTTTCACTTAAGTTATTAGTCCAGGGTTTAACAACTGACCACTAAACCTGCATCAAATTTATTTCTTTCCTGACAACGCAGTTCTTAACCTCTCTGTTTGGCTACTTCCACCTTTGCTGGGTGTTTTCCCATTTTTATTTTACAGATTGAAATTAAAATACTGCATGCTTTATTAGATTCTGCTCTCTTATTTGAGATGAGACACCATTGTTGTTTGCTAATTTAAAAAGCAGCTCTTTGGCACAAATATTTTATTTGCTTGTTGTTTCCCCTCTCCACCTCTCTGGCATATGTCAAATGTTTAAACAATATGATTTTGATGGCAGATTAATTTTAGTACGTACAGTACAAGCTCAGCTTTCAGATGCAAAAAGCAAACTAAAATAAACTTAATTGTTTTGAAGTTTGGGTTTCTTTATATAGTTTTAGTTTAATCACAACATATTTAAAGCAAAATAAAACTTGTAGTTGAAAAACAACCCCAAACCCCATAAATCCATGCCAGCATTCCCAGTATATATAGAATGCAGTATAGTATATACAATGCATTCTAAGTCTTTCAAAGCACAAGCAC
Organism: Parus major; assembly: GCF_001522545.3. Classification (NCBI taxonomy): domain Eukaryota; kingdom Metazoa; phylum Chordata; class Aves; order Passeriformes; family Paridae; genus Parus; species Parus major. The sequence continues at coordinate 13,310,926 of NC_031782.1, read as the reverse complement.
TTTAAAGGAATAGAAACAAAATATAACAGTGTAGTTAGAAACAAAACTTGCAATGAGAGGTCTTCTGTGAAAAAAAGCCTTCTACTAACTATATTCCTAACAAGCTGTAGCACTCCAAAACATAATTTAATATAAAACAAGGGCTTCAAATGAAAACTTGGTTGTTTAGGAAGTGAACCACACAAGTTTACTGCCCCAGCTCAGTGATCACAGCGGGGCAGCACCCTGCTGGATACACAAACCAGCAGTAACCAAATGGGGCCAGGCTGAAGGCACCAGCACTGAGATAATTCACATCTCTACTGGACATGCCTGAAAAAAAGGAGCTTTTCAGATGGTCCTGGTTCACTCCAGCTCACACTGTGCTTTGCTCTTTCTCAAGGCAGCCAAACTCTCCTACTCCTCTGGTCAGGACACACATTTGCCTCGTCCACACAAAAGTGTGAGCACAAGTACTGCAGCACTGCCCTTGGTTACAATTTTGTGATTAAAATGATTTTTTTTAGAACACCTTTATTGTCAAACAATGTGTATTGATCACCATAATTTTTATACATCAGAGACTGCAAATTATTAGGATTTATATCAGTACAGCTACTTTGTGAATTTTTGGTTTATGATGTTCTGAAAGGCTTCACCCTTTCAATTTAGAAATGGAAACAAAACCTTAATAAAAAAAATGCAATATATCCTGCCTCATGCTATCATTATCACCTAGGCCCTACTGATTAGAACAAAGATTCATTCTGAGATTTTGCAGAACAACTCTGTTTTATAAAGTAAGCACATTCTTCTAGTAGAATCTTGTTTGTTCATAAGTAAGAAGAAAACCCTTAAAATATTTAGATACTATAGCTTTCTGTAAGTAGGCTATAATTAGATTATTAACTCAAGGAAGCAGATCATACCTTCCCACAGGCTTGTTCAGCACTTAACAGAACTAGACTGACCTACATGGACTCTACCCAATGCAGGGTCAAGAGAAGGGTGCTTTCAGGAGGGAAAATAGCTTTCTGACAAATCAGTTGACTTGGTTCCAGCTATAACACTGACCTACTTGCACAGCATACTGCAAGGCATTTAAATTCCACTGCCTGCAAAAGAGACCCTATCTGTTCCACAGGAAAGAAACTGGGTTACTGGTCCCTGATTTTATAGTTTGAGAGAGCAGATTATCTATGTGCACCTCCCACAGCAGATGAATCCAGGCTCTCTCTTTCCAGCACACATGGGAAGGGGGAGGAATTGTGATGTTCCATTTTGGGAAGGAATGAATGCAGAAAGACCAGGAGGTAACCAGTTAATTCTACCCAAGACCCAGCATTACCTGTGACAGAAAACAGATCTGGCCAGACATGAGCAAGTGTGTGTGTGCAACAACTGCAAGGGGCCCACAAACTTAATGAGATAAGACTGCAAAGATGAATTGATCAGTTTTTATAGAGCACTTGACCACAAACATCTTGCTTCTACAAAGAGGTCTCTCTTTTGCTTTCTTAGACTCTGTTGCCAAACAGGCAAAAGGCAGAAATACAGGTGGTAGGACATAAAAAGCTGCTCACATGACCTTTACTCATCATGCTTTAAGCAGTAGTCACCCCTCTCTCTTCTATCAGATTCTGCTCTAGCCTTTCTCACTGTTTGCACACAAGATCCTGGTTATTCATAATAAAGCCAAGTGTCATAGTTACAGGCAACAATATTGTTGAACTAAATGCAAACTCTGGAAAACAAAGGAAAACTAGTTATGAAGTCTCCAAACCATACAAACATCTTCTAATTTCTTAAATGAATAAATAATGTAAAGTAACTGCTCTGACTAGCTAATCCATAACTAATATAATCTATTGTAAACTAACTAATCCATTTTATCTCTATTTGAAAAGAAAATTATTAGCTAGAAGCATCTCATGAATCAAACTAACCCCAACTCAATAGGGTATGCACGTCAGTGTATCAGATATTGTTTATCTGAAAGGTTACCCTGACAAGACCCTCCCAGCTGATCCTCCAGTATCTGTTTTGAAATCTTCCCCTTTTTGATCCTGTTCTGAAATCAGAAGCAAGTTGCCTCTAGCATTTGGAATTTAGCTGTCAAATCAATCTCAATGGAACACCTGGGGAAAAAAAAAAAATCATACCTGAAGCTGAAAAAGTTACATATTGGCCTTGTGCTCAGCTGAAGGCAGACAAATCCTCTGTACCTGACTTCTTCTACTTCCTCTTAATAACTACCTATGCTCCATGTTCCTTTCTAGTGTAAACTTTAAAGAAATTATTCCTCTAGTAAGAATTACTATCATTGGAGGTAGCTTATACAGATCAAAATAAGCAACCATCATTTCATGAACAAAAGTTTCACTCTTACTCCTTACAGCACTTGTTTTCTCCTTGTTTGCTTTACATTTTGATTTACAGTTTTCACACTAAATTTATGGGGAAAGGAATAAGGTGCTTTCATATTTTTGAGAACCACTCAGAATATTATGGCATTGGTGCAATTAAATAAATAAAAATATAATGATCTTGTCTGAAGAGTTTTTTCATTATACCTCTTGGAAATATATCTTGACTATAGCAATTGAAAACTCTCCTAGACCATAGCCTACTTGGCACTTATTTATCAACTTACTTCTATTCTGTTTACAAAGTGGTGCTAATGAAAGAAATCTCAAAGGGTTTTGGTGGGATTTTTGGGCATGGGGAACTAGCTCTGGTTGCAGACACTCTCCCTGCAGGAAGAAAAAGACTCCCATGGAATGATAAAGGACTCACTGTTACACTATTACAGGAGATGAATTGCATTAACCCCTGCCCTTTCCCATTGTACTTGCTGCCCACTGAAAACAACAACAGAATTACTAAAATCCCACACTCTCTAATGGGATGGTAATAGGATTCAGAGGCCATTAGGGTAAAGACAATCCATATTTTACAGTTTAATAAGCTCTTGCTGAAGATGCTGGATCCCTCTTCAAAGCCAACAATTACTGATTTAGTATTAACAAATCCTCAACTGTCAAGACTGCAGAATGCATTCAAGACGAAGTCAACAGCTTATGGTGACAGACTTTAAAAATGTGTGTAGGAAAATGAAATCACTTAAATTGAAATAATTTGTAATTTTACAGTGATAGTGGTTATTACTGTCATTTCACATTTCTCTATATCCAGATCTCATGGTTACTCAAGTTTGCACATAATTCAGAGTTCTGTGGTGTTTGTTGTAGAAGCCAAGAACTTTTGTTCTGTTTTCTAAGCATACGCCTCTTCTCACAAAGAAATAAAACACTCAACAAGAACTATGGGACCTACTGAATAATGAAATCAAGTTCTCCACAATCACAGATAATTATGTAGACGATTCTTTAATATTATGATTACCTACAACTGGATTGCCTACTAGGCTGTAGACTCAAAAGAATCCACCATTTTCTAATAGCATGCCTTGAAACATAGGGTGTACAATACAAACCAACTCTGCCTGCTGTTTATTATTCTTTATAAACACTGGTTTATATATTTTTTGAAAGGCAAATGTCCTTTTAAAAAAGAATCATCTTATCTCTATTTTTGCTGTATCCTGTCATTCCCCATTCCCTTATGTAACTGACTGGGGAAATAAAGATCAATCCACTCCTTACATTTCCTGAAACCAAAAAAACACCTCCACCATTAGTGCTGTTGGATCTAATCCCCACCTTTTCACCATTCTTTTGCTCCCACTTCTTAAAGGGGGAAAAAAAATCCCAATGAAAACAGATGTTTTTTAGAAATGAGAATTCTGAAGCTCAGTTCTGTCCCCACAAACATTAATACAGTTCTCTCAGATAGGAGTCACTGCATCTAAAAATATGGACCATTGCTGTTATAATTATTTTGTGCTTAATCACAAAAACAACAGGAAAGCAAAATAAAATATGTCATCATAAACCCACTACACCCAAAGGCCTGCCATCATTTCAAATTGAGGAACCAGTCCTCCACCATCTACAGAGGTGATGATTATTTTCATATAATCAGATATTGCAACTTCACACACCAGAACCAGGCTGATCTTCAAAGTTTTATGTGATGTTTATGTGGAGAGAAATTAGACTTCATGAACATCAATGCATATTCACTATTTATCACGATGTATTAATAATGAATCCAAGTACATCTTTTATTACCACCACAATGTTATGTTAAAAGCATAAACTTAATACAAACCGAACTGGTAGTTTTCTTGTTTCTCCAAAAGTAGATACACTGAAGTTTGAGATCCACTTCCACAACTTAATTTTGTCACATCTAATGCTTAAAGAAAGTCTTCAGTACACTCAAAGAACAAACTCAAAACTCAAAGAACAGTGGGAAAAACAGAGTGACTCCTGCAATAATTGACTCTGTTTAGCTCACTATTAAAACAAGTTTTGTAAACTACTTGGAAAGATGCCTTCCAGAATATCTAGGGAGATCACAGAGATTTTTGAAGCATAGCTTCCAGGCAAACTAACAAAAATAACCAGAAGGCAAGTAAAAAGGGAATTGACAATCTAACTAATTCCATGACAGAAATTGTCCTATCAATATTTTATAATGCAAAGCAGAACTACAACATGAGCAGAAGAAAGATGTCAAACACCACCCAAAAAGCCTCTTTAGGGACAGGAATGGAGAGCATAGGAACCATTAATTTCTAAGGATCTTCACACACACATACTTACATATATATATATATATATATATATATATAAATTTAACATCTAACTCCACTTAAATCAAACCACATTGTTTACAATACAACAATACATGTGTGTCACTGTGACTCAGCCTGACGCTGGAGTCAGGATTTCCTTCAAGCCTACATAAGGCAGTGCTGGAGCATGTCCAGAGAAGGAAATAGAGTTGCAGAAGGTTCTGGTAAGTCAGTCATGGTAAGGAGCTGGGGGTGTTTATCCTGGAGAAAAGGAGGCTCAGGGGGACCTTCTGGCTCTGCACAACTCCCTGATAGGAGGGGACAGCCAGGTGGCAGTCAGGGATCGTTCCCTGGACAAGGAGACAAGGAGAAATGGTCTCAAGCTGCAGCAGGGGAGGTTTAGGTTGGACACCAAGAAGAATTTCTTCAGAAGAAGAGTGGTCAGGCTTTGGAAGGGGCTGCCCAGGGAGGTGCTGCAGTCCTCATCCCTGGAGGTGTTCAGAAAACAACCGGGTGTGGCACTCGGTGCTCTGGGCTGCTTGACAGCCTGGGGATCAGTCATGGGTTGTGCTGAACAATCTTAGAGGTCCCTTGCAGCCTAAATGATTATGTGATTGTATGAAAACAGTTTTAAAAAAGAAAACAGAACCTTCAACCACAAGTGATCAGTTAATTCAGAAGATTTCATTTTAGAAGGTGGTGAATGAGGATGAAACAATTAATTTCCTTAAGGCTGGCCATGGCTAGCAGGGTAAACATGAAGAGAAAATACACTGCCCACACTGAAGCCCTGATTTGCTTTGCATTTGACACGTGCTATCTCAAAACAGCATTTTAAATTTTATTTCAGTCATTCTACAAGATCCTCTCAGAAAAGGTAGAAAAGGAGATGCAATATAATGAGCTATAATACAATAATCATGGTTTGGATCTCTGTCAAGTTTCTCAGAACGCAAATGAGCATTTATCAGGAATTTGCCCAAAACAAATAATTTACACTCATTTCCGCAACACGACAGACACGATTCTCCTCCATTCAGCTCTTTGTTAACTCTGATTAATTACTTCAGTTCCAAATTTCATTAGAAACATATTCATCTTTTCTAGGTTGCAACAAATGATATGCTGCATCTCAAAGTCTCATATTAGAAAACTGAACATCTGTCCATTCCTTACATTCTACTGACCTCTAGAGACTGCATGTATATATGTATAGCACATATACATTATTTATGTCCATCCACACACACCACAGCAATACTACAATAGGTTGACTTTAAGAGGAATCTGCATTCAGTATCTGATGTTACAGTTTTGGCTTTAAGCCCACACTGTTCTCAGAAACGTTTTCTTTCCTGCAGAAATCTCTTGCTATTTTTTCCCCCTCTTCTCTTTGTGTCCTCCCAACACAAACACACCACGCCTTATCCCCTTACATACAGAATTAGGCTACAACTATGAGCATCAATATAAATACTGAGATAAACCAGGTTTCATCTAGCATTATTATCTGCTGGGGAGGGAGTGCTACAGGTCAGCCAGGCTGAGTTACTGAAAAGTAGAGATTATTGTATGTGGGGAGAGGAGACCAGTCTCTCCCAGCTCAGTACAGCCCTTGTTCTTGCAGCAGATTCCTTGTCTCCATTCTGCTGCCAGGAGAAAAAAAAACCTCCACAAAAGCTTGTGTTGAGTTGACATTTAGACCAAACAGAAAGGATTGAAGGAGCTGAATTTGTCAACTAAAATCTATTCAAAATAGACATTAATCCATTAACAAAGAGAAATGAGGAGCACAGAAGAGACTATGTTCTTCCCTAACAATGTTAGAATAACTGATATCCTTAAGAGCCATTACTTGGTGGGACTGTGTGGACAAGTACAACAAAATATATACAAAATTAACAGGTGACATTTCAAGGGCACATTCTCCAACTGAAAATGCTCAGTATTCAGTTCCATAAAAAAATTCCTGGAAAACATATATTGGGTTTTCTAACACTTCCAATGTTTTACAGAGAAGGTCCACATATGAGAAACTTTCATATGATTTTACTCCTGAAATCTCACAGACAATGGTAAGTTTAGGAGACAATCTGAAAACAACGTCCTGCTTCAAAAAAGATTTCTCTAAAAAGCTTTTTCACTTTTTAAAAGTAATTTATTTTTGAGGGCAGGGGCCCTCTAATGCAGTGTTTTACCATGCTATAATCATATTTCATAACAGAATATAAATTTTATTTGATTTGGAATCAGCTATGAACTACAGGTTGAATTTTATTAAGTCAATATAAGCTACAGATAGCAACTGAGCTCCGTATCTTCAAAAATTGCATGCATAGAGTAAGAACTGTGCTAGCTAAAGATATTCTATACAATACAGCTAAAAGAACTTACATCCCATGCTTTGAGTTACTGCATCATTAATGAGGAAAATATATACAACCATGTCCTCCTTTAGAAGATTTTTAAGATAACTTCACTGCCAAAATCCTATTTTTGTTTTTAAAATTACTTTTTTCACATTTTTATTTACCTATTTTAACAGTACTATCACAGTCTATGATATAGATGCAAGCCTCACAAATAAATCATTGAATTAGTATTATCTGCAGTATATTTTCCTATGTACACATCCCAGCTTTATATTTCAATAACTTACTGCAGACACCTAGATTCCTCCTCAGTTCCAAAAATGTGAGACTGAGTATTTTTAAATTTCTAACGGGCTTCAGTTAAAATACACAGATTCAGATTTTTGTCATTCTTTCTACATAAATAAGCATCCAGAGACAAACCTAGAAATACACTATTGTTGCTACTGAGAAATATGGCACTGAACTCAATTGTGGCCAGAATTATTGACCCTGTGCAGCTATTCTGAGCCTTCAGGACTGTTCTCCTAAATAAAATTCCAGTATACAAGTATACTTGCTTTTCTCTTCATGACTTTGAGAACTGAGAAATACAAAGATAAAAGTTTATTCCTCAGGGCTATATTGTGTCATAAGCCTTTAAAGTGAATTTGCCAATGTTTTCAACAGGGAATTCTCTTTAGAAACTGGTGACATATTACAATCTTTTAAACTAAATTATGTACCATTTCATTGAATTGACAAGTCTGAGAGTGAGGAAGGTATGAGAACATAATTCTGGTGATGTTCTCACTGGAAACAGCAAAGCCTATTTTTCTGAATGACACAGAATTTTAAAAATGTGAAAGTGCTCATGAACTTTTGGCCATGGGCAACTGAGACACAACATTCAGTGGCCATGGCTAATGGCCTCTAAAACAGTAGGAACTACTAAGTTTGAAAACAAAATCTACATGCCCATTCAATAAATACATAGAGAGTTACATTTCCTATAATATGCTTAGGAAATGCAGATTTCACTTCCTCTGCATATCAAGTACATGGACAGCTTTCTGGAGGTTAAGGAATTACCTTAGCATGTACACAGTGGATGCACAAATAAATTAAAGAAGGATTAATTAAGGAAATCCCTACTAGCAATAGCAAACCTATATGGGGAAAAAAACCCCAAACCAAATAAACAAAAACAACAAAAAAGCCTCAACCAACCAAAACCTTGTCAGATTAAAGACATTTCTGCACATGCAAAAACCCATAAAAATACTAAATCTGAGCCACAATAAATCAATAGCCTACAATGCTAATTACATGAGAGATGACTGTAGAGATCTGGCACACATTTTTCTATCTGCATTTTTTTCCCAATTATAAGCAGAAGTTGAATTTTTCTTACACATTAAGTAGCAAACAAAATAAAGGCAAGCTCCTATATATTATAAAATTCAGTCAAACATAGTAATTTTAATTCTAAAAACTGAATTCTCTCAAAGGTCTTCAAATAATTCTTGTTTGTCTTTTTATATTTAAGGTACAAACCAGTAGCACACAGGGAGAGCACATTTTTAGCATGACTAGCCTAAGTTTTGCATGTTTATTATCCTGCTTTACATGAAAAGCTAGGATTAAAGAAACACAACACACATTAGGGTTTTGAATTTGAAATCAGTTACGGTTGGTGATCATCTCCAAAAATAAATATTCCCACAGATAGAGGTCAGTGGTTGCCTGAAATTGCATCAGTTAGTGCCTGTATACTAAAATCCTCCTCTCCTTTGGGACTGCTTTATCATTTTATCAGATTAATTAAAACAGTAGTTTTAGCATAGAACATCACAGTTTTCTATTCACACATTTGCCATTAGGTGCTTACAATTTATTGATCTGAGACTCATCATAGGGCTTCTCTCAGAACTGAATCACATAAGAAGATGGTAACTCACAATTGTTAATAGATAAAAAAGTACACATAAAATAACATACAAATTAAGAAGATTTTTTTGTCTTTTATGTGTTGATCTGGTAAGCTCTTGCTGTTCTCAAAGGAAAGCAACTTCACTGTACTAGAACTCTAATTTTGAGGTGCCATGCATTTATTTTCTTAATTTATAATTAAAAATCTGTATTTTGTGTCTCTATTTAAAAAAAAAACAAAAAACGAAACCCCTAACTTTTAGGGATATTCATTCAGCCCTTCCTCTAAGTAAACACAGCTCAAACAATGTCAATAATAGTGATAAAATTTGAGGAGGTAAATAAAAACCTTAAAAAAATACATGGTTGTATCTACATGTGCTTCATTCCAGCACATGTGGCTGTTCAGGTTTTCAGATGGAATAGCACCTACAATAATGATGTAAAAATTATTAATCTCATAATATGGAACTACCAACAGCCTTGAAGTTTTTCTTTGGTTTTTGTAATCTCACTGCATTTCTTTCTCTAGATGAAGTAATCTTAACTTTGCTCTCCAGCATCATCTACTGGAACATCAGTAAAATGCTGCTATTTCTATTAATCACCCATTTAACATCTAGTAGGGCAGAGTTAGGCAATGCCAAAAGCAGAGAAAAATGCTCTGCAATTCAGATCCTGCATTCTGGGCTCAAGCACATCAAGGTGGCTCAGCTTCAACCTTCCACTTTTCTGCCATTTCATAAGGACTAAAGTCTTCATGACTAATTCCTACCAGAATTCATTTACCACTTATACTCAGATATGTTTCATTTAAATCACAAAATATCATTTAAAGTACCACATTACATCCAGGACTGCCATTTTTGTCAGAGAAGTTACTCCTAATTTCAGTTTGATCCAACATGAGCTGAAGCATAAAAAGAACTTGGAAGAACATATAGAAAGGTTTTGAAAGGTGAAACAGAGCTGGAGTGGCAATTCCAATGCCAAAAAAAATAAACAAGTTCAGCAAAACCATAGTTAGAAAGTAAAATTATCCACAGGAAAACAGTGAAACATTTACAAGTTCTGACTTAGAATATTCAGGAAAATAAATAAATAAATAAATAAAAAATAAAAAAAATCTAAAAATTTGTATGAGGATGAAAGTGTACAGTTAACTAGCACTGCAGGAAGGGCTGGAAGTGCCCCTTCAGTGGGGGAGACTCTGCCTCCCTGGGGCTCGGTCCCTCTCAGCTGGGGCGCCTGGTCCCTGCCCTTCTTGTCCGAGCATCCCCTGCGCACACGGCGCTGCCTGGAACGCCAGAGCTTCAGGGGATGCAGCAGGACCCAGCCTTGGGGGGAACTTACACTGAGACCAAAGTCCTCAAGGAAACAGATTCATTTCACCCTGCAGGGAGCTCATCTGTAGGTCTGCACCACGAAATGCTGCCTATCAGACGGTGTTTGCAGCTTACCAAGTTAGCTTTTCCCAGCTCTGCTCAGAGCCAGCCAGCAAGTGCTCCACTTTACAAATAACTCTGATCACTACAACACTATTTGCTTTCTTTCCAAAATCCTAATAATGGTCTAACTACCCTTGACTGCTTGTTCACTCTTTGGTGTGACAATAAAATTCAGAGTATCACGGATGCTCAGAATCCCTTCCTCCTATTTTGAGTCAGTTTGCTGATACAGAGAGCAACTGTAAAATGCAGGGAGAGAAAAAAAAGCACCAAAGCCAGTGACAACCAGAAACAGGCGTCCCAATAGTTAAATATTCCAGTTGTGAATAAAAAGGACTCACTAAAATTATTTTTGCCTTTGGAATCCCTATAAAATCTTAATGTATTTTTACAGAGAATAAAAGGGCACGTTTCCCAAAACCAAAAACCCTCTAGGCTATAGAATTTTATATTATCACAAGACTTTAAGTTCATAGGCTTTGCCAGATAAATTAGCTCCTCTCAATAACTGTTAAACAGAAAGCCCTTTATTGTAATCCAAGTGCACTTGTGGACAGCACTTTCAGAGTTAACTCCATTTGACAACTGACATAAATCCATTATTCTAATTTGGTGATTGCTTTACTAAACACAGATGCATTTTATGAGTTTTAGTCACGTATTTCATTCAGGATGCTACTTAATCTCAATTTACAAAACATAAACATGAAATAGGTTTTACAGTATGTCTAAAATGGTACAGCTATTCATCTGATAAAATGCCAGGCAAACATGCCATATTCACCTAGACCTAAATTCAATGCTAGATTTTACCTTACACAATAAATAGTAAATAAATATTTTTTTTTTAATTGAGCTGTTGCAATCAAATTGCAGAATGCAAGCTCCCTGAGGGTTGTAAGACTCTAAAGCTTTCCTTATACTGAGATTTCAGCACTGAATTTAACCTTAAGCAAAGTCCAGCTTTCACAAAAGCTGGCTCTCTGATTTATTTTGATACACAGAGAGAACGGAGGAAAAAAACAAGCACTCATTGTGAATCCAGCATCCTCAGAACCCCATCTCTAATTCGATTTATAGCACAGACTTTACATCTTAAACAAAAGGAATCTGATACAACCCCACTGCTGCCTCTTGCTGCAGTTGCCTGTCTCAGTTAGAGAAGGCTGAAAATCCTCCGCTCCGACCAAGCACTCCATCAAACATTGGGATCCAGCCACTTCTTACCTGCCTCAGCTGAAGGCTTCCTTCCCTTGTTAGCAGTATGAAGCATCCTCCAGCCTTCCCAATCCTTAGCACCGGCCTCGAATTGCACAGCCAAGTCCCTTTTTCGCGAGAAAACGCTTATTGAAAGTGATTAGTTTTTGTTGTCCCTTTTAAGTCCGTCCTGCGGGAAAAAGCCGGGGAGCGATGTGACGCCACCTTTTAATCTTTTGCGAGAGTGAAAAGGCAGAAAAGGAGCGCTCGATCAAACTGAGCTTCACACATGACTAAAACTCGGCAGAGAGGCTGCGAGCTCTGGCTGAAGCACCACTAGGCGTGAGTGTAAGAACAGAGAAGAGGGGAGAGTCAATGAAATGTGACAACGTATGTGCATCAAAGACGGGGAAAAGGGAGAGAACAATGAGAGAGAGATCGCGACAGCAGCGAAGGAAGGAGGAAGAATGAGAATGGGAGGCAGAATAAGCCGGAGGAAAAGAGGAGAGTTTTGAAGCAAAGAATTCGCAGAATAAAGCCAAAGTGTCTGGCAGCTTCTGTTTTTATCTCAGTGAGCATGACATACTGCCTCTCTCATTTAGCAACACACTCTTGTCTCTTCCAGGTTTGAAAACTGAGATAATCACAGTGTGTGCCTGTTTGCGCCTGACTGGCACACTTGTGTGCACTATACCTGAGATGCCCCCCGACCATCTTCTGCAGATGCATTTATGTGCAATTAAGTTCATATATTCATTAGGAGAGACACCTCCCCCCACCCCCAACAAACAGGAGCTGCTGATTTCTGCATTAATTTACAATATAGTTTAACTGGCAGATGGAATTCTACTTATAACTACTAACAAACTGCCACTGGTAAACAAATGACTGAACAAATGTTTAATGTTGATAACTGAGTTATCATAGCAACAAAACATATTAGCGTTGATAAATCTGTTTTTAAGGAAGGGTATTACAGACACTTTATTTTATTTAGCCTGGAATTTCTAGATGAAGTTGCTCTAAGTGGTAGGAGAAGCATAAACTTGACCCAGAACTAACATTTTTAAAGGAATGCATCAGAGATATGTTCATATTTCCAATGTTTTTAAAAAGCAATTACAAGCTAAAACCCAAATTTAAAATTTCAAATCTAGTTTTGAATTCCTACCCATCTAGAAAAGAAGTCCTCATGGAAGTAGGGTTCATTTTTGTGTAAGATGGGGATGGGATGTGTATGGATTGTTTGGGTCTATGGTAGGTTTTTTTTCCTAACTACAACAGGTAACATGATTTGCTTTGTTCATACCTTCTGCTTTTACATGGTCAAGGCAAATGGGCTTTTTGCCAGCTGGAAACTGGTCAGCTGGCCCAAAGCACACAAGGTCCCTGTCTGCAGAACTGACACAAGCCCACAACCACACCTGGATTTACTTGGAGCCAACATGCAACAGGAACAAACCTTAAAAAAGATATATTTTCTTTGCAGCACCACCCTATTTGTGCTATTGGATCCTCCCACCTCAACTGCACTAGGGAAAAGACAATGCCAATAGCTTAAGATGCTGGAAATCTGAATCTGGCCCTGGACTGTGCAGAATCGTCTGGAGATACTCAGGTAGCCTACAAGAATATTTCAACAGCTTTACATAACTTGGTATCCTCTTTTGTAAGGGTTTTCCAGTTCCAGAGAGGAGGTTATAAAGATGAGTTCACAAATGATTATCAGGGAATCTGGGGTCAGTTTCAACCCCAGGTAATTCTTTATCATTTCTATACCATAAGACTTGTAAGAATTGACATTTTTCTGTGAATGTTTGCCTCCAGAATCTCACCAAAAAACCATCACAGTAAGCTCTGGACAGGTGGAATCCAGTTTTCATATCTGTATAGCAACACTTGCAAAACAACCCTTTAAACTTGCAAACCCCAATCTATTGATAAATTTGTGATTGCTTCAGCATTTCACCTCTTATTTTTTGTCTCCTGGGGACTGGGAATCCACTCTTAAATACAGATCCATGACAATCAGATTCTCACTAACCTTCTTAAGCAGCCTTCTTAAGCAGAATTGGAAGTTACCATAAGGACAAAAATATTAATGAGAGCAATGGGCTTTTATATCTCTCTGTATGTGTATCAATGCACCACTAGCTGACCCAGCACAGGAGCAGTTTGTGTGAGGGATAAAGAATTCCTTCCTTCATGTTCTGCTGCTGTAATGAGCCCAGTGGATTCCTTATACAGTTTTAAGCCTCCTGTTTTGGAAATTAACACCACCTGAAATTTCAGGGGGACAGAAAGATGAGAAATAGAGAATTAGAGAAAACAGAGATGAGAAATAGACATCCATGAGTTTAGTTATTGCATTTTTTTTTCCCAGAGTATTATCAGTAAATACTGTAAAGGAACTGCCTCACTACCTTTTGAAAAGAAAACATGCAAAAGTAAGTGCCAAGTGCTGTTAGAAGCTCCTCTGCCAATGCAGTGAGTGCACAGGCCTGTGTACTCATAAAATGAGCAACAGGAACAATTAGGGGAGAGATCTTTCCTGTTTCCCATTCATCTTTCTCACCCTTACTGGTAAATTGCTTTTCTCATGCAAGCCTTGATAAGAAGTTTCCCCGTCTCTTACAATGTACTAGATTGTATTCATGACAACTCTCAGGAAATGCAAACACATACATACTTCTAGAAGTATTTATTCATTCTCACAGGCCTATCTTCGAATTCACAATGGAATCAAATGGCAGCATTTGCATCCAAGGTCAACAAAACACTTGAAAACATGCATGCATCTTGTTTGTTTTCACGAAAGGCATAGGACTGTGTGGCTAAAACCAAACATGAGCTTATACATTGAAGAAAATAAATTGTTTTCTGCAAGAACTGACCTTGTGTTTGAACTAAAGTGTTTGGACACTGAACTGCTTGACTCCTTACAGCTCCAGTAAGCAAGGCAAGTCATTCTCCTATGGAAGTCACTCTACAATCAGCCACACTTCCATAAGGCAGGAGAGGCTTTGATGAACATGAATGAGAACACTGTATTTTACTTCTTTTAAATGTGCTTCCACTTAAGCTTCCTCAAGCAGTACTCCAGGAGCACACCAGCACCACACCAGTGAACATTACAAAATAACCACACACAGAAACCTACTAGCAATGCCATTTTGTGCAGATAGAAATAGCTGATTTCCAGCCCTTTTCTTGCACTATCACCATTACAGAGAAAATAACTAAACCACAGCTTTCTCCTCAATCTTAAATGAAGAAGCCAAGTTGAAGTTTAATCACAAAAAACCTCTTGGTACTTGTCTACTCTGCTAGAAATCCGGATTGTTCTCCTGTGGGTTTTAGTCCACATGCAAACACATCCTCAGTGACCTCAGACTTCTGGAGCAACAGAACAATTTTAGAACATTCACCACCCTGTGTTGTTTCAGTGATGTTGAATCCAGCCCCATCCCCTACAAGCCTCTCTCAGGAAAACACAGGGTCTTCCAGGACATGGAGATCACACAGCACATGACAAGAGGTACAGTGGCAAATGACAATGACAGAACTCACACCTATCACAGGTGGTTACTGGCCAGAAACACTCATTGACTTGGGAGTTGAAGGAAAGGCTCTGGTTATGCAGAAGGGCCAATGGCCACTTTCTATCAGCAATATCCTTCTGAATTTTACATCTAGCAAAGACTTCCTTCGTCAATTATCTAGTTGGGTGACACAAACACAAAATTAATTTTCCCAGCCTTTTGGTTTTGTTTCTTCTGTTTCAGACCTGAAGACAGAACTGAAGAGAGCATCTATTATTTTTTTTTTCAGATACATCTGTGGGTTTAATAAAACATGCCACCTTCTTCTCCCAAAACCCTGTTTCAATAATACCTTTAGATCTCTAACACCACAAGCACTATAAAATTATAAGGGCACAGTGTGGCCCTTCATCTCTTCCCAGCCTCCATTCCCTAGAATGGATCTGTTCCCTGCTCAGAGGGAATACAGGAGGATCACAAGGGCTAGAAGAAAGGCAGAGCATACACGAAAATCCCTTTTGTCTTATATTGCCTATTCTTAACTTCCCAGCACCCAATTTACAACGAGAAATGAAATTGGTGTGGTAAAAGAAGCATCAGGATCAGACATAATTTTACTGGTACAAGAGAGGCACAAAATAAAGGCCTTACACAAGCCTAAGGTACAACATCCTGGAAGGGTGAAGAACAACTGTGATGCTATTGCTGGTATGAATAATAAAACCACTTAAACACTGCTTTTTGAGCATAACTGAATACATGTGATAGCATCATTATAAATTAAAACTGTTTATGACCTCCATTTGGTCCAAACAGTACAACCTTACTCACTATATGCATGGTTGGACAAATTGATCTACAACTGCCCGTGTTACACGATGGAAGGGATAGCCAAGTGTTCTGAAAAGGAAACAAAAAGAAAACCCCAGCAAAAGCAGCTTATAATGACTCATGCAGATTTCTTAATGGCTATTGAAAATAATCTTTGATACCTATCATTGTCAACTCAGTAAGTGATAATAACTAATACCTAAGTTATTATTTTATTTACATAGTTAATTTCTACTTTTCTCTATTCCATGAAAATAAGTGTTAATATGTTTTGAAACCAATCATTTCATGAATGAATGGAAATCAGTACTTCTATAAATTCTGCTAAAGTACTATAATAGGAGATAATCAGTATGTTGTTGACTATTTGGGTACAAAATTTTTAAAGAACATGTAAATCCACCCCACCCTCGTATTTATTTGTAAAACCATAGAGGAATACGCATTAAAACAACATTTCAAGAGTCAGACTTCCGTGGCACCAACTTGTTGTCTGCTTCATACATTTCCATTTAGAATTTTTTCTCCAATTACAGTCACATGCTAAGGCCTTTCAAGTCTCCTCAGTACCTCAAACAATTCCTGAAGTATCTCCCACAGAAGATTTACATTTTTTAAACCAGCAGTAAACCGATTACTTTCATCTGCGCCTAAACGGCAGCCAGTTCACGTGAACCTCCTGTGCCTCAATTAACATTAGGGATGGAAAGAATAATTTACCTACAAGGTTCAGATGTGCCTGATTTCTTCCTGCCACGGGCTGAGAGCTCCTCCACGCTCTGCAGGCACGTTCTGCTTGCAAAGACAAAGGCTGGCTTCCAGGAGAGCGCTGCGAGGCTCCTAAAGCATTTTCTTCACAACTAGGTAATTTAAGTTCTCTACATGAAATACAAATCTAGGCTGAGACAACAGAGCTCACAGCTTCACTGTGCACAATTTATGTCAGAGTACAGGGCAACACACTTAGAAACTGAACAAAGCCTAGTTTTACTGCCCAGTCCCCTGAATTAATATGCAACATTCATGCCTTAAGTATACCCTTAGGCATTCTCTGAGCCACAGCTTTGAAGATGTGTTGGTTTCCTATGCACTAACTTGACCTATATTCAGGCTGACTTCTATTCTGAGGTTATTTCTGCTGTGAATTCAGTTCCAGCCTCTATAGACACTGCTTTGCTACACCTATGATATAGATGGCAAAAAGAAGGATGTCAACAAATTAAAATGCCACCGCTGTCATTGCCTAATAACCAGGGTAATGAAAAAACTCGTCTTTTTCTGTGAGCTGATCTTGACACAAGCACATTTCCTTGATAATGTGGAAGCAGAGAACCAAATCTATAAACCTTTTAAAATTATTTGCTTCTATGTCAGGATCCAAAGACCTGCTGCCCTGCTGGAGCCAAGTTTTATCTGTGCCATGAGCCAAGAATGCCAAAAACCTGCAGGAGATGACCAAAACATGGAGGCAGGGAAATTATGAACTTTTTATTTTCAGAGTAAAGTTACATGATAAAAACAGAAAATTGTCTCTCTAATAACACCACAGAGGAAATGAAAAACAGCAACAAAGGTGTTACTTTTTTAAAACTTGCTCCTGTTTACTTGTGTTCTGATCCACAATTTTTGTACCAGAACCCCATTTTTCCACTATATTTAGCACAGAGGTCTTACAGGATTAGGTCTACACCTTACTAACACCTGACAATTCATTAACTGCTTCGGGCTGTTTCATGTAATGCTCAAGAGGACCTGTATACCATAACAGAACCCCTAAAATTCCAAGTATAAACCAAGATTTTCAAGCCCTCTGAGTTCACAGCTCAAAGACCTCTTGAGAACTCGGAAGACTTCACTCCTTCCCAGGTATCCCAGAGCTGTGATGAGCAGGAACACTGCAGGGACTGCTAAAGCAGCAATGCCATAACAACAGGGTACCAAACCCACAGCAGTCCTACTCACCACATGAGTCAAGAGCTTCTTTTATTAAACACTTTCTTGTTGCCTCTAGACTATGACTCAAGCCAATGAGTTGATAAGAAAAAGGTTCAGGAAAGTTTGGTTTACTCCCCATCTGTTTTGGTACAGCACATGGAGGAAAATTCCACCAAAAGGGTTGATGTGGCATAAAAAGCACCCTTAATTTGGCATTTCCTCAGCTCTCATCAGACAGAGGATACTGGTTTTGGTGAACCTGTGGTAAGAACCACAACAGCTGCTCCTGCCTTTATCCCTGTCATACCACTAAGAAAGTGCACACTGAAGCAAAAGAAAAAAAAGATAAAATTGGTAAATATGAAGTGCTGATTAGAATGTTGAGAACAGCAAGAGCTTGACATGATTGACTCTTAGGAACTTTAACTTATAGTATTTTAAGTAAACTGTTAAAAAGTGACAGAAATTTCAAAAAAACATATGCCTATTAAAAATGCTATAAAAAATGAGTATGACATTACATTACAGATGATTAAAATGTAAAAAAAAATATTTAAATGCACATTTTAGGTCTGGTTTTACGATAACTGTTTCACAGTTTTGAAATGCAACCAGACCAGATATAAATAGCAAGATATGGCTTTTTAGATATATTCAGTCTCTTAAAATTATCGATAATAAGTAATATTCTGCATTTAAGAATGATCCCAATTTAATAATAACATTCTTCTTTTTTTCCCCTAGATGTTTTTTTTCTTTAGAATATACAGACTTTGATTCCATGGAAACTCAATTGAGACTGTGCCACATCTTTCATACAGCTGACTAAGAGCATGAGTGAACTATCTGGCTGTTACTTGAAATGTTCTTCAACTTTATGAAGACAGACTCATTAAAGCAAAAGTCTTCCCACAAACAGTTTCCGAAAAGTGAAAAAGTAATTAACACAAAAAGAAGAGAGAACTATTTTTACTTTTACTATTTTTCACCCAGCCAGTTTAATACAGGCATTGTCATTTTTGACGTGCTCTCTCCTGTGACAAACACGAACGCAATTCAAAACTTTACTTATCAGCCAACGCTCTTTTACAATTTACCTCATCCTTACTTATGAAATCTGGGATAAAATGGTACAATTTCAGGTACTGAATACCTAAAAAAAAACCTCTGGAAGCTGCCAGGAATAGATATTAACTACGCTATACAACGTAACAGAGTCACCACATACACTTCCCAGAAAGTTCTCATCTTAATGCACACCAAAAGCACAACCATTAAGGACAACAATTTTGTAAAAAAACCCCAACAAACCAAAACAATAAAAACACAACTACAACCCCAAACACACAACAACAACAAACCCAAACAACAAAGCAGACAGACAACCTTATAGTGCTCAAATTGTCTAATAACCTTCATTTCCTCTTTCCCTGAGCCTCCTGTTTGGTTTTTTCCTCTCCATTTTTCTCCATTTAAAGTGTGCCTGTTGGACTCAATGGAGAAACACTTGGATCCCTGATGAAATTTTATATAACCTCATTCATTACAGATTTTTCTGCTGATTAAGGTTTCAAAGTAACTATAATAATATAAAGCAATACCATGCTGCTGCTGTTTTGGGGGTTTTTAGCATAAAGGAAATGAGTGAAGCCAGACAAAGCATAAATCATAAAGCATAATATCAGCATTCTGTTGCCCTTATCTCTACTGTAGCACCTAGTTTATGTTTCAACTAACAGGTTTGCTGTCAGCCAAATTCACAGACTATTAATTGTCATCAACCAATACATGTTCATGACAAAGAAACAAAATGTGTGAAGAAGCACATAGTACTGTGAATTTCATTTTCAAAATGATTCTCAGTGTGTTAAGAATTAGCAAAACCCATCGGAATATCATAAGTAATGTCTGACCCAACACCTAAATAGTTCCAACACATCTTCTGCTGTTCATCAGAATGGAAATATTTCTTTATGTTTATCAAGAGGTCTTTTAAAAACAATGAAAGGATGTTATTTAAATACTTTCAATACCCGCTGATGCTTAAAGACCACAAGATAAATCAAATGTTTACTATAAAGACAGCAGGAAGAAAGTTTTAGTCCTGGATAAGCCACCCAACACAAAAGACACAAGCATTTTTCTTATGGTTTTGAAATGCCATCCAGGGAAGAACAGCAGACAGCCTTGCATTTCTGGAGCCTCACACCACCCTCGTGTAACTCTGGCTGTGGTGGTGACCCAGGTGTGTTTGGGCTGCACAGACCAGCTCTGGGGGGGCCCAGGTTCCAGGGGTGGAGAGCTGGAAAGTGACAGTGCCTGTTCCCCACCTCAGCTGACACAGTGAACACAACCACTGCTCTCCACTGCAGGGACACCTGGGCAGGGAAGTCACAGCCCTTCCCCACTGCCCAAGCACGTCCATCAGGAGGCTGCAGGCAGCCCCTGCTCCCCTCAGACCTTGCCCAGCCACACAGCCATGGTACCTGTAGGGCAGGTACCTGCAGTACCACTTGCAGGGCTTCACCTCATCTGAAGGTCTCAAAGCAGCTCATGGAATTAGCTCTGCCCTCTCATACTCTGAGAAACCTTTTCTTACCGAGATGGCTGCTCAGAGGTACCCCAGTGACCCACCTCTGCCAGCAGGGTCAGCAGGGAGGCTGAGCCTGCCAAACCAGAGCTGTGCCACTCACTGACCCAGTAACACAGCTACAAGGTTTGTTATGAATGACATCAGGTACTTACTGAACAGCAAGTAAGAAGGATGCCACTGCTGGAGCTGCTGAGCTTCCAACACAGTGCACTGCCCCCAGAGCCATGAAACTGAGCTCAGCACTCATCTGGACAGGTGGCACCCACACCGAGGGATGGATGGGAGCTGGGGCTTTCACTCCGGGGACGTTTCTCTCTAATGCAGCACTTGCTGGGGCTCTGTGCAGCCCGAACCTCCCTCCACACAAAGGTGTGCAGGACACAGAACCCAGTGCTCCCTCTCCTGCTGCCCGGCCCAGCTGTGCTGGGGAGAAAAGCCAGGAGAAGACAGAAATTCCGAGTTTTGCTCTGGCTGTGGGCTTTTTTTATATAATTACAGAATTGTCTGGGTCGGAGGGGACCTTAAAGATCATCCAGTTTCAATCCCCCTCCTGTGGGCAGGCGCACACCTCCCAATTGAGGTTTTCTGTCGGTTGTTTTGGCTTGATGTTTTTTAGGGGAAAGGGAAGGAGCGTCGTTGCTGTATTTGTTTTTCCCCTGGAGCTTGCCCGAGCAGCCCGGTTCCCGAGGCCATGCCCCATCCCCTCCCGGCATCGGGCAGAGCCCGCGGGTCCCGGCACAGCCCGGCCGGGAGACGGCCCTGGGGGAGCGGGGGATGCCCCCGCCACGGGGCTGCGGACGGGCCGGGACACACCGCGCACAGCCGGACCGGGATGGGACAGCGGGATGGGACAGCGGGATGGGAGAGCGGGATGGGACAGCGGGATGGGACAGCGGGATGGGAGGGACGGGATGGGACAGCGGGATGGGAGGGACGGGGGATGCGCGGAATGGGAGATGAAGGGGTGGAGATGCGCGGAATGGGAGATGCACAGGACGGGGATGGACTGAACGGGAGATGTGCAGGACGGAGATGCGCAGGACGGGGATGCACGGGACTGGAGATGCACAGGAC
>NC_031782.1:13262744-13289112 GCF_001522545.3 Parus major | reverse complement strand
GCAGGACGGGGATGCACAGGATGGAGATGAGCGGGAGCTGCCCCCGCACGGACGAAGCGCAGCAGGGGCGCTCGGGACAGTGCCTGCACGGGGGGCACGGCCAGGGAAGCAGAGATGCCCGTCCTGGGCAGGGGCAGTGGCACGGCGGGGCACCCAGGGCAGCCCCGGTCCCGGGGAGCCGCGGGCAGCGGCGGGCGGCCCCGAGCAGGGAAGGTCAGAGGAGAGAGGAGCGGGATGTGACACAAAGCAGAAGTGACAGCGGCTGAGCACAGGCACAGCTCCAGCCAGGGGAGAGCAGAGATCCCTCGGATAGCAGCTGTGATGTGCAGTGAATACCTGAGCAGCCCGGCTGGGCTCGCCGATCAAAAAGAGATGCCAAAGGGCCAACACTAATGGCAAGTCTGTCTCGCCAGTCATCAGCATGACAAGGCTGATGCCGTAGGTGCCTGGAGAAACAGATCTTTTATTTTCTCAGAGACCCAGGTATAAACTAGGGGCTTAGCTCATGCATAAAACCCAAAATGAGCACAGCTGATGGCTGCTAGTAATGTGAACAATTAAGGACTATAGTTTTCACTTTAGATTAACAATTTTAAACACGGCATTCCAGTGGATTTTTAGCTGCACCGCTGCTGAATGAAAAAACAAATAAAAACATCTTTTACATGAGTCTGAGCTGAACACTTTAAATTAAGTTATAATCAAAGAAAACCTTATTAAAATTTATTTGCCCCATTAGCAATTCAGGAAGACTGAAAACATCCATGAGAAAGCACACAAAAAAGAGTAGGAAATTGAACAACAGAGGGAGACAGGGACATGCAGAATCAGTACATATTCCAAAGAACAATATGCAAACATGGAAATACTTTTGCTCTGGCTACAAAGACCACACTCCAGATGTGAATGCTTCAGCCCAAAAGCAAATCACTTGCTTGGAATCTGAACTCAGCCAGTTCCTCCGTGGCCTCAAAGTACATCAAACTCATCTCCCCAGCTGCATCTTTCATACTTTGGCACACAAATTTCCCAGAACCCAAACATGCCCTACTGTCCCTGGCACATTGCTGGGCCACAAAGGGCAGGAAGGAGTGAGCTTTGTACCAGTGCAAAGAGATATTCCCATAACATCTTCCTACCAAATTTATATTCCAGGTAGAAAAATAATAAAATAAAACAATAATAATAATAAAAAAAATACTAACAGAAAAACTCAGAAGCCAAGAACTCTTCTTGGAAAAGGCAGAGATGAGAGCCCTGAGTGACCCTGCCCCTCTCAGTCTGTCTGCACAGGTGACAGATGCTGCCTCCTCCCATCCCCACGCTCACCAGGGGGAAGGGAGGTTGCATCTATTTTGGTTATTAAGTGGATAATGACTCCATATGCTGTCCTGCAGCCAAGCAACAAATAAAAATCATAATGTACAGGCCAAATAACTTCCTTGGAATCTAGACACATTACTGTGCATAATTCCCCTTAATGGTTATAAACAGACCAGAGCAATAGACAAAAATAACATTCTACACAGAAGCATGATTATAATCAGCTATGTATGACATTTCTGTGCCATTTGGGTTAACTTTCAATAGCATTCTAACAGAGCTTGTCATTTTTCAGGTAATATCTTGCTTCAGTAATTCTATTTCAAAGTAGAAAACAACACCTAAGGTTACAACTACTAATAGAGTTATATAGAAGCCATCCTGTATCCCCTAGAAATATTTTTTTTTATTTGCAGTAGGAATCCCTAAAAAAACACAGGGCTAGTACTGACAACTGATTTCTTCTATGATGACTAAAAAATATAATGTAAACAGTATTTTTTTTATAAAACGATATTGTTTTATTGTTCCTGGGAGTTGATGTTTTACAGCATGCAAAATCCATGAGTGAAACAGAGCCTTGGAGATCAAATCACCTCTCAGTTTGAGATTCATTGCTGGGTCTTGGGAAAGACAATTATCTTTGATGTGGTCAATTTTTTCAGTTTATATAATGGTGGTAATGATACCTCACAGGACTCATTTAAGGGTTTAATAACTAATACTTGCACAAAATTTTCAAGTTGCTAATTATGATTATTTAGCTAAGTGTTAACCTAATGCATATGTAAGAAAACCACATTAATGTATTCCCAAAGATGATTATGATCATAATTATTATTAATGCAACATGGACAAGTGCAGTTGTTCCTCACCCACCCAGGTGAGGTTTGTGTGATACACCTGGCACCTGGCAGGAAAGGCAGGGCACCTCAGAAGTCAAAACACATGGAAAATAGGCTAGAACAGGAAATGCTGGAAGGAAAATTTGCTCACAAGCCCAAGTTTAGAGGCAATCTCAGTCATTCAGAGTTCACTGTGAGAAGGGCAGAGCTGGGAGGTCCAGGGGAAAGCAGCAGCCCCAGCAGAGCTGGCCAAGGAAGGGGCTGCAGCAGTCCTGACACAGTGGAAGGAGAGAAAGCAGCAGGAGTCGTGGTGAGAATGGGAGGACACAGAGGGATCTGGGGAAAGAATGTCATTACCAGTTTTCTCAGCTAAGGTTTCGCCCAGAAAACACTGGGAACAACTGCACTTGGTGCAGTCCTCCTCAAAATAGAGCAAGTTTTATTCCAGCAAATATGAATACATTAGGGAAGAGAATAATTGAGAAGACTTTAGAAGGCTTCAGGAAAAGAAAAATCCTGTAAACAAGACTGAGCAACAAGTCTTTGAAAGAATCCTTTTGTTCCCGGCACAATGCTCCCAAAATCTGCTTCTTCAGAACAGAATTCATTTAAGAAAAAGAAAAAAGAAGAGAGAGATAAAGGAAAAGCCAAGAACGCATTTTAAGGCAAAATCACTTAAAAACCATTTTCTTACTCTTCAGATTTTTTGTACCTAAGCCTGGAGGTTCATTGTCCACACTCTGTTACTCTGGAGGTTCTCAGGCTCTGCTGCCTGCATGGCTTTTACTGGGCCAGCACAAACAGGGTCAGCAAAACCCCTCCATTGCCTGGCCTGCCAGCTGGGAATGACATGGGAATTCCAAACTGGGAAAAGCCCCACACCACTCATTTCCCAGAGGTTTTAGAAAAGCAAAAATTCCTCCTGCAGAGGAGGGAGGAATGGGCAGAGGAAGGCACTGAGTGAGGTTTTTGAGGAGGATGAGAGAAAAGCAGGATGACAGCAGCAGCCCAGGGTGGAGCAGGGCCAGCTGCAGACTCAGAGTGACCCTTCTCTCTCAGTGGAATGACTGGCATGGTGGGATATTTAGGATCAACTTGCCATTGGTTAGCTTAGGGCGTGTCAGATCAGAAGGAAGCTGCAGCATACTAAGGATTTCCCTAACAAACATAAGGGACTGCTATTAGCATATCAAAAAAAAGCACAGGTTTTATTTTATTAATCAGTATAGGAAAAAACAACTTGCTAATATCTGCACTTCCTGCTCCTTGCAGTATAGCCCTGAGGCTGTAATGATTATATTGTCACCTTTACTAAAGATTATTGCCAATCTACCTCTGCCCAGAAAAGCCAAGGCTCATGCTTCAGATTGTCACAAATCAACACTTTCAAGTTCTTGTCTATTCAAAGTATCTTATGACTCATAAATAATAGACAGAATAGCAACAATGAAGAGGAAAAACAAAGTTCTAGTTTCTAGACCACTCTAGAGTTCTAGGCTCTAGAAGTCAAATATTAACTAACATTGGTACATTCTTCCTGTGTCTCTGAGCAAATCTGCCTCTCTGTCAATCCTTCCTTGAAATACTCAGCTGGGTACACACAAACTTGTGTGACTCTCAAAGCTCTGAAATGCCTACAATTTCACCAGCTCCCTCAAATGAGTAGAGAACAAACCCCTGCAGGCAGAAGGGCTCTGACACAAGGCAGGAATTGCCTGTCCCATCAGTCTGGCCAGGCCAGCCTGCCTGCAGAGCTGGGGCAGGAGGACAAAGGAGGAAACTCTGCAGGTGTGGGAGAACAGAGGGAATTGCTGCCTGGAGATGCTCCGTGGGTTGGATGGGGCTTTTTATTCCCGTGTGCCAAAATCCTAAAAGGTTACTACCTCAACTGAAGTCCACAGGGCTCTAGCAGTGTACAATAGCTTACAATGTAATCTTTAAAATTTGCATTTTTCTCTGATATTAGAACAATTTATCTCACTGTAATCAAGTCTTTACTAGAGTAAACTTGTTTCTAAAATCTCCCTAAAACAGTTTCTGCACCTGTAAGACACACAGCACATTTGTCAAACAAAAAAAAAAAATAAAATAACTAGCTTTTAAAAATCTCCAATATTTATAATTACCATGGATGTATTTACACTGCAGTCAGTGGTAAGAAATACAACTCACTGTAAAGCGAACTACAATTAAACATATTCATGGCATGCAACATATTAAAATTAGATGACAAATCTAAGACAGAAGTGACATTTAAGTGAATGATTTCCATAGTCTATGCCCCCATATGTTCTCCACATTCAAATGCTGCCTCTCTGAACACACCAGTGACACCAGAGGCCACAGGGTTCCTTCCAGGGGAATGGACAGTTTTGTGTTAATAACTAATGAAATACAGTGACTTATTGCAATATTTTTATACAATTCTCTTGCTGCCTCGAACCTAAATCCAAACTAAACCATGAATGAACAACACAAGATGCTCCCTGAAGGGCTGTAGTGGTGTGGGTGACACATTTCTCATCTCCCTAGGGGTGAGGTACATCACATCCTCAGCACTTCCAATCTTACCCCTCTGCAAAGCTGCTGACTATTCCCAGAGCAAAATATCTCATATTCACACAAGCTTTACGTGCCATGGGACCAAGAAAAGCAAAACAAATCCCCATTTTTTCAAGCATACACAAATCAAAACCTGAGTAGAAGAAATGTATACAAATAAATTCTGAAAGAAATACTTTAAACAGGTTTAACATTGGACTTCAAGTGTGCCTATCTCCCAGAAAATACTGATGCAAGCAGTCAGTTTAGGTTTCACTGACTTGGAGGCAGCAGACCCACTGACTTCAATGAGGGCAGGATTTTATTGTGAATTAAATCTGTAAGTATCTCAGTGCTATTCTTGCAGGATAGGGCAGGGCACATGGCTACATGACTGAAAGGGGCACATAAAAGCAGCCCCAGAATGTCACCAGCACACACAAGCCATGGTTTGATAAATGAGAACCCTGTACAATGCAGCACTATATGTTGCATTAAGGGCTTTTTGGTTCTGGTCATTATTAGGACCTGTTATTACAGGTTTTTATTAAAATTATGCATAATTGTAATTGCAAATGCATTATTATATCCTCCTCTACGTGAGAAGTAATGAATAGCTTAAATTAAGGGAAGAAACAAACCTGTAGGTGAGTGCAGGTTTGTTCCCACTGTGATTTATTGCAGAATGTACTCATCATCCTAAGGACTGCTCTAAGACAAAAAGGCAGGGCAACATTTTCTAAGGTTTCTTTACTGAAATTAGTTTAATTTTTTTATTTATAACATAAATTACAAAGCCATCCAATAGGTTAGGAAGCATAAAGTTCTACTTTTTTAATTTCAATTTTAAAAATTAATCACTTAAGCCTGTGCATCTTCCAGTAGTTCACAGGTAGTGCAGAGCTGGGGAAGCTGCAGCATAGGTGCAGCTTACTCCACCATATGCTGCTTTCCTTAAGTAACCCATTATAAAAAAATAAAAAAATAAAAAAAAAATCTTGTGACAGATTGTTTTGACAGCTAAAAAACATTTAAATTTTTTGAATGCATTTGACTGAAAGGCAAAAATGCTAGATAGATGTTAATTTAACAGATGTCTAGTTTTGCATCATCAGCCTGAAACAGGCAATTTCTAGCAAGTCTCCTTGCTTCATCACAACATGAAATCCTATGAATTCCATACGGATATGCCTTTCACAGACTTCAAACGAGCCACACTCATTGAAAGGGAAGTAAAATTGTAAGAAGATGGAACCACCTGGTTGTACTTCTGATCAAGCAAGTAAACACATCCAGGGGTAACCAAACCAATATATTGTCATTACACTGCAGTCTGGAGTAAGGGGCTTTATTTGAGGTGTATGTTAGAAGCACTCATTTACATGAGAGAAATAAATAAAGTGGTCTCCTAAAACCCAAATAAATTCCTGAAAATCTAATTATCCTATGGATAAATATGAACCAAGGATATTTTATTTTGCTCTGCATGTCTTAAATACAAATCTTTGTATGCTGTGTACACTGACATCCTCCATATATACTTTAATTCTGGTTCTGTATTGATTGTAGGACATTGAAATAACTATAGATTAACTAAAGCTGGTGCTGCTAGCACAGTCACCTACAATCTTAGAAAGCTTTGGGATTCAGTCACCACCAAACCCACTTTGGTGCTTTCATGGCTTCAGTGGGTTATGTGCAGAAGTTTTACACAGGGAGAATTTCTCCTCCAAACAGTCCCACACAGCTGGCTATATCCATTTGGGATCTCAAAAGCAGCAAAAAACTGTTCTGTAAATTTCTGTATTGAATTTGCACATAGTATTACTGTTCTCACTTTACAGAAAAGGAAATACAAAATAAAGAGATTTAATTACATGGGAGATTGTGAACTCCTTGCAACTGATTTCAAAATGATCCTTACTGACGAGCTGGAAACTCTTGCTGAAATATAATGTGTGTTTTTAATGCCACCTGGTCTTTAAATAATGAGGATCAGTGATATTTACCTGTTTAATAGGAATATTATGAGACAAATCTAATTCATTTAAGGGTACTTAAAATCACACTCTCTGATTTATATGCTTATACAAATTGCATTTACCTGTTCAAGTTGTGATCTACATATCATGGCAAGCCAAGGCATTTCTGTGATTGGTTCCAGACTTAAAATCTGTGCTTTTGAAAAGGGCAAACATGCTTCCCCAGTGACAACATTCATCTGCTCCAGTTTCCTTATCATGTTTATCACCTTCAATAAGTAGACACCTGTTATTTCGTGATCCCAGCTCAGTTTTAACTCTTTTTCAAAGAAGCATTTGGGTTGGATCAAAAGATCCAGTTTTTTCTTAATTTGGAATATATCCCATTTTTATTTTTTCTTTCTTTCTTTATTTTTTTTTTTTAGTAAGACATAACATTGCAACACATAATTTCCACAAGCTGAATAACCTTAATGACACCTCCATGAATTCTGGAAGACAAAATATTTTACTTTGAAGAATTTTTTTTTTCCTTTAACATACATAGAGTACAAAAGGTCTAAGAACATTCAGATTATTCAAAACCAACTTTCTCAAGAATCAAACCCAAAAATTTGAGTTAAGGAATGATGAAATGCTTCCACAGGGTAATTTTTTTGTATCAGAGAAAGGTTAACCCCACAAGGTTAACATAATCTAAATATAATAAATACAATAAATAAAGAACCCTAAAGGAATGGTTTTGCTTTAACTGTCTTAACTATGTCACTACATCAAGCACAAAACATTATTTTTAGTGTATCTTTACAATAAGAGAAATATTAAATGAGATTTTTCCACAAGCAGTAAATCATTGTGGGATATCAAGAATGTGCTTATGATTCATATTTATGATCTGATGACTGTTGCTTTATAAATATATCTTTAATTTTTGACCCTGCTAATTAGGCTGTGTGGAAATACTATCAACTGTTCGAGACAGATGTTAAGCACCTGCAGAATATTCCATAAATTGATGTTTACAAGCCTGATTCCACCTGCTTGACTTAACAGAAATCTTACAAATACCGAAAAGCATTACTAATGAAGCTATTCTTTATCATTATATTTGTTTTTCCCAGTGTAACAATTCCAGAATTTTCACTATTTTCATTTTGCTTCTTATTCTGCTACATACAGTCCACACAGAGCAATTACTCTGGATAAATGGACACCTCATGTTGATTTAAAAATTAAAAAAAAAGGGTTTAAAATGAAATGACACCCCCTTGCTCTGGACTGACACAAACTGAAAGATGGCACAAAGGAATGGATGCACTGAAGGCATTTCTGGAGCTCCTTTGAGGAGAGGGTACCAGCAGTGCCTCAGTGTCCCTGGTACCCATGGAGGGGCTGCTCCTGCATTTTCCTTGATGGTTCAGTTCCTTGGAAGGGGAGCAGGAATAAAGCCTGCAGGTGTTGAGTTATAAATTAGGACACTCAAATTGACAGAGGGATGATTAGCTCAGTCTTTGAGGAAAGAAGAGTCCTGCAGCATTCCTGCTATCAGCTGGTTCTTCTTTCATGTCTCAGTGGAATTTTATCACAGACATTCTTCAAAAGTTACACAGCAAAATTCTTGTTCTGACAAAATCTGCCCTTCTCTGACAAAGGTGAGGAATTCAAAAGAAATAAAAGACTCCTCCCATGTTTAAAGAAACATAAAAAACCCCCACAACCTAACAAGAAAATTACTATTCAACAGAAAAAAACTTTCCTGTGTTGAATTTTTTCCAGAATCTAACAAATTTCAACTAAATTGGTATAAAATAAATAAATAAAAACGCTAAAAGCATTATGTATTCTGTTGTATAGCAATTCTTGACCAAACACAAACTTAAAACAATCTTACTCTAAAGTGAGATTTATTTTTTTTACCTAAACCCAGCAGAATATGCTTTAATATTTTAGTAAGACTCTCATGTCTGGTACAGATTATATGGTAGTGAGGACAAGAGAACAGAGAAGCACACTGGGGTTTGGAAAAGAAGGTTGTATTCTCGAATTTGCTTCAAGTAAATTCTGCCTGCCTCTTCTTTAATGTTCTCATCTGTAACTGAGGCTGGTGGCAGCTCCTTTCCCAGGGAAACACTTTGTAATTCCCAGCTGCGTCTCAGGGCTGAGCATCATCACCATGAACAGTGGTGGAATCAGAAAAGTCACAATGTATGGAAAACTGCCATTAGGAAAACTATTTGAGCAGCATTCTGATGATGAAAAAAAATGAGCTGTATGCCTCCTTAAGTTCCAAAGAACATCAGCAGACCATACCAGTGTAAATCAGTCCATTTCCAATAATGCTGTTAAGCCACGCATGGGAGCTTCTGTAAAACACACTCATTTTTCCATTTTTGCACAGGAATACCACCTCCTTCATTTTCCAGGGGTCTCTTTCAAAACTTTATTTTTTTTCTCCCCCCAACATTTCTATTAAATTCTCACACAGAGAGCACTGCTTGCCACACTTCTCTTTCATTCACAGGTTTAAAAATTTCAGCTGTACTCAGTAACCCAAGCTTAGGAATTCACAGTGGCTTTAAAAGAAGCAAAGACAGAAACCAACAAAAGGTAAAAAACCCTGTAATTAAGAGTCAACTGAGACTAAGTCTGGGGAATAAACACTTTGTTCAGAAATATGATGGGTAAGATTTTGAAAAGCTGACACTTGATCAAACAGTTGACAGTCACTTCAACCAACTGGTGGCTTTATCAATAAATTTGGGATATAGGTGTTAACCCCATGCAGATCTGGCTGCCTGAACAGGAGAAAAATTAAGTCCATCCAGCCTTTATGCTGTTCATTTACATCTGTTTTCCATTTGGCTCCTTCAATAAAATAAACTATTCAATTTCTGTAATATTTAGGAAGCAGATTCTGGAGAGTATGACAATCTGATACTGTGCAAATATTGCATCATTAGGAGGAAACAGTCTGCTGAGGACAGTTGAAACTTCAGGACAAGCCATTTCCACTGAAATGGAAATCAATTTAGTGGAGATCACAGATGAATTGCTTTTCTCCATCTAAAAGCTACAGTCTGAACCCACATTATCTTTAAAATTAAACTGATAGTAAACAGCTATTGAAAAATGTTTATGAATATGAATTAGAATGCACCCAGTTTTGATAGACAGACATTTCATTTTCAGGAAGTTGAGCAAAAAGGGTTGTGCTATCAAATTTGGCAGAATCAAAAAAGACTAATTCTTCAGTCCTCCAGCATTTTCCAATATTTTGTTGCATATTTAAACAGTATCTAAATATTTAATCATTAATATTATTTTCATACATTTCCTACAGTCTGTCTACTTTCAAAATCAGGCTCCTGCTTGTATTATTTTAGAGTGAACTTAGAAGTGTTGCTAAAACCAGATGTGAAAAATTGTTGGTTTTATTTCCTCCTTCACATTCATAATTTTGATGCTGACAGAAGCACAATGCTCTGATTCTAGCTAAGAGGTATTTATCTGCTCTGTGACAAAATAACTACTAAGGTAGATTCTGTTCATATAGAATTTATGTCTCTCATAAAAGGAAATGCAAAATAAAACCCACATAACTTAATAATTAATATTCATAACAAGAAACTTATCACCATGACACACTTGAATTATAAAACTTAAAAACGGTAGAATTCGGATTGCATTTTGATTAGTTCATCCTTGGCTGCGTCGTGTGTTCCACTCATTTGGGGTACACACAGTTATCTGTTTTGGAAAGAGGAACACTACAGATACTCTTTCACCTGGAAAGCAGAACCAAATCGAGTTAATATTATATTCTGTTTGGTCTAGTGAATTTACCAGCAGCTGCAGAAGTTTCAAAATACCTAAATTTTAATTTTTTCTGGATCTTGCTTCACTCTTTATGAATGCATTCATTTTCCCACCCCCAATTATTGGAGCTTAATTTTGCTTTTTATTTTAATTCACGCAGTTCAGAGAAAAAGAAAAGTTAAAGTTACTGTACCTCAACAAATGTACCTAAAGTGGCACTATTTTTGCATGCATGAAAGCTCAAAGCCTCAACAACTCCCATGAGCGATTACTCTTCTAACACTAATTAGATATTTGCTAATTAGTGTCTGATGTGTGAAATGAAAAACATTTTGAAGCTGAAATGGATAGGGTCTATAAAGATAGCAGCGCTATCCCAATTCCCTTTTTTCTGTTATCATATTTCATAAATATTAATAAGATCACATGATACTACCCCTTCTATAAAATTATCTTTCTGAAAGCAGTCTATTGTTTGGTATAATAGGGTTGTGTCAATATTTTGCATTAGCTGTAAAGCACTCAATGGAGGGAAGTGTTTTCTCTCAATGTTAAAGAGATGTCACATTTCATGCATCATCTTTATGCTGCGTTAACTGGGCCCTCTTTTTAACAGTTTCTTTTTAATGCACTGAAACTAAGAATGCAAAACTTTATTGAGTAATCCTTTACGTTTCTGAATAATTTACTAAACTTATCTCATTTCAAATGTATCCCAAATAAAATACAAATGATAAAATAGTTTTTCTTAAGCAGATACTGAGAACATCAAATTAGTGTCTGTGATGATCATTTCCAGGAAAGGCTTTGGAATGCTAGAGTAGTTAAAATAGAAAAATGTCTTGAAAAGTAACTTCTAAATTCATATTAGAGATGTTTGAACAATATCTGCCTGTGATCATGCACAGAAAATTGTTCCAAACTGCCAGGGAGAATTACCTGTGTCATTTAATGACACAAAACTGTTTATCTATCAGAATATTAAGATCTAAGAAAAAAATTCAAAGAGAAAAAAAAATCACTAAGATGAATAAATCTGGATGAGGAAGCCAATTCCAAACAGGAATACTGAAGCACTGCTCACCTGTAAATACTGGCCACATCACACCTGGTGTCTAATCACAGGATTGACACTGAAATTTTAAATAGTAGCTAAGCATGAATTGACAAAGGTGACATTGAAACAAAATAATGACAAGATTATCACTTTCCCCAGGCTGACATTTTGTGATTCTAATAACAGCCATCAAGGTGATTAAAACGATAATAAAAGGCAAGTTCTGAGAAAAAGAATAAAACAGACACGGGCAAGATAATACATGACAAGTGAAGCTACAATTTTGCATTTCACTTTTTTCAATGAAATTTCTTCATTTCAGATTGAAGTTAGGCAGTTCATCAATCCCAAAGGTGCTTCTGAAATAGAAACCGCCTTTTCTACCCATACACTGCTTTTCATTTTCCATGTATTCAACAGAAGAATAAGCTCTTCAATATCTATTTATCCTGAGACAGTAATTTACACTTCACATTAGCTTGATACTTTTATCTAACTTCAGATAATTAAAGCATCACAATATGATTCACACTGATGTTCAGGGGTAAATTCCGATTTTCATTTGTTTGTTTGCTGATGTAAACATACCAACATCAGCCACAGTGGCTATACCTTCTACCTTTGATTACTGTTCCTTCCTTGACAAACATGATGGGTTAACTTCTAGCACATATTTGGCCTTTTATAACACTAAAGATCCCTGTGGTAACAGACTATAGGGATCCAAAGCTCTGGTTAAAGCTGCATCTGTGCAGGTGGACAGAAGGGACAGAAGGGACAGAAGGGACAGACAGTGGCTGCATTCCTGGGGTTACAGAGAGCAGCAAGGACAGCCAGGACAGATGTGTACATGACACAGTAAATCCATATATCAGTGGGGCTTTTTGGTACACTGAGGTTTCAGGGTTCCTATTACACACCCCCTTACACGTGGCAAACCTTCCCCAGCTTTGCCTCAGGAATCATTCTCCTTCCCAGTCCATGAGAGAAGAAGTGACAGCAGTCACCAAAAGCAGCTCCACTGTAAAGAGCACTGAGTTCTGTCCTTGGATGATAAGTGCAGTCACTGCTCATGTAGAGTCAAGGCTTGTTTGGCTGGGCAACAAAGGGTTTGCACTCAGCTGCCAATTAACATGAGCTAAAATGCTTGTAAATAATTAAACTTTACATTTCTGAGTTCTGTACATATTAATCTATTCATGCTCTGCTGACACTGTGAAGTAAAAAAGAATCACAACATATTTGCTTCTTTGATCTGTAAAATAAATGACTGCTTAGAGTCAAATGTCTCACAAATACAGTATTTATGGTGCATCTACTAGGGAAAAAAAAAGTAAGAAGGTTTAGGTTCTTGGATAAATGGATAAGTTATTAGGAACAAAAAGACTAATGGTTGCTCAACTTGAACAAGTTGCTGTGTTCAGGGATGTACAGCTGGTACTGAGAACAGATATAATCCAGTTTTTCACTGCTTTGGATGCAATGAATATCTTTCCAACAAAATACAAAAACTGACTCTGGTTCAAACACATCACTTCTAAAACTGAAATGAATCACTGGGCATTTTGAAGCAGTACAAAATAACCAAAAATGTCCGTGCTAGCATATTTCTGATGAAAGTTTTGCCAGTACTTCCAGAGTTCAGTCAGCAGCCTCAGTGAGAAGTCGTGGCAAGCACATGGTGCAGGCTGAGGTAAGCACAGGTTGCTCTTTCTGGCAAAAATCATTATGGTCCTAAAAGAATTGATCCTATCTCCTCACTAAAATGTACCCACTGTGTCATCAATGGAGCAGGAGCAGCTGCTGTCCTAAAGCTGTCCGTAAGAAACATTAATCAGACTTTCCTTCAAGCTACTTTCACTTATGCAAAAATAGGAGAAGTCTTGGAAGGGCAGGAATGTATCTATTTCCAGAGAACATGTAGCTCAAGCAACAAACCCTGTGTTTTTTTAATAGGCAACTTCAAAGAAAACCTACATCATTCATGTGTGGCATACTAATAATCTGCACCTTTGTATTCTTCTGTTTTACATCAGTCTTACAACCTGTTAAGGATATTTCATTACTATATTAAAAATATTTAATATTCAGTATCTAATTCTTTTAATTTCAACTGCTTTCTCGACACTCTTAAAGCACAAATGTAGTGTAGGGCTAATCAGCCTCACTGTATGGCTTAAAAAAAATCCACTAATTAAAATGAATCTTTCATAAGAGTCCTTTTCTGAGCCATCATCTCTATGCTTAGGAAAAAGGCTTATCTGGTAACTCAGCAGCTCACCACTTTCTGTGCTATTGCTGCTGTTTCCTTGCAAAATACTGAGTTAACTGAATCTCTAGAAATGCAAACTTCTTATGCTTCACCTATTTAGTGGGGAAGTTGTTCCTGAAGAACACAGAGAAAATCAGAGGAGAAAAAAAATGCCTTTCTTAAAATAAAAACAAATTTTTAAAACAGTTTCTGTTATGACTAAACAGTTCTTCATTTAAATGTCTAGGGAAAGAGTAATAGCTTAAGTAAGATAATGAAACTCACTTTCTATGAAAATGAAATGGCATTATATTGTGTAATAAATGATTGTTTCTGCATTTTCTCTTTCACTAACTGAAATTTGACATTCATTGGGAAAGTTTAATTACTGAACTTTTTATCAAAATAAAAAAAGGAGAAGAATTTGTCAGAAGACTGATTTTATACACCTGTCAAAGAATAACAGTAGGAATTAAAAGTATTTAACAGCCTGGATTCATGTAGCTACAGATCTTTCCACACCTTGGTGAAAAGCCTGAAAACCCAATTGCATTTGCCTGCTCTCTTAATGTTTCCTGGCACATGGAACCTGCTATTTTTTATCAAATGAATTTTAGTCTTTCACACAATTCCATTGTACCTTGGAACAGCTCAAGTTTCTACATTCTCTTTTTTTTTAAATATTTCCAAGTGCATAAGCTTTTATTCCGAGAATGAAAGTCTTGCATGACTGAAACTTAATGAGCTGAACATTCTGCTTTAATGTTCCTCCTAATGGATCAAATGGAGGATGTGTTAAAAAACAAACAAGCAAAAAAAAAAATAAAAAAATCAGAAAGTTTGTGCTCAGGAAATTAAGCAAATACGTGTGCCCCCATTATGGTGCAGCTGTTTCTAAGTCTGACCTCACACAGTTTAACTCTGTGGAGCTGTGAGTCTGTTCTATCCTGTCACATTCATGTGAAGGTCAGTGGTAGCACAAAAAACCAAAACTGATTAAAGTCACATACATTCACATCATGGAATTGCAGGATGACCTGGGCTGGAAAGGTCCTTAAAACCCATCCCATTCCACCCCATGCACAGGCAGGGACACCTCCCTATCCCAGGCTGCTCCAAGCCCAATCCAGCCTGGCCCTGGACACTTCCAGGGATCCAGGGGCAGCCACAGCTTCTCTGGGCACCCTGTGCCAGGGCCTGACCACCCTCACAGGGAGGAATTCTAAAATCTAATATAAATAAAAATGGTAAACTTTATAAATCCTCATGCTGCCAATACAAGGCTTCAATTTTTCCTCTTAATAATTTACATATTATATATACATTTGTATTTTTAAAAAATAATTGTTACCAAGTCCAATGGCTTAGTACTAACAAAAAAAGAAGCTTGACTGGTCAAATTGAACTCCTAACCTAGCAGTAAAATTCCCATGGAAATTAGTTGCATGACAGATTGGCCCCTAAAGCAGCAGTGCAAATATGGCTCTAGATAATGCTACCACTGGTGCAAGGCAGTTCTGGCAGCACCAGGATTCTAAAATACTGTATTATATATGTATGTAATATAGCTGTATTGACAGACTGCTTCTCCTAACATGACTGATTTTCCTTTTGTAACTTCAATGTGATAGATTTTGAAAGAGTCACTCTGGTGATCAGTAGCGATTTTTCATGGCATTTTTGCTATTTCAAACTTCCTTTTCCTTTACTGTTTTTACATTTGGTGCACCCAAAGGATTAATGTCAGTCTCCATTCAGAAATTATTTGAGTTTAAGAAAACATATGCATTCACTTTCCATCTCATTCAAAAATCTCACACAGTTGAATCCCATGGAGCTGTGAGACTGTTCTATCCTACCATGCTCAGGGGAAGCAGCATGAGCCCCTCATCAGTAGAAATAAGTGCACACAGGGAAGACAGAAGCAATGGACAATTCTGAGGGAAGCAGACAGCAGAACTCTTGCTGACCTATTTGGGTAGAAGAGGTTCTGGCAGTGTTGGTGGTGTAGCAGGCTCCCAACAACCTGTGCCTGTGGCCATGCCAGCCTTGTCCTGTCTCACTGGAACTCTGATTTTAGCTCTAATGAAGATGCTGTTTAATAGCCAAGTGTTATTCTAAGTCTAATTTGTGTTACTGGTCTTCAGCTGTGTATTGTCACATGAAATAACCATACTTTTAAAAGGAAATGTAATGCTGAGTGGTCAGTCTGGGCAGAATTCCAGTTTCTGACCCTCCTGTGACGCTGCAGCCAGTGCTGGTCTGACTGCAGGGAGAGGGCACAGGGTGGGAAACACCAGCACTGAGAAGCTGCCATGGGTCCAGGCCTGGGAGGGGCAGAACAGTTTTTAAGGGTAAGGAAGGAAACAGGGCACAGTCTGTGACACACACGAGAGACTGCCCAGACAGAAAATGCAGATGTTGGAGTATACATACACAGAGCTGCAGATCTCTGCAGAAGGAGCAAGGTGCAAGAACATATCAGAAACTTTGTGGGAACCCCAAACCTTCTCGAGTGAGGAGGATGAAACCCCCCAACAGCAGCACTGTGCTTTTCCCAGGAAAAGAGAGAGATGACCCCTTGCCAGCAGTGCCATATCCCTCCTGCAACAGGAATGGCTCACCAAAGGCTTCCTCCAGGCTGAAATCCACAGCCCTCAGACCCAGGGGCAGTGGGAGTGCAGCATAATGGGAGAAAGGAAGGGGTAGGTGCTCAGTAGTGTATGCAACAACTTCCAATTTCTTACTTGTGTTTCTTTTTTATTTATTGACACTTTTTGTGTAAAGGGCTTTCTCCCCTCTCCCTTTCCTCCTTTTTCTGTAGGAGCTGTATGTGGCCTGACAGTAATTTTTTGATTAGCCTGCTATGTTACATTAACAATAGATTCTTGACTTTAGGTATGGTAGTCTTTCTCTTTTGCCCATAACTAAGACTTGCTAACCTGGAGCTCAGGTTAGATCCCCTGTTCCCCAGTGAAACAGTGAGCTTTAACAAAAAACAATGATCCAAATCAGCTTATGCTTCTGTAAGACAAGGAGATGAAAGCAGAATGTATCCTTTTAATTACTCATATTCAAAATCCATATAGATTTTGTTTTGAAAGGCTAACTGTGATTAAAGAACAGAAGGAAAACATATGTCTAAAGAAGCACTGTTAAAAAAATCCTTCAGTAAAGTCTTCCATTGCATAAATCCCCCTCCAACTTCAGGAGCTATTTAGCTGGATATTTGCGCACAACCAAGAAGAAAAAATGCCTGAGTCACTCCAAATGAGTGCGAGTTGGCAGGTCTGCAGAGCTCAGCACTGTCTCTCTTGCCAAGTGTCATGCTTCATACAGAAGACTCACGCATCAGGTGTCCATGTCACACTTTTATTTCACTCTGCATAAATCTCACACAGAGAAAGCTTGACAAGGTTTGTTTTATGCCAACACAGTACTCCATAAGCATTTCTCTGATAGGAACTGGAAAGACCAAGAGCTGGCTGCTGGATCAGCTTAGGTGAAGTTTTGATTCCTGCATCAGAAGTTATCCAGCAAACTGTTGTGCCAGCGACTGCTGGAGCCTGAGCACTCACCCAGGAGCGTGTGTGTGCCATCCTCAGAGCTTCCCCAGCCCCAGCAGTCACAGCCATGCTCTGCTGCACTGGCAAATCTAATACACACTGACCTTGCTTATACTCCTGCTTTTAGGCTCTGGAGAAAACTTCTTTGTTTTTGTCAAATGAATGATATAATGAAACCTGTCATGTGGCAAACCACATTCAAACAGATTTTAGTGTGTCATGTAACTAGTATTTTATGTGTTATTCTGTTTAGTGGTTTAAGTTCACTCCTTTATACAGCACTCACATGTTTTGTTTAATTCTGTCTATATTTTATTCTATTTTGTCACATCTGATTAAGCTCTATTTGAAACTCTTACTTTGCATTAGCACACTGGCTCTGTTCCTATCTGCTTTGAGCTACGTGGATAAATCATGTGCTTGGAGCAGTGCCTCAGTAATCAAATTGTCTGCTGAGAGTGCAGTTCCATGCTGTAATTTTTGCTAGTGCTGAACCCAGTGTAAACAGATCCTGCCCTCCTCCTCTCACACCCACCCATCTCTGGCCAGGCTGCCATCTCTGCCCTGCTCACACACAACTGCAAACACAGGGGCTGAGGAGCTGACAGGGGAACTGCTCCGGCCTGAAAAAAACCCAAAATAAACAAACAAAAAACCCCCAAACAAACCAAAGAGAGAAACCCCCAAACCGTGTCATTTATCAACTGATGTGGAAACCCCACCTGTGCAATTTCACCTGCACAGCTGCAGGACCTGTCACGGGAGGCAGGAGGGAGAAGAGGGGTGGGAGAGCTGAGCAGGGAGGTCTTGCAGCAGCCCTGCTGGAATTGATCATCCCTGCTGGCAGGAAAGGGAGGTGATGGGGTCCAACAAGCACCTTAGAAGGGAAAGGTCATGATCCTGTACCTTCCACAAAGAAGAGAATTTGCTCAAGATTTTTTCCTTTTTAGAGACACAATTTTGAGCTCAGTTGCCTTTGTATACTTTATTCACTATGTATCAAGACATCCATCCTCTATTTTGCACTGTTTGAAGAAATAAAGGTATACAGTCTGCAGGTTATGGAATCTTGGCACTACTCCCCAGCAATTTTGCCTTCTGTTGCCTTTCTTCCTCCTCTGTATTGTCCATGAAAATGACCCATTTATTTTTAAAATATCTTTCTGATATATAAGCCATATAGGCAAGAAATCTATTCTAAAAATTACTGGAAGCTAACAACTCCATAGTCCTCTAAGAGAGGGGTTCCTCCCTTTATAAAATCCCTGCAGTGATTCAGACCAGAGCTAAGCTAAAACCTGCTTTACAAGGTTCAGGAACCCTCTGCTAGAGGCACCTCCAGGTCTTTTCCTTTCATGTGATACTGGTTCTCCCTTTGCTTTTGCTGCCACCCTTGATCCTCCCAGTGCTCTGATGCCACACACAATTTGGCTGCTGGCTTACCAAGAACAGCTCCTCTACTGAAATGTACCCTGCCATCGTTTTGTTCAGAGAAGGAGGTTTCATCCTGGGAGCAGCAGTTTTCAAAAAAAAACAATATATCAGGAAAAGGAAAATCACTACTCCTTATGGTGTTTTACAAAAAAATTCCCTGGAAGAGTATATGGGATAAACAACTTATGCATAATGCCTTCTTAAGCACAGGATTCCTTGGAAACTTTGTTCTCCAGCAGGCAGGACGTTAAATCTGCCTGTAACACTTATCTCCTCCACCTGCACATTTATTTCCCTATCTTTTAAACTCACTCCTTTAGAATACTTTACAAACCCTTGATTCTTGGAGCACCTGAGCCACTTTCCCCCTAAGAATGACATGCAATATCCCACACCTGAAACTTTACAAACCCAAACCAAGGTGAGATAATTTATTAAAGAGGAATACAACTTTCTACATTAAGTATGACCGTACATTTTCCCCTGCTAGTGACCATTTCTTGACTTCACTGTCAGCATCCATTCTATTCCATATGACAGTGGAAAGCTGGAAGAAGAATCACTGATACATTACTGTACTTCAGTTTACCATGTGTGGCAAAACGTTCTTAGATAACACCTCTATTTGTCTGTGACACAGCAGGGAGTAAATGAAAATGTTTATTCTGACCCCTCAGCAGAAAGAACTCCCTTAATCCACTCACTGATGAGATAACACTGTAGGATTACAATAATCAACTTGCAGTATGTCCTCTATTAGAGCACTAAAGATAGAGAATTTCATATCCACCGGGAAATGATTCTTCACTTATGTAACACTGACAGGCTTTTGCCCTTTGAGATCATATTTTTCACCCCATGCTGAGCCCTCAAATGGCTTCTGTATCAAATGGCTAATATTAAGCTAAATACTACAATTCTGAAGGCCTGTAACTAAAGAAAAATTGTTTGCAATGCCCACTACTGATTTAAGAAATGCAATGATAAAGAGACAGATGTTAACAATATACTTAAGCTTCTAAGCATCCTCATAGGGGTAGAGTTACAATGTACTGCTTGTGAAGGGCTCTTATTTAAATGTAGATACAAATCTCGATTGCTTCCTGCCCTCAGAAATTTAAAACCTGTTGATACTGTAGGGAAAGAGATTGCTCCGTTGATTCCACCCCAGTTCCTCATGACCACTGCCTAATGTCATGCAGGAGTTCTCCATCTGCCACAGAATTACTGAGTTTTGTCAAAATTCAAATAACGAAACATGGGGAGGAAGGGAGGGAGGATGAGAAAACTCAGATAATTCATTCTAACCAGAATTTTTTTCCATACACTTTTCTAAAGGAAATTTTAAGTGTCAAAAAATACATATCTTGTGCTCATTATTAAATGCTAAATGCCACAGTGTTTTGAGCTGCCTTGTGGCCATTGTAAAGAAAACAGGTGTTCTGATAGATTATAAAGTGTGAGTCAGAGGACGTGCAGAACAGAATTTTAATGAGGCTGCGAGCACACAAGTCTGACTAGCCTTTTGAACATGATG
Source organism: Parus major (assembly GCF_001522545.3). Classification (NCBI taxonomy): domain Eukaryota; kingdom Metazoa; phylum Chordata; class Aves; order Passeriformes; family Paridae; genus Parus; species Parus major. Next base: position 13,268,760 of record NC_031782.1, on the reverse strand, counting down.
CTAAAACACTGAAAGTAGTCTTAAAAGAAACAAAAAGCAGGAACACAACTAAAAAAATGCTCATTAATGTACAGCAAGTGAATGTGGTGCAGAAAGTCATTAAGTCAGGTTTTGTAAGGCACCGGTGACCTCGAGGTCTGCGGGAGAGGAGCGAGAGGCTCCGGACAAGCCCTCAGGGGTGGGGTTGGCTGCTTCAAAGGGGCATTCATCATCCTCGCCTTCGGTCTGTCCGGCTCCTGCTGCTAAAACATGCAAATTTCTTAATGATGTGCTCGGCTGTGTGAAGGGCCACCCCGGCGTTCCAGTAACTACAGCAGAAAAATCTCCAGTGAGCACCTAAAGCAGCCCCGGTCCCCATCTCCTCCGGTGTGAGCAGCAGATGGCACACAGCTCTGGGTGGGTTTGTGATGTGTGCCCAGAGACCTTCCCAAAACACAGCCTAAAGCATCCTCAGCACGGCACACAGCCACCCAAATCACTCATGGCATCGCACACAGCCTCTCCAGCAGTCTTCAAAGATAATAAATAACGTTCTGTCATTGCATTTGGGAATAAAGTCGTTTTGAAAAAAAAGAAAATAATTCTTGCAAGCCCCGGATCTCAGGAAAGTTTTCTCTGTCTGGTAACAAAATTGCTGGCTTAAAACTAAACCTGGGCATTACTAAAAGGAGAACATCTAGGGGGCTGGGGGGAATGGAAAGGAGTGAAAGTTGTCTCCCAAACTGACACCACATCAATTGCTCTTCAGTTTTCCTCACATGATTAAACCAAAGGAGAGGGTGAGGGACAAAAAAAAATAAATCACCTCTGATAGCCAGTATAAATGAGCATTTGACGTACACCCGGTTTTGCAACAACGTTTGTTTTGATATCTGTGAGCTACAAGTTAAGCCTGAATGTAAATAGAAGAGTGGATCTTTAGTGGGAGGACTGCATCAGATACAAACCAGTGCAAAATATACAGAAAATATACAATTGCAAAACTGTGCAGAAAAATACTTTGGGAAAAAAAAAATACAACACTTGCTTTATATGAATTAACTATTTCATTATAATTCCATTAGACTGTTAATGATTGCCCCACTTTATTTAAGGCTATTCTCTTTCTGTCAAGCACATGCTATCAGGAGCAGCACTGTGTTCTGCAGCTAGCTGGTCCATGCTTTGTGAAGCACACAAGTTGTTAAACGTATGCATTTTTCGCCTCCCACACACTTTTGGACATATGCTGTTTACTTTTTAAACTCCAAAAAGTGAGCATAGAAAATTACTTCTACGCAGAGGATTTCTTTAGCTCAGCCTTAGAAGCAACATCCACTTGGGTTTCTGGCACTGGGAGCTGATGAGAAATGACAGGGCATTAACAAAGGGAAGGAGCTACACCATTCCACAAGGGCTCCTTTAAAAATACCAGGTACAGGAATCAGAACAACAAACAGAGCATCAGTCTCCCTTCATAAAATCCATTGTAGAGCCAACAGGGAACATCTTCTGACAACACCAGATACAGGATTTCTAACACAGAATGAGGACCTACAGTCTTGAATAAGAATGCAGAACAGCCTGATCAACTGAGCTCTCTACTAATTTTCAGTAGAGAGGGACAAGGTTTTAATTATTTTCCTGAAGGAGAGAAGGTAAAATGGGCCAGCAGTGAGGGAATTCCAGAAACTATATGAAAAGACCAGGTGGGATCTTCCAAAGAGGTCTGAATAAGAGACATCCCTGGGAAAGCCAGACTGACAGTGCTGCTGGCTTGGCTGGCTGGGGTCCTCAAGGGACCTGGGAAATGTAGGAATCCAGAATGTGAGGTTTGAAACACAAAGTGTCTAAAGTTCCTTGAAAAATCCAGTCACACTATTTGTGGGGGAAACTGTGATCTTCTGATGCTCATGTGGACATGGAATACGTAAAAGAATGTGTGTGTGATATATTTGTATGTACGTGGGAATATAAATCCTGTGGATGTATAAATGAAAGCATCAGCTTCAACACAAAATATTTCCTGGCAGGGGTAAACCTGGAGTGAATTTCTCAAGAGCAAAACTCATAAACATAGGACAGGTACCTACAAAATACCCCTAGAAGTACTTTAATCCTTTCATTAAGCTTTTAACCTTGATACTGTATACTTCATGTTATTTTCTGACAGAGTTTTTTGGTTCTGTATTTTGTAATTCTGGATGGATTTACACATTTTTAGAACTATGTCAAATTAAATTTCTCCATATTTAGATAATCTTATAAAAACTTCAGGGATGTTTCCTGTGCATTTTTACTCTTCTCCCTGCTAATAAAACTTTAAAAGTTAGACGGAACTTGGCAATGCCTAATTAAGAAAATCAGGAAGTTCAAGAATTGTATTAAAAGAAGGGAACAAGCAATTGAAAGAAAAAGTGTTGAAATTCCAGTTTGCATCCCTACAACCAGAGAAAGGATCTAAACTCCAATGTGTGCACCAACGCCTTAGTAAGTACAAATATAATGAAACCACCCTGACTTACAGTGAAGTACCAGCCCACACAGAAAACGCCTCTATTATTATAGCTTAAAGCATACATGTAGGTGGTGGGAAAGGTGACTAGAGTTTCATTTTCTTTGCCCATATACTCTGGTCTTTCTTTAGAAGAAAAAAAACCCACAGCCATAAGAAACTGGAAAAACCAGAGTACATTGGGATGAATACCCCTAAATTATTCCACACACCCACCTCTCCCAATCACAATCAAAATAATTAATGATGCAGAAAACCTGTGACCTGCACACACTTCCTGTGCTAAAAGTATGATTTATATGACTTATTTGCAATGCTCATGAACAATAGAATACAGGCAGTGAGTACATCTGTATCACAGGCATTCAATCTATAACCTGCAGAGCACCTTTAGCTAATTATTTAGCGCTCCTGATTTCCTCTTTCAGTGAACTGAAGATCACTGGTGCCAAGGATATTCATTCAGCCATGAACACAAGATCATCTCCGAGCACTTTCAGAATTTTTCTCTTATTAAGCTTTTTAATGTATAATTAGGGATTTCTATACCAAGTGGATACTTGTCAGCTGTTTACAACCTAGTGCAAAACATATGTTCTAAAAAGATATTAAAGAATAGCTTGAATGGGTGTTTTAGTTCCTGTATGGATATTCCTGCAGATACTGGACATTTTCAAGGCATGTATTTATACACACTCAGCTGGAAAACAGGAGCCATTATAACTGTATCTTTCTTTGATGAAGCTTCAAAGATATCTTTCTAACATGGGCTCTATTTTCACTGGGATTTGTATTTCAATGTGTAAAAAATGAATTTAAAAAACTGATATTTTACAAGCTTGCTTTGGTTGGATAAATGTCCCTGCTTCTAAACCTGTTTCACCTACCTGCCTGTTCTCTCCAAATCTCTATTAGTATAATCCAGCTGAAGTGTTAAGAACAGTTATTACTGTTTCAATTATCGACAGATGGCTTTCATGCATACTTTTTTTCAGTCTTGCAATCAAATGAAACCTGCTCTAACAACAACTTCTTCCAAGTTTCTGTTCTTCAGAGTCAAGGTGAAGTAAAGGAAAGGAAGCTCTTAATGGAAAATGTGTTGAATGGGTTCTTACTGACTTCGGCAAGAGAAGTTTCCAGGAGTGAAGCCTGGGCTCAGTGCATGTAAACACTGAAGTTTTTGTGTTAGTTCGCTGTAGGTACCGTTTAAGTTACATTTTAAAATAGCTCTATTGTAAACGTTGCATATTTATCACTTGCCTACAGAGAGTAGGTAGGAGTTTGACAGTGTTGCCAAAGAAATGTCAGTAAATGAAAAGCCAGTGCCTAAATTTCCAGTTGGAGAACAATGAAACTTCTAATTATTGCACATAAGTTACAGCCTTTGTGTAGTAAACACCAAATAATCAGGAACTGAAAGTTAACCCTGTAGGTTTGGAAACAAATTTTTTTAAATATTTAAATGACAAGAGTAGTGCAACAGCCCTTTAAAATGAAAATACATGACATTTAATAGTTTACACCCTGCCAATTCCCCAGTTAAGTTCAGAATGCTCAAGTCTTCAAGGAAATAATCTTAATGTCTTCTATAGCACATAAAAGAAGAACCAGAGCAAAAAAGGACCATATACATTTTTCTTTTCTTTTTTCAAATTGATTGCTTGGCAATACTAGTGAATAAGCATGTCTATAAATCAATTCCTTCAAAGACTCAATCCAAGCAACTAACTAACTAATGAGAAATGTTTAATTGTCTCAAGGGGATCTTTAGCTTTTCTTCCCTTGCTCACTGCAATAAAATGGAAAATAGTACAAACACACATCTTCTTTCCAAACACAAATTTATCAGATGCTGACCTTGTAAAAAGCAGTACGCCCCAGGCCAGAGAGATGAATTTACAATTGATATCAGAACTGTATTGTCTTTCCTTCAGCCACACAAAACAATTTGTGCTGTGCCTCAGAGGTCCAGGTGGGAGCTGTACAGCTCAGCTGGGAAACAGGGACCCCAAAAACTCCCCTTGGACCAGAGAGAGCCCCAGCACAGCATCCCCTGGCCACGCAGGGCCTCTTGTGTGGCTTTCAGTGACTCGGGAAAAGAGGAAGAGGTAACAGATTGACATTGGTGGAAGAATGCCAACAGACTAGCAAGGATACAAAGTTCCCTGTTCCACTTACTACTGCACTAAATGGTCCACCAAAGTTTGCCCTTAAATAAAGGAAAACATACAACAAGATGCAAAAAACACCCCTTTCATTTTGTGCACATATTACATTCACAAGAACAAATAGCATCCAGAGGATTTCCATATTTGAAGCGCAGCCAAAACGGTGCAGTAGGAAACAGCTGTAACACAGCCTGGTGGATGTATTCATTTTTGTTTTCTGAGCATCATTCCAGTGGCACAAATGATATTTCCCACATGCCCTCAGTCTGCAAAAATGATGATGAAGGCTTCATAAATTACTGATGCATTGCTTAGACATACTTTATAAAATTAATAAATTCTTCATGAAGCAATGGAATGATGGGAAAGCTTCCAATAGAGATGTATGTAGGTCTTCCTTGGGTAGTAGCTATTTACAAAAGGCGTTTTAGAATGGAGATTAAGATGAACCAGCTTCATGATTAGATAGAGCACTCACACAGCAACAAAATCAGAGCAACTTCATTATCTTCCAGCACTCTAAAGAACAAGTGTGCACAAAAGACTAATAAAAGTTACACAGCAAGAATGTAAAGAAAGAGATTCAGCACTGCTTTGGGTAGAGATGGGGCTTGGCTGGGAATGCTGGTGTACAGCAGCACAGACAGCTGGCTACAGCTAACACCAAGGAAAACCAGCCCTCTCTACCTTCTACCCTCTCTCCTGGAAAACTGTCAATTGAGAGAGTAACTGACTTTACAGTACATTAATTAGTGCATTTTGTGTATTTAGTGACAATTTCAAGCTCTCAGCTGGGTTGCAGGAGCTCCACAAGACCTGTAAAGCCTATACTAATGTGCTCTACTTCCATTGAAGGGACAATTTCTCATCCCTGGAAAACTCAGAAAAGTAAGACAGGAGAACAAACTCAGCGAGATACATATGAAAAAAATACTAAAATACTTCCAAATTTAAAGATAGATGAGCTCTGCTTTCTCTCAGTGGAAGGCAGGAATTCAGAGGTTCATATTGTCTTTTTTCCTCCTAAATGTCAGATGTTTCCTGCTTGTTATTTTCACAGCTGAATATGCAGGACAAACCTAAACCTGCTGCTCAGCTAATCCTGCACGGCTCATACACACAAACAGACTGAAAACAGTACAGCTCTTCTGTAGTGGGTTTAGCAACCAGACACAGGTAACACGCCTTTCTTATGGCAAGGAGGCAGCTGCCAAGGTAATTCTGTCCCAATGGCCACTGCCCATGTCAGGAAAGCTGCTGTCCCTCAGCGTTAGCACTGGGCAGTGCAGACTGACCACTGCAGTCACACCCTCACTGGGCTCACACTGACCACTGCAGTCACACCCTCACTGGG
>NC_031782.1:13065333-13262289 GCF_001522545.3 Parus major | reverse complement strand
AGGGGCCCACAGTGGGTGAGATGGAACCAGCACGGTGGCCCAGCGTGTGCTGACCCTGCAGAGTGCACAGGGCACTGCAGAGGGACTGGGGAGATGTTTGGATGTGATGCATGGCTCGGGGCCTGACCATGAAAGCATCTGGCAACCCTGACTGCCCTCCGTGGGGCTCAGCACGGAGGCTGAGAATGCAAATGCTCTCAGGGTAAGGGCCTCTGTTGTTTGTCACAGTCCTTTTCTTTCCACTTGCTTACATTAGCGTCAGTCAGCAAAGCTTAAAGCCCAGAGAGAACATGGTGCTTTGTTTCCCAAAGTATCATTGTGCACTTAGGGCCATGGCTCGTCCTGCAGCTGCCTCAGAGCCATGACAGGCTCCATTACTGTATTTAGCTGCAATTATTGCCATCATTCCTGCAATGCCATAAACAGGCCTGGCACTTAAAATATTAGTTTATTTGTCAGGTTTCTTGGATGTACAATTGCAATATTGAGCTGCTTACCGTTACTAGATGCTATAAATTCTGTTGTCATTTCTAGGAACAATTTCTTTTAAATACATATCCAAATGTATCTTAAAATAAACAAATCCATATAGGAGAATTTAGTTCCTTAAAATATGCAGTGGGTAACAGAGACTGTTTAGAATATGAGGAAGATCATCTTTGTAAACCCATCCATAAGCTTGGGATAAATGCATATTTTAAAAGAATACTTAAATGAATATACTTTACATTATGGGATCGAGGATTGAATCTATTGAGTAAGCTGAGATAGTCATGATTAGAAGAAAAATAAATGAAGTTGTTTGAAAGTTTACAGACTGGAAAGAAGCAATAAAATGTAACTTTTCATAAATGACTGTGCTAGTTTTGGCTGGTGTAGAGCTCATTTTCTGTAAGTAAAGTAAGGGCTGTGTTTTGGGTTGTGCTGGAAATGGTTTGCTAACACAGGGATGTTTTCCTTACTGCTGGGCAGGGCTCACACAGAGTCAAGGCCTTTCCTGCTCCTCACCCACCCCAGCAATGAGGAGCCTGGGGGTGCCCATGGAGCTGGGAGGGGACACAGCTGGGACAGCTGACCCTGAGTGACCACAGGGATACCCCAGAGTGGAGGGAATCGTGCTCAGTGCATAAACCTTTCCCAAAGAAGGAAGTGGGGATGTTTACAGTGATGGTGTTTGTTTTCCCAAGACACCATTGTGTTGTGGGGCTCTGCTGTCCTGGGGAAGTGATGAATTACTTCTTTGCCTGCCCATAGGAAGTGGTGAATGAATTCCCTGTTTTGCTTTGCTCCCATGCAGGTTTTGCTTTTGCCATGAAACTGTTTTCATCTCAAACCACAAGTTTTCTTTCTTTTACCCCTTCCATCCTCTCCCCCATCTCACTGGTGGGTAGAGAGCTGTGTGAGGTTCAGTTTTTAATTGGGATTAAACTATGACAGTCATTTTTGTGCTCAATGTGGTGCTCGAAGGATTTGAGGCAATGACAGATTTGACTGGAATGTGCCAGGTGGAATTTCTAGCTGTCATTGCAGCCTGGCTGTTAATCAGCAGGCTTCCATGCTTGCCATGGGGCTCTCTTGCCCACCTGTTAGAGTCCAGAGCTTGCTGGTGGCTGCATTTTGCTCTCGCTGCTGTGCCTGGGAACGTTTTGATAACAGCAATGGCCACACACCTGGGCTGGCAGGTGGCCAGGGCACCGCTGCTGTGCCTGTGCTGGCCAGGCTGGAGCTCCTCTGTGAACCCCTGTCCAAGGCACTGTGACCAGCTGGTGGATCCAGGAGGGAGTGGGGCACCCTGAAGTGCCTGTGGCCATAGCCAAGGCCAGACCAGAGCAGGTACAGCTCAGAGGATCCGTGGCTGTGGAGCAGCAGGGCAACATCCCAAAGGATTTATTTTCTGTGTCACTTTGAGAAGGTCATACCCATTCATAAGAAAACATGTAGCAGAATTCCATGCAGACAGAAAAAATGGGATGGTACTTCTTGAAGGCTTCAGTAGATCCCATCCCATGCAACACAGAATTCCTTTTATTTTTCCTGCTGCAGAGTTCAATCCATTAGCTTGTTTTGGGTTAGAGACTAGAAAGCACAGCCAACAAGATCATCTTGAACTGTTTGACAGGGTTTTTTCCCTTCCAAAAGCCACAGATTGTGAGCATCTATCAAACCATCCTTTCTAATTTAATTGGGTTGTAGTTTACACTCACAACAAACAATAAAGTTAGAGTAATGAGTTTCAGTCACAGGACTCTAGCAAAGAGTTTAATTTACACACATAATTAAAGTTACCATCTTACTGTCCTTTCCTTGCTCTTGGTACTGTACTAGAAACTTTATCACCAGTGATTTTCTCAGAGTATCAGAAACTTCCTCAGACATGGGAGGCAATGTTTCCACCTGAAACCAGTATCAGGCTTCACTGCACCAAAATGAAGTGAGCAGAATGCAATCCCGACTTCTTTTACTTAACCCCATTTTTTTTAAAGATCCAGTAATACCTTTTGAAAGGCTTCTAGCAATTCTCTATGTTTTAATAGCATTTTAATAGTATTAATAATTAAGTAGTGATTTTAAATGCAGTAAAACCCATGTACATCTTCTGATGGAATGATTAAACAGGTGCAGGCCCAAACTTCAGCGAATTTAACTCGGCACTCATTTTTTAAGTTCATTTAGAATCAAGAGCATGTATAGTATTCAAAATGCTAATTAGCAATGTGAAAATAAAATCCTAAAATGGTTTCAAAGAGTAACTTTTGCACGATTTCTGAATTAACCTAAGCCAATCACTTCTTCATCCTAAGAATTAAACAAGAATTCAATTAGACAAAACCATTAAACCGGCAGCTTTAAGAGCAACTCTTCTTTCTGCATTTGAATATAAACACTTATCTTAATACCAAGCCAGACATCGTTAAAGTCCCTTGTATTCAAGAGAATCCTTGACTCTTGTTATAGGAAGCAATTTTGATATCAGGAAATCAGTTGCTTGATTATTTTTTGTTTATTTATTTATTTTTCAAACTAAATTAGTGTTTGCCAAAACACTTCAGAATAGAAAGCAGCCTTATTATGAAATTACAGCTGGTTGGTTCATATTTCCTACAATCCCCAGTTCATGCAGAATATCAGGTATTTTGATACATACTGTGAAATAATCTGAGCAACCAGTACCAGAAGAACCTGGACAGAATATCCACGTTTATTTCCATGGATCACTATGAACTTTTCAAAATGAAACACTTGCAAAAACTACATTCAAATGAGGATTGAGAAACACTGACTACCCCTATTATTCTGGGATCCCCTGAAGGAAAACCTTTTCAACACTCTCACAAAGCACTGCTTGTACTTCACACTTCCATGTGTATGAGAGCTGGACTGGAAAAATGGTAACTGAAATCTGCTGCTATGTGCAGGTGAGAAGAACTACAGGCACTGTTCTGCTTTGCACTTCAATAAAAATACCAGATAATTAGGACATTAATGGTTGCTTCGACTGCTATGCATGTTCATCACAGTATTTTCTTAGCACTAAGCAGTATTAGAAGCCAGTCACCAAAAAAAGGAGGTTTTCTTGAAAGACAAGGCACAGAACCACCTGCTGCCCCTTCTTTGCTAGGGGATACTCCCCTCAGAGAAACAGGCAGCATTTGTATGTACAGAAAATGAAATCAAAGGGCAGCACAACCACAACAGCTCCGTACTCGCCTGTGCCAGGACTGCTCATGGCCAGCACAGCACTGCTGGAGTCACGGTGCTGCTGGGGAACAGCACAGGACACCAGAGAAGGAAGGGCAGGACACAGCAGCTCATGGCCAGCACAGCACTGCTGGAGTCACGGTGCTGCTGGGGAACAGCACAGGACACCAGAGAAGGAAGGGCAGGACACAGCACTGCTGACCATGCTCCTCTCTCATCTGCTCTGAGCAACTGCACAAATTTATGTAAGAGGGATATAGCCATGAAAAGTCAAAGGAGGAAACCCTGAAAAGTAGCAGCAATAACAGGCCAAGGGAAGGCTAAAAGTTCATGAGGGCAGGAAAGGAGCAGCCAGAACTGACAATTAGCTGCAGGGCAGAGAAAGCTGTGTCAGAATCTCAGACTCCCCTTCAGTGATGGAAACTCCCTCTTCTGCCTGTGTTCCCAGCTGCTCCAAAGGGGCTTCCTCTTGCTGCATGAGAAAGGGAAGCAGGAATGAGTCACACTGGACTGTCAATTCCTCCTTCTAGGGAGAATCTTTGCACATAATCAGGTAATTAACACCAGGAGCTTATTTCTCTTCAGGTAAGGGAAGGCAGAACCTTGCAGGTGATGGTGCCCAGTGCTCTTCTCTTCCCCCTGCACCTGCAGCTCTGGAATGTGACCTCTGGTACCAATCACCAATTCCATAAAGGAAAGGAAAATAGCTCTGCTGCTCTTCTGGATGTACAAGGCTTTGTTTTTCTCTCTTGTGTTGTTTTGCATTAGAGTATTTTGCTTTTTGTAACGCTACATTCTAGCATTGTTTCAACAGGTTAATTATATTCTATTTTAATAAGCATCTTGGTTTAACCTCTGCTTGTATGATATTAAACTCTCAACCTCACCTCGGCATTCTTTTCCAACAGGGAAATACCAGACAGCCTGTGGTGGTTATGAATTTTTCTTAACTTCTGTGATGGTTTTCCCAATACATTTTAATTTATTATTAACTACTAATGCAAGTGTTCTGAATTCAGTACCTGCAATGGTCTTGGTGATTGTACTCTATAACTCTGTAACTCTCAGTGATCATCCCAGCCCTCACAGAGGAAAATGACTGCTTCTCCTCTTCAACCTCACATTTTTGTACCAGATCAAGGGCTTTCCCCTGTGCAAACTACTGGTCAAATGACAAAGAGACATGCTCATGTTCAAAACATTCTCTCCAGTTGGTGATTTCTTAGGATTTTCTGCCCAGCCACTGTATCCCTACCAGCTACAGGGTGTTGGTTACTGGGGGAACCACAGTGGCATGAACACAGCAATGACCAAATCACACTCAGCCTCGTACTTCGGTACACGCTTGTGCTCCAATCCCCACAATCGTGGGGAGAAATAAGGAAGTGAAATTCAGTTTAATGAAACAACCAAGGGAGAAAGGAAACCCAAAGGAACCTTCTGTTTTTCTGATCAAAAGCATGGACATAGAAAAAAAAAAAAAAAATCTCAATTTCAACCAGAGATTGTGCTTGGGGTGTTTCTCAGATTTGTCTAACTTCAGGATTTCTACAATCCTGTGCTGCATTGGAGCCTTTAGTCACTGCTGCTCACTGCCAGGCCAAAGAAATAAGTTTTCCTTCAGAACACACATGAGTTTTCATCCTATGGCTTTAAGACAAGCTTCATATCCAGGAAACATAACAAAAAGATAAATCAATGTCGTGTAGTATTTAGATTCTACATATCTAAGTAGCCATGATGAATTAATCACAGCAACAATGATCTGCAGGGAAAAAAGTCAAAAAATACATTGAACTTTAAAATTTTATACTGAAGTAGAATAACCCCCTCAAGTTACAGAGTACAATTAGCACAACACTATTTTGGCTGTGCACAGCCAGTTAAACAGGATTCATTTAACAACTCCTAAATACCAGCAAAAGGCAAACATCTTCATGTATAGGCCACGCTCGCTCGTTCCTGTGCTCCGGAGTGTGTTCAGAAATGATTTCTTCAATTAGCCAGACACAGCGTCTAACGAAGGACCTACTTCTCATTAAGGATTATTTAATCATGTGGAGATTGGAAGGCATTTTCTCCAGCTATTTTTGAGTTCCTGATTAATTAAGAAATGCTTAAAATGTTTTTCAAATGTATTTTCACCCCATAATAATCCCAAGGAATTTTCCCTATCCAAATTCATTTCTCTACCACCATCAAGCATCAGAAACAAACAAAAGTTGTCAGAGATGTGGCACCAGACCTCCACCTACCATATTCACTGGTCTGAAGCCTGCAATAGGAAAAGGGGAAGAAAATAAAAGTCCTTGAAAAATTGCAGAATAGAAAAGCAAGAGACAATACTGCTTCACAATTCCACCTGGCCTTGTGACAGGTTTGGCTTTGCTTTTTAAAATCTATAAAACTCTAGTAGTATTGTACTTTATCAGCATTTTGCAACTGAAGTCAACATCTTGAAAAGCTACAACAGTAGCAATATATTCAGTTATTACCTTATTATTACCTTGGTTCCCATCTATGAAAGTTTCTATTAGACTATGTAAGCAGGTACTTTTTCAGTCATATGACCTGAAATCCATACAGAAATTCATTACACAAAAGAAGGTTTCCCATAAAATACTGTTTTTTTTCTCTAGACAACACAGACAATGAAGGAGAGATGAAATTTGTAGCATAAATATTAGAGTGAAATAAATAAAGCAACAGCTGTCAACATATTAACAACAACTTAATCTCTTGAAAATGAGAAGCAGAAATGAAATCAGAAAGAATATTCCCGACAGTTACAGTTACAAGTGACACACACAAATCCTGTTTATTGTTCTCTTCCCATGTGAGCTGGTATCTTACATATCCCACTGCTTGGGAGTTGATTATGAAAGCAATGCTGGGGTCTAAGATTCTCTTACAAGTATTCCTCTGAATTCCCATAAGAAATGCAGAAATAGGTCACACCAGTTCTCATACTGCTCTGCCTCACTAATTTGGCAGAGTAACTTCTATTAGCAGCACACTATACTTGTCTGTAATACATCACAAGCTGCTGACACTTTCATACATACAAATAATTGCTTGTAGAGAAAGAATTACTGCATCAGTACTAAGTTATGGAGTACTAAGTAATTTGTAAGAAGCTCATCTGAGAAGTCTACCACATGGCAGGGTTTCCCATTCATTTAAATAAACACAGCTGAAAGGAAAAGTCTCACACTCTAAGTGTTCCTCTTCCCTGTACTATTATTTCCATAAATCATCACGAATACTGAATGAGCTTTAGCAAATACAGAGACAAACTGTATTCCTTTTGGTGAGATAAATCCTCCCTTCAACAGCCTCACGACCACGTTCCTTTTCTGCCTTATCTCCTACTCTATTCTGTGCCTGTTCAGAGCGATATTTTCTCTGCCAATCCTCTATATCCTTTGCCTTTCTGTTCTTCACTTTCTCCTTGCTTCCATCACCACTCCTTTTTGTCCATATTTCAGCTTTTTTCCTTGGTACAACCTGTAGGAACAGGGTAACTCATGAACAAATGCTAGAAACCAGAGCTCCATTCCTGATGCTCCATTCCTGATGTACCTGTCATGCACACATCATCCCAGAGCCTGGACACAAGACATTACAGTAAAATCACCTATATCAGTCATTTTCCCAGTTCCTATAACTAGACAGAAATGTCATTAACAACAGCACATTTTCTGTGACATTTTTGCCTGAGTCCTTTTTTTTCCCCTGAACTGATAACAAGAATAGAAAACAAATTACATGGTCTATACACTTAAGTGATTTGTAATGGATTCATTTCACACCAAGACGTGGTAAGTAACACCATTCAGCACACCATGTCAGTATCACAGAGTTTGTGATTAAATGTGAACAATAACTGTGTAAAATGCAGGTAAGAGATCCCAGAAAACTGCCAGAGCTCTCCCAGAGCCCCTCAGTGCCAGCCCACACCAGGCACCTCCCTGAAGGGCCAGAGTGGCACAAGTTCAAGGACATTTACTTTCAAAGGCATGGTTGTGAGAGGGGTAAACTTTATTCCTTCTGGGGAGGAAAGAATCCATCTTCAAAAGCATCTGGACTGGCCAGAGGGACTGGGAAAGCTTGTGGGATATTTGCTGTAATACACCAGTGTGCTCAGAATTAAAGAAAACCCCAACAATCCAAAGAAACCTCACCAGCTGTTTGTGAGGGGGGATCTTACTCTATTTTGAAATGCGTTTCTTTGATTTCTCTTAGTAAAGGAAATGAAATTGTCTCAAATAGGAGGGTACAGGGTTAACTCCTGTGCAAATTTATTTTCTTTGCCTATGAAACCTTGTAGAGCCTACAGAGAGAGAAGGCACTTCAGGACGTCAAGAGATTCCCCAGAACAGTCTTTACAGATGACCAAAATGCCCAGTGTTGCTAGTTTTGTATGATGTTATAGACTTTTAAAAGATAAAATTAAGACACATGACTAGGAACTGCAAAGCAGTATTATTCATTCAAAAAAGCCCTACAGCATACCAGAAAAAGAAAAGTACACACCAAGGAAAGTATGTGCAAGTACAACAAATATCTGAGCTAAAGAAATACAGATTAGTAGAAAAGTAGAGGTCACCAATTCCACAGAAGAATTTTGTTCACCAAGATGACAGAGAAGCACCTAGAAAATGAAAAACTTCAAACTGAAGTTGATAGAACAGGGAAGATCTCACCAGGTACACAACAACTAATTAACACAAGAGTACTGTAAAAGAAAGGAAATACTTTTTTACAAGTTGACTTGGGTTCTGATTTATTTTATTGTTGATACTTAATCCTCCTTTTAGTTCCTTTTGCACTGACTGAGCTGAGCTAAGAGGAGCAGGAGCACTCAGGTTAGCAGGGCCCCACAGAGATAACCTCCCAAGAGATGCTGCTGCTGCTGCTGGGGTCAGCACAGACCTGCCCAGGGCTCCACCCTGTGCCTGCAGGGACTGAGATTTCCACAGCCTCATTTGGGCAACATAGCCAACAAAATCCCAACCAAATCTAGAGAAAAAAAAGTGGTATTAATGTTCACAGATTATGAAGAGCTCGAACAGAAGTTGTGAGGCATCAAAATGTATTTTCAATCTGGTTTATATAAAGCTACCTACATACAGTGAGTGTGCCAATGTTTGCGGCCTCGTGTCTCCTGCCTAAAGAGCTCCCTGAGAGAAGGAAAGCATTCTGCAGTCAGGATTTCTCAGTGGGAGGTTTTACTTTTTTTAGAAGGAAAAAGTGAGCAAACGAAATTTTAGGGGGAAAAAACTGCATAATTTCTAGTTTTCCCTTGCCTAAACTTCTTCATTCTCCGTGATGATGCCTGATAGAAATGGTACATGCATGAAACTGATACCATTCCTTAAAATGGATCAGGATAACTCCCTCAGCATATTTCTGTGACAACTCTGCATAACCCTTGGCCCAAATAATATACAGTCCCAAATCAAAACCATAACACTGAAATCAAAGGACTTGGCTTGCTTTTTGACCGGCCTCAGAAGTTAAGACAAACATTACAAAGATTTCATAATTACTGTAACATTCAGAAGGAAGCAAAATAAATGTTTCAAGCATCTTAAATGTTGACACTTGAGAAACACATCATATAGGTAGACAAGACATGCTGTGCCTCTGTGAAAGGCTGGATGTGTTAGCTTAGATCTCTCCAACACTGCTCTGTTTGATTTCTCAGCCCTAAAACTGCACCAATTTTATGGTGGCTTTTGCTCTAGTATTTTGTAAAGCTGTGTATCCCAAAGGAACACAAAGCACCCAGAGCACTACTGACAGTAGTTGAATACTCAGTCAAGATTTGCAATAGGAAATTTTTTAGGGGCAGGACTGATACCCCAGCCCCCCATGTTAAAAAATAAACCTTCATGTTTAGAAGAAAGGAGAATAATGGCTACATAAATCTACATAATCTTCAAATCAACATGAAAAAACACAGCAAGATTCAGGTTGACAGATCACAGTCACTGCTATGTTGACTAGAAATTTTACCAGATGGTTACCTTTGATTTGTTTTTGAAAATGCATTGCTTGAGGAATCTAGCAATGTTTAATCCTGGTATTATGTGTCTTATTAAAATCCTAGCTGGTTCTACACTTGTGGATTACTAAGAATTTGAGAAGTGAAACCACACTGTAGAAGAAACTTCAGGAATTCCTCAGCAGACAAATCCCTACTTCTAAAAATTATACAAACTCCTGCTCAGGAAATTTTATCCCACTGAACCCTCTTTTATTAGAAACTTTATGATTATAAACGTCAGCACAGTTTAAACTGTTGGAATACTTTTCTCACAGAAATATATTAGCTATATTTTACTGTAGCATTCTGCATGGGCTCAGCTTCAAATCCTACTCATAACAGTTATATTAGCAATAACACAAATTAAACATAATTGGATTTTTTCGACTGCTAGTCTCCCCCACTCCACCAGCAGAGCCCATAGAAACCTCTTCATTATAAAAACCTTTCTGTTTTTTTTTCACTTTTGTTTTTTTTTCCTCTTATGAAATTCCAATAGAGAAAGGATGTTATATAGCACATTTACTATGTAGCAAATTAGGGAATCTATACCAATTGCTAGTAAGTCTAAAAAGAAATGGTGTAAATCCACTGTAATTGAGAATAAGTTATAAAAGAATGATGTACTGGCTATGTAATTACATTATTTCCCTTTGAATGGTGGTACTAACAAAAGGATACTGTAGATAATTAATGCATGAAATTCCTTTTAAGCATGATTTATGATAAAAAGTTTAAATTTCAGGTTTTCTGCGTAGATTGAAACATAACATCTTTTCCCAAAGATATTACAATTTTTTCCTAAAAATATTTACTTTGAATAACTGCAATTATTTATCATGTACTATCTACCCCTCTATTTGTGAGTAAAGCTACACTATAAAATGCATATTGAAATGAGAAACTCAAAAATACAATAAATTCTCTCCCACCCACCAGAAAAAAAAAGAAAACAAAAAACACCAAACCATGGCACAAGGTGCTTTAGGAACATCAGCATTGTTAAAACTGAGGTCATTTGCTCCACCTGTATAAGCTGAGGGGTTTTTGCTCTGCTCCATTAACAGTATAATTACAGGTGGAAATCAAACATTAACTCTGTGTATTCACCACAGCAAGAATCTGAGTCCATTATTTTTAAGGGGTGGGGTATTTTTGAAAGCTCCCTGTGATTTTTGACCCTTTGGACTGAAACTGATGCCTTTTCCTGGTCTCAAAAAATTGAGAGGGAGACATGGTTAAGGGATAAGGAGTTTTTATCTTGGGATTTACTAAGAACCTTTATGGTGCACTGCTTGGCCAAGGTGGAACTCGCTGCAATGCTCACACTCTATAGATCACCTGTGCAATTATGGACCTTATAAATTAGCATATCTAACAAGGATGTCCCAGTGGGAGGCCTGGTGTGCTATTCTCCCAATTGAGGAATTCCCCCCTGGATGGGCTGACTCTCTTTTTACAGGATATGCTCTAGGGGATCTTGGTTTCCCAAGACAGTGTAGGGTTTTTCGACCTCCTACTTCCAGGCCTTTAGGATGTTTGGTCTCCTGGCCTAACAAAATATTAGGGTTATGTTATCAGAGTTTAGGACTTACAAGTATGCGTGCTAAGAATACTGAGGACACATGAAAGCTATACATGAGGACACATAAAAGGAATAGAAAAGGCAGAAAATCATCTTGGCATCAAAATGAGTGAGTGGGAGGGTTAATGTGCACCTGGAGCAGCTGCAGCAGCTTTGCTGAGAGCTTTGCAGTGCCCAGGGAACAGCAGCAGCCACACCTGGAAAGGAGCCCAAACACCTGAACTGGCCAAAGGCTACCAGAATTCAATAAAAAAATAAAATCTTTAAAATTAAAGAATTTTAAATATCTTCCCAAAAAAAGCGCCTCAAGTTTTCAGCACAGAAAGGGATCCAATCTTTATCTACTTTTAGAATTTTGGGCATTACCTTTGTGTTTCTGTGATGACAGACCTAGTGCAGCACCAAGGAGTTAAAGCAAACCCAAGGACAGCACATGAACATCTATGAGAAGTAAGAATTGAGAAAAGTTAAATAAAGAAAAAATAAATCTTCTGATTAATGCAGTATTGTAAAATGTACATGTGTAGCTTAATACAAAATCAATGGGGCATTCATTACCTTGGCAATTTCCAAAGTTCATTTCATTTGGTTCCTTTGCCATTATTTACATTTAAGAAACCTACAGGAGTATTTGTAAGACAAATGCCACAAAAACACCCTCAAAATTCCTCTTTGAGAAGAAACCTCAGAAACTGGGAGAAAACACCTTAGTAAACATGTAACATATTTAAAACATAATGTAAGATCTTTATGTTAAAGATACATGGGAAAGTTGCAAAATACACTAAATGAAAGCAAAATAACTGTGATTTTTACCACAGCTACAGTTTCACTGAAACTAAATTCTGATATGTTTTTATAAATCAGGGTTGGTTTTGACATGCCAAATATAATAGATAATTTCTAAATTGTCATGGAAGCGAAAGAATATTTAATGTTTGTGCTAAAAAAGACAAGAGCTACAAGAATGAATCACTTGTTCACAAACAGGAGTTGCTAAATAGAACAGTCTGTGAGATATTTGATAAGAGATTCACACATGCCTGTTTGCCAGAGCCAAAAGAAACACTTGTTATAGTTTTTCTGTCTTCATTTGTATGTGTAATTTATGCAAGAGACAAGTAGGTAATAGATGATCCACAAACCTAATTTTAGCAGCAGAGCAGAGGGCTTTGTGGCTCACCTGTGGGCGGTCTGCTGCAGGCAGCTCTCACAGGCACTGCTGGCACCTTCCCTTGGGGAGCAGTGTCAGAGAGGAGCCCCTGAACCCCAGCAGCTCAGAGGAACAAACCCTCTGTGCCACCCTGCTCTCCACTAAAATGGAGAAAAAGGCTGGATACCATGAGAGCTGGGACACAGCTGGTGCCACATCCGTGCTAGAGAAGTGCCTGACTTCTCTTTTCATCACCTGCCACTTCAGAGAACTCTCTTCCTTTGCATCTTTAAGAAAGACTAGTCAAAGGTATGCTGATGAATACTATCACAATCAGAGTATGAGTGTTATAGAAAGTGAGAACTAAAGGAGAACTTTCAGTGAGCTGCTGGAGTGATGCAGTTACCACTTCACCCCCGAGATCCTGATGCTGCGTGGGAACAACACCTGGTCCTGCTGCCCTCAGCAGGAGACTCTCAAATCCCAACTGCTGCCAAACATGCTTTCAGCACATCCCCATTTCCTGTGACTCTACCTACAGCAAGTCTCTAGAAATTATTTGCTACTTTTGCAGCTCTGATCATCAAGCAGATTTGCAGCTTTGTGGCTGTGTCTGAGTAAAACTGCTGCTCCTACAGGGTTCCTGCCATACCTGCCTCTTGTCATTCCTGAATAGTTCAAAAATGCCCAAACCCCACGAATTCTTTACAAAAGAATTTTACTGTAGCTGATGACTTGTATCATCAAAACAGTTTTCTTACATAGAATTTTTTCAAAATAAGGCAATATGTATTGTGAAATAAAAGAGAAAGTAAGTTCACTCAAAGAACGAGAGCAATTCAAAGCTGTTGCTTGCTTGTCACTTAGGAATATGATTTTCAATGGTATGTACACTGAAGTACTTACAAAAATATATATTTTTTTCCTGCCATTGTCCCCATACTCAGAAGCACACAGAGTCTCCCTGACTGAAAAAATAAAAAAACCCAACCCTCTCAGGGTGACTGATACCGTTTTTGTAGCTGTGCACATCTATTTCAATACTGCACTTTACATTAGTAGTTTCACAAACATTTTCTCTGCCTATAGCACTGATAGGTATCATCAAAGAGCTCCAGTGGATTAGCCTTACAAACCAGAACTTTCACCACAATAGGATGAAGGACTGGTACAGGAATTGAAATGGACCAACTCCACAGCTGGAACTGAGCAAAACAATTGCTTTGCAAAACCTCAAGTTTTACTGCTGGAGCTTAGACTTCATTCCCTGACTTCAGTTTACATAGGCAAAGGAGATGCATCACAATTAAAAATGTGGTTTAAATAATTTAAATAAATCCTCCATTTACCTTTGAATGCCCTGGTATTGCTGTTCTTGCCTGACTCTGGATTATGCATTTTTAAGGAAGCTTTCCTAGCACTTAACTTGAGTTAGGCATAAACAGAACTTATTTTATGAATAAAGTTTACTCTTGCCCCAACAGCCTGTCTGGTATTTCTTCATCATGAATAGCAGCTTTCAGGTAGGTGGGACATCTTCTGGGAATAAGGTCTGAAACCCTCAGCTTAATTTCTCAGGATTGCTGTATTCACTTGATGGCAATTGAATAAAAATAGTGCTCTGCAAACCTCACACAGCTGCCTGGAAACACACTGTTCCTGCAATGCTGACAGATTTGGTTAATTGTGAGGAACTCCTTCACTCATAAAATGAAATGGCTTCATGTCAGTTCAACAAGTGTGTACCTGGGAACTACAATATGAATTACTCTTAATTTATCTGCAGTGCTGCCTGCATGCTTTATGAAAAGTATATGTATATATATAAACAGGGTAGAAATTAACTTGTGCCTAAGGCTACCACCAAATGTCAATTAAGCTGCCAGACTTTCAGGGGCTGGTATTCTGTCTCTCTGCCTGGGGGAAGATTTGTATTCAATTTATTGTTGAATAAGACAACCAGTTTGGCAGGGAAAGGAGATTAACAAATTACAGACTATTTTTTTAAAAGGTGAACATAACTTACTGAAAACAAATTTTAAGAAGCTTTCTTATTATTCTTGAAACTATTTTTCCATGTATAAAGCTGGAGAGGGGAAAAAAACATTAACTGTCTGTAAGCAGGATCTAATACAAGCAATATAAGTTAAAAATGCATCCTTGTCTTTGTTTTATTCTTTCACTGTTTTATTAACATATAAATATCATTGGGAGAAGCTGCTGCCATGCCCAGGCAGAGGATGTAAAAAATAATTGTGCTTCTAAACAAGGCAGTAATTCACTAGCTGTTAAAAATGCTTTGTTTTCTCTATTAAACAAACACATAAATTATCTCCAAGTCTGTCTCAGTCTTTACAAAGAAACACGTCTTCCCATTTCAAGCTTAGGTCTGTCTCAATATTGCCATATCTTTAGAACAGCTCAAATAGTTAGGTACCAATTGATACCCCAGTTCTTGCCAGCCACAGCTATTCAAGCCCAAAGTCATTAATTACATTAATATTCAGAGTGCTGATGAGGACAGAAAGGGTCTGAGGCTTGGGTTCACCCCACATAACACTCACTGGGGATTTCCTTATGTGGACTCTGTGGTTTGAAGGTTCTTCCCCACCCCTCAACCCTCAGAACTGCCAAAGTTTCCATGTCAATGGCAATGTAAAATTTCCAGCATTCCTCTGTGCCAGGTTCTTCACACATGGCTGCTTTTCCTCAAGTGGGAGCTCCAATTTAAAACAGCCAAATTTTGGCATTGACTGATGAATCAAGACCCAGTTCATATACTATCATTACATGTATGATCCAATTCCTCTTCTGGAATGCAAACTCAAGACATTCTGAGGCAAAACATCCACATGCAGCCAAATGTTTGGAGGAAACCCACACTCAGTTAGGTGTTTCTTATCAATCTGTTATTGACAAATATGGCTGGGTATCAGAAAGGGAATGTGATCTCCACTGGGGTATCTTCCTGAACTTTCAGTTTCTGTTTTCTCTTATCTTGTGATCTGAAGAACATCCATTTTTACAGGATTTATTTGTGATTGTAGGGCCAGTGTATATAGTCTCACCATACACTCTATAAACTCCCACTACATACACACATATATATACATGTATGTATGTGTTGGTGTGTATACACACTGTCTGACACACACTTATCTCCCAGACAATAATGTGGTTAATCTGGATTGATCACACGTTCAGGTACCACTCCAGAGCTGCTCACACAATCTCCTGCACCAGACTGGCAAGCAGGGCAGTGGGGCAGGGGGACCCCATTGCCCAAGCTGTGAGAGAGCTGAGCTGAGTTTCTGCTGCTCACTCCCCAGAAGAGCTCTGCATTCAACTCCCCCTGCAACAACAGCACAGGGAGCAGGAAATGCCATCACTGCAGGCATCCTGCATGTCACACACTCCCACCAAACCCCAAGCACACAGCAGTGCCTTTGCCACTCACTGCACTCCCAGTTTCTGCATTTCCAGGAGCCACCAAAGGTCACCAACATGTTCACCATCAGCTCTCGCTGTTTGGAAACAAATATTGGCTAAAGGGTTCTTTGCTCCATCTGAATGATTTGCAGAAAGTTACCAGTTTACAAACACAGAACATCAGAAATAAAAAGGTTTGCTGTGGCAAACAAGAAAATCCTCCCAGATGGAGCATCTATTCTCTCATTTTCTCTCCAGGAGCATTCTCTGCCACTTAGAGTCTTCCCACATTTAGTAGTACAGTAAAAATATCTTTTGGTATCTTTCCTCAACACATCATTTAGTAGAGCATGAAAAAGAATTGAAACAAAAGTGTAAAAATTACTAAAAAAATAAATAAATGTGCAGGACTACTGTATTTTGTTGTTTTTTGGGTTTTTTTAAAATATTTTTCCTATTTTGTCTATACTAATTTTTAGTCTCTTTTTCTACAGGGCCAGATGGGCCTTAACTTCTGCAGTGCTCAGGGCCTTCTATCTGCTGGTCCACAGCTTATGCTGTCAAAGATGAAGGCAATGTCAACAGGAAACTGAGTTATCACATTAGCAAATCTTCTGAATCACTATCACCTTAAAACATAGGGACAAACAGGGATGCCAGCAAAATAATCAAGTTTCAAAGGGGGAAAGAAGAATCTATCAAGGCAACTGTACTTGCTATAAAAAATGCATTTTTGATTCTATTTTTGACTAGAATGCTAAATATTCTCAGGGCAGTTGTTTTTTGGGTGGGTTTTTTTTTTTGCAATTATGTACAAGTAGACTGTTTAGCATGGCAGCTGTGCTCAAATCTCATTTATTGAATGGACATCATTAGAGCCAGCAGAGCTCAGGAAGGTTATTAGAGCCCCATCTGAACTATGAAAATGTCAAGTCAAGTGGGAATGGTGAATGGTGATATGAAACTTATTCCACTTATCTCATGTTAACAAGAAGAAACAATGCTGAGTTTTCAACAAAACAAAAAAACAAAACAAAGAAAGAAAAACAGCAACACAAGATGCATTTGTGACCAGAGCTGTTGAGATACCCAGTTTTATATACTCCACACTTTTAACACCATTAAAACATGTTCCTCCTGCCATTAGTTGATTATTGCTTCTATCTCCAGTCACCAATAAGCTTTAGCAGGCTGGAGGCTGCTGGTTACAGCACTGACAAGGAACAGATGTGATGTTTAATAAATCCAAGTGCTGGGTTCTGCATTTTGGCCACAATAACCCCCTGCAATGCTGTAGGCTGGGGATGGTGTGGCTGGACAGTGCCCAGAAAGGGACCTGGGGGTGCTGGTGACAGCAGCTGAACATGAGCCAGCCCTGTGCCCTGGTGGCCAAGAATGCCAATGGCCCCTGGCCTGGATCAGGAATGGTGTGGCCAGAGGAGCAGGGAGGTCATTCTGCCCCTGTGCTCAGCACTGGTGAGGCCACACCTTGAGTGCTGTGTCCAGTTCTGGCCCCTCAGTTTGGGAAGGACCTTGAGACTCTTGAGAGTGTCCAGAGGAGGCAACGAGGCTGGTGAGGGGCTGGGAACACAAACCCTGTGAGGAACGGCTGAGGGAGCTGGGGGTGTTTAGCCTGGAGAAAAGGAGACTCAGAGGTGACCTGATCACTCTCTGAAAGGTGATATTCTCTCCTGAAAGGTGGCTGTGGGCAGGTGGGGTTGGTCTTTCTCCAGACAGCACTGACAGAACAGAGGACACAGCCTCAAGCTGCACCAAGGGAAATTTAAGTTGGATATCAGCAATAAGTTTTTTACAGAAAGGGTGATAAAGTACTGGAATTGTCTGCTGGGGGAGGTGGTGGAGTCACCATCCCTGGATGTGTTTAAAAAAAGACTGGATGTGGCACTGGGTGCCATGGTTTCTTTGAGGTGTTGGGGCATGGGTTGGACTTGATGATCTTGAAAGTCTCTTCCAACCCGGTGATTCTGTGATTCTGTGATATAGGGGGGTGAAAAACAGCAAAAAGCCTCAGTGGAAACGGTGACTTAGAATTGCTCTCCTCCCACTACTAAAACTCATGTGTCACATCACTTACATCACTTCTTTTTTCATAAGCTTTTTTTTTTTTTCCCCTCAATTTATCTGATGAAGTCAGAGAGGTCTGAGAAGATTTTAGAAAAAATACAAGTACACAATAATTCTACAAATTAAAAAAAAAAACTTTCAAATCCTTATTTTTCCTTGACACACCTGCATCATTTCAAGGAGAAGATGTCTTAGAGCTGTCAGATAAATATGTGACTAAGAAGATGCATTTCTTATAAAAAATTTGGAATAAAATGTGGTAAACCAAATGAAAATAACTTTTTTTTTTTTTTAAGATATATCCCTCCTGTTTTTTGATTGAGCTTCTACACATGTAGCAAACACACAAACTGAGAGGTGTTACATGTGAAATACTTACTGTAAAACCCTAGGCAGAGCCTTCTGAACATGCCCTGCCTTCCAAAAGAGCTCACGTGCACAGCACACACGGGGTGTGCTGAGGTTAATGTGCACAAAAAAGAGCTCTCTCAAGCCCAGGAGAAAGTGTTGGCTATGATCTTTTTTCTTCTTTAGTGTACCTCGAAGTGTTATTTTTCTTTCACATTCTGTTCTACAAAAGATCTTTAGCACCTATTTTGGCAGAAAGCTTAAAATACCAGGGCAATCAGAAAAGAAGTGCAACAGTGACTTCACAGAAAATTGAAGCTGAGCAACAGAGAGGAAAAAGGATCTTCAGTGATCTGTGTAGAGCATCTGTTTGTTGTTTCCCTCAGACCTGTTTGCTATAAATTAACACCTAAATTTTGGACAGGGTTTTTTGGGTTTTTTTTTAATTTTAAAAAGACCTGTTCATTTTTTCAGCACTATGTTTACCTGCAGTCCCATTAGTTATTGTCCAGATACACCAAAATCAGAGCAAACAAGACCTGAATCAGAAGACTTCATATTTGGTGAGAAAAAAAATAAAATCAAGCATTTTTAAAAAATAGTAATTAACAAGTCACACTGCAGTCCTCCTCTACATTTCACAGGAAAAATGCTATGATAAAATAACATAACAACTTCAGATAACATCTTCAGAAATTAATAGGCAAGAAAAGGTACATTATTTCAAAGGTTTCACTTCTTTATTTTCCTTATTTCTGCTGATTGAAGACCCTGTGATATTGATTTGCTCAGGAGAAGGATCCCAGTATCGCTGTCTTTCAAGGAACTGAATAAACCTGTCTCTGCAGAGCAAATGTCCAACCATAAACCTGTGCATACTTATACATGTCCTGCATTAAAGTCAGTTTACTGAACTTAAATTTGAAAATAAAAGTTTCTGGAGGCCTGATATGACCATCAAAACACTGTAACATAAAACATCTATACTGAGAGACTTTAAACTCAGGCCTAAATACAGCGACCCCAGAGTCAGTATAGCAGTTCAGAATAAATGGAATCAAAGCAGAAAGGGCACAGGCAGCACATGAGGGCAGAGGAAAAGCAGAATGAATGAAGAAGGAATAGAACTTGTGCTCCAGCTCTCCCAAAGCCATGGCTGCAACAGTTCACAAGGTCTGAAATTT
The DNA here is from genome assembly GCF_001522545.3 of Parus major. Taxonomy (NCBI): domain Eukaryota; kingdom Metazoa; phylum Chordata; class Aves; order Passeriformes; family Paridae; genus Parus; species Parus major. Next base: position 13,242,754 of record NC_031782.1, on the reverse strand, counting down.
GAAAGGCTATGTTGCCTTATTAAGAAATGTTATCTTGATCTATAATTACATCTAGACTATATAAAATAAGCAATTAATTTTTATCAATACAGATTAATACAATTTCTGTATTTAAGATCCAAGGAACTGATCTCTGTGTTTGCAATCTTTGCTCATTTCATTTTGTGAGGCTGCCTGTTAGTGGCTTATTAAAGTCTCATTATATCATCAAGCCCAAATGTCAATCCTGGTCCCTGTCCAGGCTCTTCTCTCTGGATTTAGTCATTTCCCACACAAGTAATTTCCAATAGCAATGAGTCTGACACTTGTAACATTCCCAGCCCTCACGTGTTGAGCTAAAATGATGTAGCAAGACCCAGTACACGCAGTACTGTGGAGCAAAAAAGATCTTTAGATCATCTGTCTGTATAGGAAATAATACATATGCAGGCATTTTCCATGGGGAAAGCTCCCAGCAGAGGTGCCCAGTTCACCCAGCCTCCCCAGTGCCAGAATAGCACATTTCCCAGCAGACTATCATTTATGGGACAGGGGCAGAGGATCTGCTCCAGATCAAGTCTCCAGCTTTGATGCCACCTAGAAGACAGAAGCAATTATTTGCTTTCTAGCCCAAGCTAAGGTTGTCTTATTTCATATTATTTTGCATATTCAAGAAAAGTCACCTCAGTAGCTATGACCATAAACCAACTCAGGATCAGCTCATTCCTCCAACACAGAGCATTTTGGTTTTGTTCTGAAGGGATTACAGCATGAAATTAGAATTAAAATAAATGAGTAAAATAAGTAAGAATTGTCCTTTAGAACTTCAGAAATTATTGCAATAATGGCTTCATCTTGCAGTTAGGAGGACTATGGACGAGATCTCCAAGGAAATAATTAGATGCATCACTATAAGCCCAAGCAACATTTAATCATTATCCCAAAATACACTGAATTAGGAATTTTAAAACTATTTTCCATATTAGAACAAGGTGACCTAATCTAGCAGGATCAGCTTCCAGGATTCTGTCGGATGCGTTGTCAGTATATTTCAAGTTGAGAAATTTGATTTTAAAAAGCAACAGATTTTTCAAAGATTATTCTCATGCTGGCTAAATATGATACCCATCTGTGAATTAAAATAAATACATTTAGGAAACTATCATAGGAAACTATTAAAATGTTCCTTAAAATCAAACATATGGTAAGTGTTTACTATGTCAGGCTGGAGCTGGGCCTCTCCAAAGCTGACCAATCTCATGGTTTGGGTTCTGATTTTTAATTTTTTTTTTCCATAATGTCAATTTGTTAAAAATGTTTAACAAGATCATCAGCATGAATATGTGTAAGACCTGAAAGAACAGTTCAAATGCAGATCAGAAAAGTATGGTTTTCTTTTTATTTTTGGTTTAGAAAAATAAGCACCATACTGATAATAGGTTGCCTATTGCAAGGAGAAAAATGATGTTTTAATGTTTTTTTGGAAGAACAGCCAAACTAAAGAGAAAGGTCCAGCTACTCAGCCTGAGTAATAATACTAATAAAATAAAATAAATAAAATACTAAATACTAATAAAATAAACAAATACTAAAATAAAATACTAATATTTTATACTATATTTTATAGTAAAATACTAATATTTTACTGTGTTATGATGTGAACCAATTCCAAACAACAGCACCAGCATAAAGTATCTTCCCTCTAAACAGACATGCACCCACCTTGGAAAGGGCATTTTGTGTTGGGACGAGGACCTTTTATAATTCTAAATATTAAAAAATAGAAAGGTTTTAAAAATGAAAACACTTTCATTCAGGCTTTTCAAAGAAGGGGAAAATATTATGAGTAAACCATTTCAGCAGGTCAATAGAAGACACAAGGAACAGAAAAGGAAAGCAAGAAAAAATAGTAGACTAAAATGATAAAAATTGAAAAATGCAATTTTCAAAGTTAGAAGCCTTCTTGAACTTGGGCCAGAAACTCCAACCATCATTTCCCTTTCTTGGTTTATATATCTAATTATTAAATTTATTTCCATTTCAGTATGGTGTTTAAGAACCTGTTTTGTTTGAAGACACCTGTTTCTCTTTGAAACACTGCTGGCAGACAGATTCTAGGGGACAGCTGATTTATTCCAGTGGTCAGGCTTAGAACAAGGGATCCAAACATGAGTTTTTCAGTTTCTCTATTAGTTTTTGCTGGTTTTACAGAAAGGACAACAGCCTCATTAACAGTTCCAGCACACACTCTGGTGCAGGGCAGCAGAGCTCAGGCAGGCTGTGGAAGCCTGGCCCCTGCTGCAGGAGCCGAGGTGAGCACAGATCCCCACTGGAGAGGGGCTCAGACTCAGAGCATGGGGACTGCTGCCATCTGGACCCCTCAAAGGCTAAAACTCCCCTCCACTGGGCCACTCAGATTAGGGGTTTGTGTTCCTAAACCTTTCAGCCCACCTTGGAAAATTTATTTAAAAAAAAAAAAAAGAGTTTAAGCTGCTCCAGTCCATTATTTTTAGGCCACTGCCTTTGGAGGCAGTAGATGACAATGGAATGGAAAATTCCTTTCCTTCTGCAGCTCCACAGGTGCACTTGCATCATGAAGGAGCTTCTGAATAAAGCAAACTGTACATATTAGTACTGCCTTCAAAACAGCTTATGAACTTTTCAGTCCATTGTGATCACAGTTCCCTGTATTAGAAGGAAGCCTATGCCCTTAAATCTTAACTCTGTGAACTCTTCCCTTTAAAGTACCCAACATGAGAACTTTTTCAGGAACAGGAAAGTCTGAGCTCTAATGAGATCCTCTCTGACAATTGCAGAATAAAACCTTCTATTATATATACTACAGAGATTGGAAACACATTTGCTATACCTCTCATTTTTCTTTATGATCCTCTCAGTCCCTTAACTAGAGTACAATGTCCCTGACTTGAATTTATATCACGCTTTTGAGGATGCAATAAGCAGCAGATTGCAGAACCTGATCGCTTAAGGAAAGATAACTTCATGGAGAGGCAGGCTGGTGTGAACTAAACTACACAAAGCAGGAGATTCATGCCTGCAATAATAAATACATACATATGGACAAAGCTACATTCCCCCATATTGCCTTTGAAAATCCACCAAGCAACAAACCAAAAAATATAATAAAACAAAATAAATGAACAAAAATAATTCCGTAGTACCCAGAGTAAAGCAGATTTTTCTGCCCTGCAGCAAATGACAGAAGGTTGCACTTACTCCAGAAGGTTGGATCCAGGTATCTGGGCCTCAGTGGGCAGGAGAGGGAGGGAAGGAGACAATGCACAACAACCTGACACAATTCCTGGTAACCTGACTGTACAACCTCTGCTTTCCTGCACAACAAATGTAAGTGTGAGGTACAGGCAATAAAACATGCAGCCTCAATTCTGAAGGCCACCTGAGGAGATCAGCATGATGGGGTTCACCACTCAAGAGTCCTTTAAAGCTCCCATAAAGGCAGAAGTAAGATTTCCATTCCCAAATGAACGGGATATCAGCTGCTGTTATTTCAGAGCCAAGGAAATAGCTTTATTGATTTCAATTTTAAAGTTTAGAAACTGTGGCCTCCATAAACACACACATGCAGCTGAACAGAAGAGCTATCAAGATCGTAAGGCAGAGTGCAAGCTTCAAAGAATTCTCTTCATACATGCTGTCAATTGTGGCCAGAAATAAAGGCCAAACTTTGAAAATAAGACAGTGCCAATGTTATAGAGGGGTTGTTTGGTTTGGTGGGGTTGTTTATTTTGTTGTTTTAAGGTTTTTTCCCCTCCAGGAGGACTAGCTGCTGAAATATTCTCAGCTATGTGTGCCATCCTACCACTACTTCTCTTCCTGACAGTATCATGTCTATCTCTCTTTACACCAAACTATCTGCCCAAGCAACATGGAGCCTCAATGAAACTCAATTTCTTCTGAAAAGAGAGCACAGCTAACTTTACTGGTATATTATCAGGTATCTCCCCATCTGTATTTGGATAGTGCCACCAATGTTTGAACTTAAGGTGAAGCACTCTTACCTCGTGCCAGAGGTGAGCTGAAGAGGCATTGCACTCTCACAGAGAACTCCTGTGAGAGGAACCAGCACTTCAGCACCCTTGCCAGACCTGTTTGAGGCCCTTTAACCGAGGCCTTCAGTTTTAGTGTTTCTGTTTTTCAGCCCCTGTGCTGCATTAGTGGATAGCTCTGAACTCCACACAGTGTCACCAAGCTCTCTGCACATTCTGCTCAGACAAAACAATCCTCCCAGGCCTGACATCCAAGGTCACCATCACAGCCCCAGCCCTGAGAAGTGAAACAAAAGTAAATTGGGGTGGAAGCAAACTGGGGGAATGTGACTTCATTAGCTGAAGGTGTAATTGGACAATTAACCTCTGATATGCACACAGACCACACTGATACCTGCCTGAGAAACTCATGGCCATTGTCCATCTTGGGTGTAGCCTCTGCCAGGCTTTTGCACTGCCCAAGGTGTATCTGTTAGGGCCTTTAATAAACACACACTTTACTCTTTTAACTGTCTAGCCTCTGTTCCAGGTGGCCATTCTTGGCACCATAACCACGGCCAACACCAGCACTGTGCAGATGCACAGGACACTGAAGGGCCCAGAACAAATTTATACACTGATATCTTACAGCCCAACACATTCTTGTGGACAGCAGACACCACTGCTGGTCCTGCTACCCTACAGCTCAGACAAGGGGCAAAAGGAAATAAAAAGACTAAAAAATATCCCTGAATCACAAGAGCCACAAAAGAAGGAACAGCACACAAGTCCTCCTCTTCTTCTTTGCTCATTATCATCCCTTGCAACAGCAGTGAGACAACACTGCCTTCTATCCTGCTGCACACAGCACCTCCAAAGGTTCCTTCCAGGAGAAAGAATTCTGGTTTCATCACAATTTTCTGCTTTGCAATATCGGGAATATTCAGAAATATTTGGAATATTCTCTGAAAGAACAGAGTCTTCAGTGTGTCCACAGCACTGCATGCTCTACATGAGGATTGCCAGAATGGCAAGAGAATTCACTACTGGATTTTTAATTTTTAATTTTGTGGGGTCTTTTAGTATAACATGTCCTTCAAAGCTCATTGTTTACTTACATCATATTCCACCTATGAGCTGATTACAAAAGCAGAGTGCCACCAAGAAGAATATTCTCTTAAAATGCTCCTTTAGAAGATCACAGTAATTTTGGTTTGGTTTTTTTAGTTCATTTTTTAATAATTATTCTCCCCCTCCTTTTTTTTTTTTTTTTTTTTTTTGGTAGGAAATCCATTTGATGAAAACACTTCATGTGTCATACCATATCTCCTAAAACTAAAATTTAATGACTGTATTAAATAGTGGCTACAGGCCAACAGGAAAACGGCTTGCATGGCAGTTTAATTGACAGAGCATCTGAAGTGTCCTTGAAAATTATTTAAAAGTTTATTACAGTCCTGGAGGTCAAGAATGAAAGGCTTCAAACAGCAGTTCCATGGAGGTTCTTCTCTGACCCAGATGCTGGAGCTTTGATGTTCCTATTAATTCAAAAATTTAACTTAACACACAGACACCTTCAAAAACTCTTCCTCTTTTGAAAATTTGCAATCATTCATACACCGTAGAGCTCAACAGTGTTTGAATCTCTGACTGGAACATAAATCTGTGATGAAGCATAATTACTTTAAACCAAATAACCTACATGATGCCATGAGCAATTGGAGAACACATTTAAAAGTCACTAATTTATTATGCAAGCTGTAAAGAAGTGAAATATGTTGAAAACAAGTATAAAGTGACACAAGTATTTTATATATTTATGAAATACCTCACAATATACTTACAGCACTCACAGTTTCTTTTTCTCATTAGTATTTTCACAGGAATGAAATTCGCATGATAGTATCTGCTAAATAATTAGTTATTGCTGTGCTTACCAATAAAGTTTGCAAAATTTACATCACTCATGAGGAAGGGAGAATGTTTTCTCTGCCTCCATCGGACAGCTTATGATACAGTTGATATATTAGAGCTAGATTAGCATACAGATTTTGCATAGAAAATAAAGAAGTCTTCATACTGAATGGAAAACCTAAATTTTCATTCTGCCAGAGGACAGTGAATACCTTAATGACTGTGCCACATATACAAAATTATCAGCATGGCAGGCTGACAAAAAAGAGGTTAACTGACAGATACAATAGCTTCACCTTAACCCAGATGTCAGGAAACTTGTCATTATTGATATTCAAAGCTGGAACAGAACAGTTAAGTGACTCACAGAAAGCTGAATAGGCAGGCATTTAAAATATCATGTGTGTAAGAATAAATTCATAGCTCACTTCACCTTAGAAAAAAATGAGGTATTTTCTGCTTTGTTTTTATTTCAGAACTTATTATTTTGTTAAATATCTTCTCTACATTGCTTTGGATGATTCTATAACATCCACATGTGGTCTAAGATAAAGTGACCATTTTTTCCTTTGAGTTTTCTGCATTAAATCAACAGAATTATCCAAAAGTTTAAGAAAATTTGAGCTCAGAATACAGCCTAACTGATCCCAGTGTTATGCATGAATATACTCTCTAATTCAATCCAACATGAAGCACAGTTTAAATGTGTTGATGACAGTTGGTCAGAAAATGTACATGGTGAGAAACAAATCTGCATGCTTCGCTTGTTTGATTTTTAAGAATGCAGAGCATTTAACTCATGTTTAAATTATGACAAAATAGGATAAACGTTTCAGGGGAAATGAAGGAAAACAGACACAAACTGTGGTTTGAATTAATTTCTCCTGTTCCACACACATATCAGGTATTTTTAAAAGTATGTATGAACTGTCAAAATAAGACTCATCCCCTTATTACTTTCCCAACACGTATTTTTTATGTCTACAAAGCCCAGAAAGGCGCCTGATCACTGTGACATACGAGAACCACAGGGATCCCCATTCCAGGGGATCGTGCTCTGGATCACAGCACATGCTCACACCCAAAGACTATCCATACTGGTTCCCTTATTAAATTTAACTAGTCTGTCCATATTTCCAGCAAAAATAGAATTAGACATTACAGGGTTGTTTACTTTGAAAGAAATCAGCCTCTTGCTAATACCAGTGAAAGGAATGGGAATGGTGAAAGGATATCTAGGCTTAGCCTGGAAACTGCTATTGGCTGTCAACTCCACATACTGAAATTATGATATGAATTAGTATCTTCTAGACATGTTAGGAACATTTCTTCACTTTCCTTTGAACAGATTTATGAATCTGGTCTCCTCAGTGGAGGTGAATAATTTACAGTTCCCCACCCCTAACTTGATAATGAAAATTAGTCCAATTTGAACTTTTAGCTCTTTGACACTGGAGAATATATAATGCAGAATTAGACTGTAATATGAATGCAGCCTGGATCAAACTATTAATCATTTTGTGATCTTTGAAAAAAAAAACCAACAAAAAACCCAACCAAAAAAATATTAAGAAAATTGGTCATTCAAATGAATCATTACATTTCAACAAATGTTAGCTTTTATACTCCCCATCTAAGAGAAATCCCTACTTTTAGCAGAAATGTTTCTCCAGAGTCATCTTTTTTTCTAAGAGTAGACTAGAGTTGTTTGTTTGCCAAAACAAATTTGCACTCTCAAACTTAAAACAAAAATGTAATTTTTAACACAGAAAGAAAAGTCTTAATCATTTATTTAAAAAAAAAAAAATCAAAATTCTTATTCACTTTTGTGCCCATTTTTGTAACTGCATTCACCTTTATTACAACAGCATTTAAAATGTTATAGAAGGACAACAGTGCTGTAACAGCAAACATATCATAGATAATACTCAGGTAGCCAGATGACTTGATACATTGACTAAAATCACTAATTTTGATGCTTTCATCCCTTGGTAGTGACATGGAATTATTTCTACTGGCAAGATCATGAAATTAGTCACAATCTTCTCTATAGTTCTTATCCCTGTAGAATTTGAATTCATAACAAAAGGAAAAAAGGAGGTCAATGCACCAAGCTAGACAAAAAAGAAGGCACCTGAACAGCCAATGAATATTCTATTTCAAGCATCCATCCTTGACAAGCAAGCTGCAATTAAGATAAGATTTACTTTTATGCATGAAGCCCTTCAGTTGGATCTCTGAGACTGCACACATCTTCCCCTGTTGTTAGAAGCTTCAGTTCAAAATGTTCAGCACAACAGTACATAAAACACTATCAGAAAAGTACAATTTTTTCCTTCTGTCACGGAGCTGGTCTGATGCAAAGACAGAAGATGCTCTGAGCAGCAGCACACTCAGCCAGAATTCAAGACCAACTCCCAGCCTCCTTTCCCAACTCACTGCCAGCCTAAGGCAGCCTGGACAAAACTCTTCCCAGATCTCTGTCGCCCTCTCCAGTCTGTAACACAGGGTTCATCCAAACGGATCCAAGAGATACTGCAGCAAGAAAATTCAGTCATCTCTTTGGATGCTATTTAACCACCACACCACAGGGACCACTGTCACCCAGTGTATGGACATTGCTTTTTATGCAAATCCCAGCATTCCAGTGGAGCTACTTCCTCAGCCAGGGACCCATCTTCTTGCTTCTAATCCTATGGAGAAACCAATGAATTTGTATTTTATCTGCTCACAGAGCTTCCCTGGGTCATTGCAATGAAAGAAAATCTCACAGCATGAGTTCAAATATAGACTTAAAAACACTAACTTCGAATATCCAATAGGTGGATGACAGTAACTCAACATGGTGCCAAGATATAAACTGAGAAAAAAGACAAATTTGGAGGAGATGGAAGACTAGAAACAGTTCATGTGCTGTACCACATAATAACTGGGTAGAAAACAAGGTTCTAAGGCATTATTTGTTCAACTTCTGTAACCCAGGAGTGTGACTCAAGGAACCTCATGAGGCAGAGATAAACATCAAGGTAACATAACACTGGTACCACTGTCCAGCATTGTGCACATGACTGATCATTTATCTCTTGAAAAACTTTAATTTCCCTCTTGAAAAATATTACCAGGACTGGAAATCCCTTCCTCCTCCTCATTATCTGAATGCTGTGCCATCAGCTCAGTAACAGTAAACATTTATTCTTTATACTTAATAGGCCAGGAAGGAGAACAATGAATTCCTCAAAGGGTTCACAGAAAACCAACCTAAGAACCACATAAATGATTAAGGGAAGTGAAATGAAAACCACCACCTAAAAATAAGTTTGTGATGCCTGGCAAATTGTAAGAGCAAATGATGTCCTTTTGGTATGATGTGAAACAACACCAAATGTATGTCTAAAATGAGAACCCTACTAAATCCCAACCTTTTAAGGATGATGAAACCAAGAACTCAAAGAACTAGATAATAACGTGTATGGTTTTAAATACATATTTTATTCTTTGTGATCTGCACAGCCATTACTCCTATTGAAGACATGTTTTTTTTTGTTTTGTTATGGGAGCTTGGTCTGGTTTTTGATTGTTCTTTTCCTTGCAGTTTCAACTTTAGAAATGCTTTAGTCCATTGCTGCTGAAGTTGGAGATAGTAATCAGATCAACATCTAGCACTCAGACTTTTAACAGCCTTAAAATGGTCAGAGATGCTGGATATTTTTACACAGACCCATTCTGTCTTGTATATTACAACTGAGAGACCATGAAAGAGAGAGACCATTTAGGTCATTACAGAAACATTTTCTTCTCACCTAACTGTCTCCAGAGCCTGAGTCCATTGATTTTCCCTGGGACTTATCTTCCTCAGTCACTCCAGGGCTTTTGAAGACGTCATCATTAAGCAGTAATCTAATCTGTTTCTCATCAATTGCTACCAGCCCTGACTAGTGGAAGTCAGAACCAACCCTCTTACTAGCTTTAAAACAAATACTTTAAACCACACAGCAAAATTTTGATTTGCTATAAATAGTATTGACTGAAGACCACAAAAACACACACACTTTGGAAAGCTGATGGGTGTTGCTCAGTGAAGAGAAACAGATTAAAATAGAAAGGTGAACCCCATTAGTCATCCAGCCTGTGAACAACACACAAAGCTCCATTTTGCCATATTTTTTTTTCCTTTAATAAACTACTATATTCAAGTATGAAGGTGGTTCAGGACAATTAAACTGCCATCTCAGACAGGCTAACCTGGCACAAAATCTTAGTCATGCAGCTAGATCTGATCTATTCTGATCTATTGCAGTGTGATGAACCATGTGTAGTATGACAGTGAGTAAAAACCCCCTTACTATGCTGCTAGAAATACCTGCACCATGCTGGAGATAAGCATATAAGCATTTAAGCCACAAAAAGTGCTTAAAAAAAGGAGAGAATTCTAATTAAATGTATATTTCTCTATTTCTGTGTTTAGAGGAAAATTTGCAGGAGCTCAAATTCTTTTTATGTGCATGTCATACATGATTGTTATTGCAAGATGTTCCCTACACTTGAATATAACCAGAAGACAAATATGACTCACAACTTACTCCCAATATAATCAGTAAGACACAGAAATCAGGATAAGCCCCAAAATGCTTCAATACTCAATTCTAATTTTCATCTCCATAAGTTGCAATCAACTCCCTGCTCTCCCTTGGGTTATTTTACATTTGATTCTTCCAAGGCCAGCCCTGCCCCAGCTACACCTCTCCTGTCATTACTGGGAAATGGGAGGTGAAAAGCACATACCAGTCATATGTTCATCAGGAATTCTGAAGGATTTTTTTTTCCTGAAGAACCTTTTTTAGCCCTGTCCATGCTCTTGCATTTTATGAAACCATTTTACATAAATGTCAATCTTAAAAACCAAAACCACTATTTTTTTAGAAGTTGACTCAAATGTATCTGCAGGACAGAATTAACTGCAGTGATTATTCCTTGAATATCATGTTTAAGGTCATTCTATCCCCCAAAAAAGGCAGAAGGATACGACAACACAGCATAAATGTTGCAATTTCTTAGAGACCTCCACTTGCAAGATAAGCTTATATCCCTTATATTTGTGCAACATGCTGCTGTCTTGTAGGTCAGTAGAAGGGGATAAGGAGGTAATTATCCTGCATCCTTCTCACACTTGGTAATAATTTCTTCCCTTTATCCCCTTTCTACACTTGTCAGCATATCTAGCAATAGACAAATGCTACTTCCTTGTGAATACACAAGATTATTCCTACCTATTTTACAGAAGCACAACAACAATATTGTGAGGGACATTACAAGAAAAATTATTAGTTAGCTTAAAACCTCCAGTTTGGCCAGATTTCAGCTGTGAAATGAATTAAGAGTGTCCATTTGACATTTATACATACAGCAGCTTTTGCACTGAGTCTGTCTCAGAAAATAGTGCATGTAGAATTACTCATTCAAATTTTCTTTTACAAGAAAGTTGTTTGATATGTATTTCAAGCTGATGAGACCCAAAACCAACTGCTAGTTGATTTTTGGAGCTTCATTTTAACTGTGTTAGCTCCTGTTTATTAAATTTAAGATATGTATTTTTTATTTTTAAACAGCACTTTGTAGTTCTTTTCCATTGCTGGCAATTAATTTGTTCAGTGAAGAAAAAAAGAATACTTTCATGTATTGCTATGTTTTTTAATTCTGTGCTGATGTGTGATTAAGTATTCTCTTTCACACAGAACAAAGAGACTTGTTTCTCTGTTATTTCCCTCTCTTGTTTTAGGGAGTACAGAAGAATCCATTTTATCTTAATTTGATATTTTTAGTAAAAATTAAACTGATGTTTTACTTTTTAAAGTAAAAGTAATTTTTCCCCCAAAGTTAAGATAAACTGAGAATTATGTGTTTTATGCAGAACTTTTTTCCTGTGATAAATACAGTGAAAAGCAGGTTACTGCAGAAAGTTTAGACATAAGTTTGAAATGAAGGTGTAAGCCTTAATTCCAAACACATTTCACATTCCACAAGGACCTCCACAACTCAGTTCACTTATATATTTTCACTCTGAACCTTTTGCAGCAGTCAAAACTATTACATGTAAAAAAAGAACCACATATTCAAATGACTTCTTTTATTTTTTACATTTTATGTATCAGAAGAAGAAAAAAGTTACTGGATCTAGTTTAAATTATCAAGGATGAACCCGAGCTCTCATCCTGATTCTCCATTTCAAGCTATGAAAATTCATATCAAATTGAAGTTACAGTACTTAACAATGATATATGTCAATTTAGAAAACAGAGACAATATACTCAAGGAAGCAACCATGATTTGAATAAATAATTGTGATAACTAGAGAATAAGAAATCAAGACTGAAAAAAATTAAGTGTTGGGTTATGGTCTAGTCTTACCAAAAAAAGGAAGAAAGAAAAGAACAGCAATATTAAAGACAAGGCACACTGTTGCAAGGTTAATAAAATGGAAATCAGATATTAAAAAGATTATGTTATTTTTGGCAGCATTAGCATTTACAATAGACTGCATCCCCAAACTCATATTTATCCAGGCATTTATGACATTTTACTGCTGTTGTGGGAGAGAGGGAAGAAGTATTTTAAAAAACAGATACTTTCTGGCAGCAAGAACCATTTTATATGGAGTTAAGATGCATCCTAGCCAAGAAGTCTGGCTCAAGAATGTCAAGTAGTTATGTGAGATAGGTCATGTGTGGCAGGCAAATCTTCCCGGATGAGAAGACAAACCAGTGCAGCAGTGATAACAGAGTGCATGTTGGAGTGGCAAAAAGGAATGGCTCCTAGAAAATCCTGAAAAAGTTCTTTATAATGGTGGCAGTTAAACACAAACAACTCTGAGTGACTGACAAAATGACTGAGATGGAAGACAATCTAACTTTCTAAAGCAAATGTATATCACAATTATATATATATTATTATATTATTAAGCAGCAACATAGTTTATTTTATAAAGCAAGTGGTGTTGTAAAATGCTAATACAAGTAGACAAATAGATAATTACCTTTCCAATATCTTTTTATTAATTTGTTTTAACTGTACAAAGCAAATAAGCTTTACCAACTACCAGCTTATACATCAAGGCAAACCTTCTGCTCACAGCTACATACCTTCAGTTACATTGAGTCATTTCACTGGAAGAAAAGTACTAGATACTCTACAATTCCTACTTTGCTTAATCATTACAATAATAATTCAGTGTAGTGGCAATTGGAAACCTGACTATATTATTCTTCCATTTTATTAAGTTTTACAACTGAAAATCTATTATGCCTAAACAGCCTGTTTTTAAAAAAAAATAAAAATTGAGGCTATTAGAAAGCCTTGCTTCCATTGAAAGCGTGCTCAAAGTCTTTAGAAAACATCTCAAAGCGCTTAATAAAGTGATTAATTCTCTTGCCATTCCTGAGCCATTGCTGTGTAATAGAGATGGGGAGAGCAGAGGTGCACAGGACAGAGCTGCACACTGGAATGTCACCATGTCCCTCTCTGCTGGGGTCCAGCTGGCTCTGCACAGTCTCCTCCATCAAGTGCTTGGCACTGCCACAAAACACTTGCTCTGCAGCCTCAGTGTCCCGATGCCTACGGAGACACAAGCCAGCAAAAGGTGATGGTTCATGGCCCAGACCTTACTGCTCTGATTGGACACTTGTGGTTGGGTTCTTTTTCCCCTTGGACTGAAGATTGATGAGAGAGAGGCAGTTTTCTCTTGTTCAAACTAGGTTGTTTATTCTTTTATCTACATTACATGCATACAAGGTACAAGGAGCTACGTGCACTAAGACAGAAAGGTGCAAAATGGCTAACAAAGAACTTCTTCAAGGTCTTTTATATGTCTATTTACCCAATTAACAAATGCCAAGTAAATTATTTTTCTTAGTGACCCAATGACCTAACACCTGTGTGCTGCACTGCAGCATTTTTTATTTAATCACCTACTACTAGCCAAAAACCTCTAGAAGAAGATGAAGAAGGAAGAAGAAGGAAAAGAGACAACACATTAATTATTTCATCTTGCCTCATTTCTTAAACCTTAAAGTTTAACTTTCTCACCCAGTGGCTTAAGCAAACTCTCTAATTTACACACTTGCACTCTTAGTTTTTCTATTTAACTTAAACAGTTGTTTCCACGGTGTTATATGAAATTCAGTGCTTTCCTGGATGTCAGAGCCAGGTATCAGAGGTAAGGGCACACTCTCTGGGCACTGACTCCAGCAGTTCCAAGAGCAGGCTCTCCCAGCAGCCGTCCCCGGTGCGCTGCGGTCAGTGGCTCCGCTCCGCTGGCCAGGCCGCCAGGGCAGCGGGCAGGGCTGCACGGAGCCTCTGCCACGGAACACTGACTGCTCCTCTTTCTCACAGAGCATCGGCCACTGGGACACCTTCAGCAAGAGGAACGGACACTGCGGCTTCCTGCGGACACAAGGACTCCCTCCCTCCCTCCCTCCCTCCCTCAGGTTGTGGAGGTGGCGAAGAGATGACACTGCTGGAGGTGGAAGTGATTTAACTGCTAAGTAATTATATGAAGAGGGGACTACGACCTTTATTTTGCTAACTGTCTATTAGAAGAACTTCTCTAATTTTGACTGGGACAAATTAGCAATTTCTAGATATAGTTCTTGACCTTGAGCACATAAACCTTGAAGGCAACTATCACACAGCAAATAATTAACTAAGTGATATATTACCAGATCATACCACAGCGTCCTTTTACAAGATGACATTCTACATATTCAAGCAGTGAATTCCTATTTTCCAAGCCTGAGTTCTGCACAGATAAAAGTGAACATTAATAAGGGAACAGAAACCAGAGGCTCAAGTATCTGAACCATGAAGAGAAGCATTTAAATTGTTTCAATCTTTTGTTTCTGGCACCATGCCGTCTACTCACATAAAGCTGTAATTGAAACCACTCCATGTGTGTAGTGGGTTCATTACTGGCTCTGACTGAACTGTCTCATGTGCTAACCATGGACTGATTTTTTGCATCCTTAGCGTCAAGGACTCTTCACCTATGTATTTGTTAGCACATATGGGTTCTTATTCCTTCTAGGAAATTAAAATTATCTAATATTTAAGAGCCACAAATTGATTTCCGAGTCCAGCTCCCATGGGATAGTGAATGGCATGTCTAAGCATCTGCAAAATAAATCACCTGGGAAGATACTATTTTCATAGAATTAAATTATAACAATAGTTTAAATAATTTATTTGTAATTCTTTGCTATATGATAAATACTCAGTTTACTGGAAGTCTTTATTTGCTGACTACTAGCTTTCCACTGCTAAAAATATGAATGTATTTTAGAAGTACCTTGCCTAGAAATAATTAATATACCATTCTAATATTAAGTATAATTTTAATTACTTCTGGGGCAGAGACCATCTAAGTATCTCCTCTAATGTGCCCTGAAATGAAACCCATATACTTGATGCAACATATAAAATTAAAGCCTGATAATGACACTTTTATAGAGTTTAACACAATCAAATCTATTTTATTAAACTTTGTAACAGTTCTAAGACAATGAGGAAACTCATTCAGAAAACACAGGTGAAAATTCTGTCACTGTTCAAGGTACTCCTTGTCCTCTAAAGTAAGGCACTGCAAAATAAGCTGAGGCAAGAGAAAAATACAAAGACACAAGTCTCTGCAGTGCAAGAGAGCTGTAAATTTTGACTGGAGAACAGCAAGAGGTTTTCAGAACAAGTACTATACTTTCAGGCTCTAATGTTACTTTTTTTCAGAAATATAAACAGCAAAAGTACTTCACACATTTGATGCATTTACTGCTGCTCTAAAACACTGACACTTGTTTACTATCATATGACAAGTTCTGCTCTCTATGGTAAGACTCTGTAATGCTTTCATAAAGAGTTCAAAACACGAGGATTAAGGAAAAGCAGAAACATCAAAGGTCTGTCTTTACTCCCTCCCTAAAACGCTTTCAATCTTCAGCATCAAATGATCATGCAAATCAACTACATTTATGGTCAATGCAAGAAGAAAAAAAACAAAAATCAAGCTCCCCTTTTTAGTTTTACTAAAGTATCAAAAGATATGCCAAGATGGGAGAGTAGGGGAGAGATATGCAGAGGAAAAGAAGCATTCATAGATTGCTTCTATTCCATCCTGAGGTCAAGATTTCACCTTTCTTCTTCTGGCTGTTCCATCAGCCCAGGAAACCATAAGCACTCACCTTCTAGATTTCAAGCTCTAATAATCCATGTCTGCCCTGGGAATTCATGAGGGGAAGTTAAGTTAAGCACTTCATCTTTGATAGCAATACTATTAACCTGATTTTAATCTCAGTTGTATTTATTTGGGGGTTTGAAGCCGGGCTGTGTTGTTTGCGAAATTCCTTTTTTAGCTATAAAAGAAAGCTTGTGCAAGTCTTAAATAAGAATGTATTGTTCTTTGGCACTATAGAGGAGTTGATCATATTCAGGCCTGTACATGTCTGACCAAGAACTCCTCTGATGAAGCAGCAGATCTAAGCAAAGCTGTTTTGCTATTTATAGGTACTAGAATTCTCATAACAAGTGAAGACAGGAATATTTTAAAACTAAGATGGTGGCTTTTCATAAAGTACCCATTTTATTTACACTAAATAAAAGCTAAGCTATAGCACAGGATTAGTGTAATATTTAAAAGATTCTGTGCAAACAGCCAGCAACTTGTAGACTTCCTCAGCATGATCCATTTCTTTCTGTAGCTTAGCAACATTTAGACTATAACAAACAAAAATTAATAGTGCCAACGCTAATTTCCATATGTGATGCTCGTCCAAGTTGACTGGAAGCATTTGCAGTTTAACCTGCAGCGTGCCATACCTCACACACAAACAATAAATCACTGCAGCACAGCTCAGGGGGTGTGCTGGTGTGAGCAGCAGCTTCCCCGAGTCGCTGCTCGGTGTCAGTGGGAGCTGCTACTGCTGAAGCAGATGTTTCACGTTGATAAGCAGAGACTGGAAAAGAAATTTAGAAGCTACTTTTTCTTTTCTTTTCTTTTTTTTTTCATTTTCTCTCCCACACTTGGCAATAACTGGTCTAGTATATTTGCCATGTGAAGCTCTTCTACTTAGAGTAACTTCCTCTTTTCCTAAATCCAAATAATCATTAGTCGTGCTAAATCACAAACCTCCTCCTTTCAAGCTTCCTTCTCACTCCTCCAGTTGGGAGCTGTCTCTTGCTGTCAGATTTAACTTTTGGCTATCCTTTCTTAGGGAAAGACACAGCCTATGTCAATACTATTAATCAACACAGCTATAAAAATTCCCTTAGAGTAGGAACCTACAATCTAAGGCATATGTTATATTATTGCTAAGACATCTGAATTACAAAATGCAAACTTCAGTACAATTCTATAAAATTGTCATATCCTGTGGTATCCACAGCATTTGTAAATTCAACCACAGCTTAAATCATCCAAACTGAAAATGAGCATTACGAGACAGAACTAAGGCAATTGAAACTTCATTATGACCCTAAGGAAAACAGGTAGGAGGGTACAAAAGCAGCCAAGAGGTACAGAATGCTGGAATGAGCTTGGATATCCACACCACTTACATTCTCCTGGATAGTGTAGTTCCAACACTTGCCTCCACATTTCTCTGTCCATCTTTAGATTTGGGAATAAACTCCTTCTTGTAGGTTACATCCCTAACAACCTAAAGGACAAATTATTTTTTTCAGGTATTCTGCAGTTTTTCTCTCCTTCCCTGCAAGGCAGGGCCACATCAGCTCTGCACCCCAAATGTTTGGGAGTCAATTGAGCAATAAGGAACTTCAGGAACTCTGTATCCACCTGAATTTCCCTTAAAATATTAGTTTATAAATCAGGTAACAGTTTACAAATAGAGAACTACACTGGAAAGCAGAATGGAAAATGTGAGCACACCACTCCATCTCAAGGCAACCTAAGTTGCAATAAATAAAAAATGCATGGGAATCTAACAATGAGATAAATTATACTTTCCTCAGTGGTTAAAATATTTGGAGTAGAAAAAATAATAAAAAAAATCTATAAAACATAGTCTGGAATTTATTGTCCTTTAAAAGCCCTGTAATATTAGTTGAAATCACATCCCTACAAATTAAATATATATTAGGCTACGGAAATCAATGTAGTTAGAGAAAGTAAATCAAAGGCAGAATGAAGCTTACCGATTATAGTGAAAAGAGCTTGCTAAAAATATAAGGACTCCTAAATACTGTGAGGCTTTTCAAGATACTTGCTTATCATTAGGCTTCTAGTTTTGTGAAGTCAGAAGATATTTAATGTTTATTAAAATTTAGTTGCAGAGGACTGTTAATCTGTAAAATTCTATTTTAAGAAGTACAGTTTATTTAATTAATTGAATTACTTGAATAAAAATGGCAGAAGTAAGAGGACATCAGGGACAAATTTTTAACTCTAGGCTAGACCCTAGAAAAAAAAAATGACTACAAGCCATTACCTAATCACATAATCTACATTGCCAAAATCTTCACACGGAATGCAGGTAAATGGAAGCTGCTGTTTTAAATTTACGTTGTCTTCATCACTCTCAATTGCAGTGTGCAGCCTTGTGCCAGGCACTGGGCAGTGTAACATCTGCACAACTTAAAAAGCCTGAGGGTAAAGACATTCCTGCCAGCCTCTGCCTCCCCCTCCCACGAGGTTTGCCATAAGGGCTGGCAGGCAGCATCTCCTGCTCTTCCACCCTGGGCAAACCCAGCCTGTGTGAGCCCCCAGCCCAGGGCAGATCCCTCCCTGTGATGCTTCAGGGGCTGCCTGGAGGGAGGGAGCAGCACCAGTTCAGCCTGCACTGCTCAAAGGGAGGGAGCTGAGTCCCAGGGTACCGAGGAGAAAAAAGGGGCACTGCTGGCTTTGCCCCATTTGACAGATTTGGATTAAGAAAGGGAGAGCTTACACAGCAAAGAAGGGCTGCTTGGATAGATCCAAAGTGCTTTGGAGACATGGGTTTGGGGAGGTATTCCCCACTTAGGTTATGTAGGGAAGAGAGAAGACAATCTGGGATCATGCTAGGGGACAAGAGAGAGACCTCTGACAGACATCTTTCTGGAAATAAGACAAAATCACAGAAACAAATTTATTCAACCAAGCCACTGCACACAAACAATGAAATATGGGAAGGAACAGGGTAAAATGCTCTGAAGCACCTACATGATTTGGCAATGTTCATTCTGGAAACAGATCAATTTTAGTGGGAGTCTGAAATTCCTGTCTGCATCTGATGGCATGTAAAAAAATCTCACTTAAGTACTGTGAAAATTTTACCTTGACGTAAACCATTAAATCTGAACCAGAAGGTGAGCTTGATTTCTTATCTGCTGGTACAGTACATTTAAATATATGTATATACATAGTAAGTGTACTAGATAAGCAACAGAAAGAACTTGCCTGGATTTCTTAATTCTTGGATGAAAAAATGTAGCATGATGAAGACACCCTAGTAACTGATAAAATCATTATTATTAGTAATAGTATTTTAAGTGAGAAAATACAAAACCAAAACAGACCCCTAGCAATTACAAACCCCACAAACCTGGTGCTACCTGTCACACCTGTGCCTTCAGGCATAAATTGCTATGTCACAGTAACTTTCTGCATAAAAAAAAGAACTATCTTTCCATCTGGATGTAAAGTAATCATTTGAATACCATTACAAGTCTAAACTTGGTGATTTCTATATACACATAAAGATTCTAATCTCTTTCCTTTTCACCCATTCAACCTCTGTGGTATTTGTGAGTGGTCAAACATTTATTTTGTTTGAATTAACTAATGGCAGAGGGTTTTGTGGAGGTCATCATGCTGGCTTACACACATGGCTGATTAACACACATCCAGAGCTAAAAGCATCAGATATTAAATTTTGAGTTAAGCATCTTTTCTATCAAGGACTGCAATCACCATCTGCAGCACTGCCTGCCTTCAACCTTGACACTGCCCTAAATGTCAGGCACCCCCAGCCAGCCATCAAACCCTGTCCCCTCCTGAAGGTCACCAGCTCCACGTGGTCCATGCTGAGCTCAGGCACTCAGCTCAGCATCCCCTGGTCCCACCAGCATCCTGCAGGGAGCTGGGCTCCACCTGCAGCCCTCCAGCACAGCCACACTCGCTCCTGACTCCTTCTCCTTGCAGGGAATGTGGCACCCTGTGAGGAAAGGAACCTGCCAAACACACTGATCTGACAGGTCCCATCCTTCTGCATCCACCATATGGCCCCATGTCCTACCTTCAGAAAACAGGGTATGAGAAAGACCCTCAGCATCCATTCAAACCACAAAGATTTCTAAAACTGCGGAGCAGATTTAACACCTCAAATGCTCTCTCCTGTCAGAAAAAGTCCATCAGTATTAACTATGTAACTCAGTAATGGCAGCTTCTGCCTTTTCCCCTGTAGCAAATTTGCTGAAGCTTGCTCCCACAGCACACTGCCAACATACAAGAGAGGAGAGAATGACAAGAAAAGAGAAAGAAGAAAGAAGAGCAAAAACTTAGCCAAAACTTGCTTGGCTTCGACACTTACAAGCGGAAGCAGCCATCTCCCATAACTACACTTGACTGCAACCCATCACAGAAGGAAAACACAACAGGCAAAGAAGCTGCAGCTGTTACTGGAAAAGATGTACGAAGAAATGCTGCCAAATTTATTTCCAAAAGTATCACAAACCTGAACATCCCAGGAACACTGAGTGTCTGCAATACGGCGCTAAGTAAAGGAGATAAGAAATGCCATTCTGCATGTTTATCTGCCTGCATGAAAGAAAGGAAAATGTAAATATTCATTCCCTCATAAAAGTGAAACAAAAACCCTGCAAATTTTTATTAATGACTGTGAAGCCAAAGGGATAAGGAGCAGCTGACCTTGACTGGGAAGAGTGGCTCTCTTTAGGGTGCTGGAAGTTATGGTAATCTTTTATTTTAGAGCTCTTTCCAACACATCATTTAGGTATAAGGTATTACATGGAAAATAAAAAGGCAGAATCACATAAACATAGGCAAAAAAGCAACAAAAAATGCATAGGTATAAAATGTATAAACTAATACTTTTTGAATTGCTGATACTTTAATTATATCTATTAAAATTATACAGCTAGAAGTTTCTCACAGCATGAGGTCACCAACGTCCTGTGGGCAGAAGCAGATACACTTTGCACATATCTGAACGATTTTAAAACCTTCCTGCATAACTGTACTAAAAAGTGGATGTTTAAAACCCTCTCTGTGATCACAACCAGAAGGGCAACCTTAACTTGCACATGTTACCCAGAGCCAAGAGAATTTTGTTGAATAGACAGTCACACAGAATGACAGCGCTTAAAGGTGTCAAACACTGCTGTTCACCAGAGCCCAGCACTAAAGCTGAACCTTTCAAGCATGACTTTAGCTCTGGGCTTTGTCAGCTGCCTCGTCCACCTTCTGAGCCAGCCCAGTGAGGGGATGTGGGTACCACTGACCACCCATCCATGCCCACTCAGCATTTCAGGGCAATGCAACACTGAGCCAGGCTGAGGGTCATTCATTTGTGGGCAAAAGGAACAAATCTTATGTCACAGTGTCCATTTAGGAGTTATTTTACCTGTGCCACAAGCCTTAACCACCCTCCAATATGAAAAGTGTATCTTGGAGTCTGAACACCTGAAGAAAAAAAAATCCCATTATGCTGAATGCTCAAGGAATAAACAGCAACATTCATTCTGAGTCATTATTAACCTAACAGACCGTCAAATGCAAATACTCTTAACTGTGATTTAATTAATGTTTTAATAATTACAGCTTTTCTTAATAAATACTTCCATGCCTTCTACAGATGATTAGAAAAAGAAGAAAAAAAAATTCAATTCCATCATAATTTAGTCAAAGCAGTGCTTGAAATGAGGCTGCATTTGCACAAGGAAAGCTTGAGGAAGCAGACACACCCCCTGTGAACCTGGATGGTTCCCCAGCCTCACCAAACTCCTCTGAGCTCCACCTCAATCTCATTTTTCATACATCTCTCTAAGAGCAGCCCCATCACTGCTTTCCTTGCCTGGACCTCCCCAGGAGCTCTCCAGCTCCTGCAGTAGAGGCTGTGCTGCCTGGCTCTGCAGAGAGGGGACCACATCTCTCCTTTTGGGCACTGCAGGCATTACTGCTTCAGGACATAGCAGTGCAAAACCAAATTTCAAGTTTTCTAATTGATACAACTTACCTGAGGCTGACAGGTGTGAACCTGTGGGGATGTATAACATATATATGTATATACCTTCTCTTTTCTCTCTTCATTCCCAAAGAGTGACTAAAAGTGGTCTGGAAATTCACTAAATAATCTGAGAATTAAAATAAAATTTATTTCTGATATTTCTGATGAATTAGTTGCACACAGACAGGTGATGCCAGCAACACAGGCCATACAGAGAGGGGAAAAAGCCCCAGGAAGCAGCACTGTCTGAAACATGCCACCTCTGCCACTCAGGAGGGCAGCACATGAACTGACGATAAATCAACTCCACAACATTCCAGTTTATGGAAGGCCATTTAAAATCCTGAAATGTAAAACACTTAATAGCCCTGAGAAAATTAAACTTGGCTTGGTTTCAGAGGATTTGGCTTTGAGAGCAGCAAATGATAGTATGGTAAATACATGTGAAAACATGGGATTGTTTTAAGGGAAGCAGCTTCCAGAAGAAGGAACCTTTGAAGAATTGCTCTCTCTGGTTGGAAGGCACAAGCCTTGGGTTAAGAAGGGAACAGTATTTCACAAGGAATAAAGGAAAGTCATTGCAAACAGACTGGCTTTTCTCACTGAACCTATCTCATCCTAAACAAGACTTCTAAAATTAATTGAATCCAATTACCCAGGTTTTCATATGAGGGGAAAAAAAAGCAAGAGGGAAGGAGTAAAAAAAAGCTAGCAGATGTGTTGAAATGAAGTTGTAATATTTAATCAGTATTAAAACTGAGTTGGGAGCCAATCAATACCCAATAAATTCATTTTGGTGGAAAACTATTTAAATTACAGGCTATTAAAGGATTTCTCCCCTCTAGTGAATTGATGTCTCACTTCCATAGAGAACTTCTGCAGTGTTTTATTTAAAAATTCAATTAACCCTTTGATTAATGAAACAGTAATTTGTTGTACTGTTCTGACAGGCAAAGATATTATGGACTTAACTACCATTTATTTTTAAATTGTGAAGAACTGTCCTTTTAATTTTATTTTGAGAGCCAATCGCTTTTCCCCAGTTCTAGCAGAGCAGTGGTGCTGATGGGGTGATATTAACTTCAGCTGAAGTGAATTAATTCATTCAGGTGAATGAACACCCCTGAGATCTGGGTAACTTCAGCCTCCCCAGCTCCAGAGCCCCCAGCTCCCCATCCCTGCTTTGTGAACACAATCCCACGGACACACATCCCAGCTGGAATTCAGATTGCTCTTCTGATCCAGGCTATAAAAACAATTGCTGTTCTCCAAAAGACACTGATACACTGATGTGTTACATCTACTGCAAAAGATAAAGATTCATACAGCCATTGATCATTCCCATCTTTTAATTGCTTTTAATTGTTGCTAAAACCTTGTGAGCTTTGCTGAATTTTGCATTCAGTAGTGACTCCTTACCCTGTACCACTGCATTTTTGTTATGATAATTTAAAATTGACAACATTATTTTTCATGACAGAAACAGTTCATGATATTACATGAATATTAATATTTCAATAATTATTTAAATCATTAAAATAATCTGAGTCACATTTCTTTTTTTTTTCTTAAATTGTATAATACAAAGTTCCCAGCATAAGATGTTATTTTAAAATGTATGTAAGTTCCTTATCCTTCCTTTTACCACATCCCAATATTAAGAATCCTTGCATGTTGGGCTGTGAATGAACATTTTAAGACTTATCAGAATCAGAGAGAAGAATGTTTGTCACATATGAGGAGCAGCACCAATAATTATTCAATGAATTTAGAAATCAGCTCCAGCAGGGAAGTGTATGAGATTCCTGCTGATATTGGTCATCTGAGAAATAATGATCTATTGCTGTTCAGTGCATGCTCACTTACGTGGATACAATTTCCTGCTATGAAATCAAAACAAACTAAGAAGTCCAAACATTAGCATGGTTCCTTCAAGACACTGGGGAATAAATTGAATACTAATAGGTATGTTTACCACAGCTGATTTGGTCCACGTTCAAGAAGTGTAAAACATGTAAAACTCCCAATGTTGTCAAGTTAACTCTGTATTTTTTTATATTTTTTTATTAATGTCTTAAGAACTAAGTACTTCTCTACACAAAATTAGAGGGAGATTCTGTAACATTCATTTTTTCAGAACATTCTTTATGTTTTTCTATTATTTATCTTAATTTCCATTCACAACTTGGCTCATTTGAACACAGCTATTTTTGATTTACAGCACGGAATTCAGATTCTGCATGTGAAATTTTAAATTAACTCTGATGGTTTAACAGGAGAAAAAAAAACCAACAAAACAACAAACTTTCAAATTTGGCCTTTCAATTTGTCCCTTTAACTAAAATACACACATTTGATGGCTGCATGTGAAATGGGAATTAGGATATACATGAAAAGCAGCCAGGTACCACAGTAACATAGAACATAAGAGTATGAAGCACTAGATCCCAGAGACTCATCATAAACAGGACTGGAGACTAGATCACTCAAAAGAGAAGTGGAATGCCCCAAAAAAGTATTATTTAATTCTTTTTTTAGTGAAGTACTAGAAAGCCTACCCAGTCAGACTGAAATCCAGTCTATTGTGCATTACACACAGATATTAATTGTTGGTAGGGTCAGAAATCTCTGAAATCAGCACCCTAAAATCCAAACACACACACCCCACCCCAAACCTCACGGTCATGAGAATTGAAGGATGCTTTCAAGATGCTCAGAGAACACTGAACCAGCTGAAGCTGAAGGAGTTCCTGTTGTGAGCAGGGGTTCTGTGAGCAAAGGGCAAAGCACTGATCCCGATCCCTGCAGCGGCTCCTCGGGGCTGCAGCCACAAGGGATGAGAGCAAACACAGAATTCCTGCTGCCTATTTCCACACAAGCAATGCTATCATCATATCTGGCTCCTTCAGTTGCTCCAAAGCATTTTATCAGTAACTCTAAGGCTCCTGTTTTAACTACAAAATGCACATTTGGAATCAATAAAACAAGTTTTCAAGAAAAACTAAAAGCAATGAGAGACTGTGTTGTTTTCAGTCTGTAATGCTATTCCAACCTACAGTTGGTAGAATTAACAATTCTAAAATTCTACAGTAATGCCAGATGCTGCAGCCAGTTGTTGTTGACTATTTAAAAAAAGAAAAAGAAAAAGTCATTTTGAACACATCCTGACAGTATGATGCTCTTACAACTCTTTTGTTTCTTAGACTTCCAGCTGGGAAATGATAACTGGAAGACATCTGTCCCTATATTCCAAAAATCTGTAAAGGACAAGCTTTTTATCAGACTGGTGACAGCTTTTTGTCAAAAATATAATTTCTCAGTTAATCAATTATCTATCCAATTAGATAGCTTTTTGAATAAATCCATCTTTTCAGAAAAGGGAGTGACAACTCCTCAGCCTCCTACTAATATCCTACAAATATCCTAATCAGCTTCCTACAGTCATCCATGCTCTGTGAAGCAAAAGCCTGATTGGGTCTCCTTGTAATTGTGAGCCTAACTTCATCTAATAGCTCTTGCTAAGTAATAAGCTTACCAGATATCACACGAAAATTATGGCACCAAGTTGAATGCATACTTTGTACTGCTCCTGAATGAATATGAATGCCTGTTTAACTTTACTTAGCTCTTGATCCTGATTCCATTCAGCTCACAGAAGAAAAACAGTCCTTGATATTAATGCAGCAGAATCAAGTCAGCAGGCACATAACCCACTCAATTTCTGCAGAATACTCAGTTAAGAGTATTTAACTCTAGTTAAATTAATGCCTATGCACTCCTAAGACTGGGTTCAAATATTTGGAATTCGAGAGCCAAATATCACACGCTGGAAGATGACTCCATTCTGATCCAGCTGTCCTACAGCTGCTGGCAGCTTTGAGTCAAGGTGATCATTCTGTCACCGAGTGCTGAGGCCCTTCCAGTGCACTCACCCTGCTGGAGGCTCAGACAGTCTGTCCAGTGCTGGGGGACACGTGGCAGGAGGAAAAAAGAACTTTCTGAAGAAGACAGTGGCCTCCAGATGATCTCCAGCCCTTCCTCCCAACTAAAATGCTCCGTGGTTCCCTAACACAGACTGAAGCCCAGGACACCAATTGCCTTTTTAAAGCATAACTAAATAAAAGGATCTACATAGCTCCAGTATGAGTCCACAAATAGAACTGGCTGTTCAAAAGGACCTTTCAAAGATGGAACAGAACTGTGCCTCTTGAAATCTGATTTATTTATGCAGTCCCCCATAAAACATAATTGTCTGTGAAGTGCCAAGTGCCCAAAATTTTTACACTTCCACTTGAGAACAATCAGGCATGGACTTAATTCCACTCACAAGTGAATCCTGGGTTATCTACCTTTTCCCCTCCTCAGTTATGATTACACATGTACTTAAGAGAAACTCATAAATGAGGAGTCTTTTGATCATTTGAGCTTTAAAATTCACCAGAGAAGTGGTTGTTTTTTTTATTCTCTATGTGACTCCCTTTAAAATCATCCAGTGGTTTTTATTAAATAGAAATCTTGCTAAACATCACAGTCAGATGTTGGATATTTGTACTCCATCAGTAATTTCACTTTCACCGGTCAAACAGCAAAGTCAACCAATTGCTACTTTGTTCCACTTCCTCAAAACAGATGAAAAAAAATTGCACTAGTAAGCACAAACCAGAAGCATTTGAATTTTAACTGGAACTGGTAAGGTCAAAATTATCTGTGCTTACACAGCCAAGTGGAGTAACACAGGGGATGAAATGACATTGGGTGAGTATTCCAAGAGTTAATGGATACCAAGGGGAACACAAATAAATTTATGTTGATATTTTGATGGAGAATTTGAAAGAGATTAGGTTTATGGTATGCTCCTGAGGGAGCCCTGACCAAGATAAGGAGTATGAGCTATGAGAATTCATTTCTGAGAATTAGGAGAAAAAAAAAAAAAAAAAAAAAAGCAGCCAGAGAAGTTTTGATGACTGGTATACAGAGACTTATACCTGGCTTGCAGTCCTTGGGGAAGAGTTAAAAAGAGTCCAAGAAATAATAGATTTTCAAGAAGAAAAGTGATATATTGAAAACAAGTGAATAGGAAATACAAAGGCAGTGGTGGAAATGAAAGCAAGATGATTCTGGTGAACCCAGAAATCCAGCAAATTGTAAATAAGACATTTAAACCAGCAGGAAGACAGATTCATTGAAGTCCTTGGGATCTAAATGTCATTGTTCTATTTTTAGATGCCTGGTATTTAACAGAAAATATGACCTGTAATAATTGATATTTAACTACTATATTCAATTTGTAAACATGATAAAAAGGAAACGACAAGATGAATGTTTTATAGCTGTTATGAAGCTTTGCAAGGACAGTGATGAAAATGAGAAGGGTTTAGTTTACCTCCTCTGAGATAGCATACTGTACACATCAGCCCCTCACTGTCTGTTCCACTAATTTGCATGAGCACTATAATTGACAGCTTGTTAACAGCTTATTAGGGCCTCAGAAACCCTGTAACAAACACCACACGAAAAACAAGAGTGGACAGAGGCTTGAGCCATAAGTGCTATTTTAATGATCCCAACTGAAACCTGCAGATCAAACAGTGTCTCCTGATTGCAGGAGGAATAATTATGACTGGGGTGGGGCTGGAAAATCAGCAGGACCAGGAGTGAGAATACACAAACAGCCACACCAGGTCAGACAAATGGTCCACCCTGCCCAGTTCCCTATCTCCAGCAGCAGCAGCAAGCACAGGGATAGATCCCACACACTCTCCAGCCTCAAGCAATCTGCAACTCTGGGACTGCCTAAGCCAGGAGTGGTGTTTCATGTCTAATAGCCAGTGATGGATTTTCTTTTGCTACGAATCTCTCTAAATGCGTTTTGAACCTCTGGAAAGTTTGAGCACAATTAAATGGCTTAAAATACCTTGCTACTGCAAATCCTTCTGTAGATATTATCCTAGCACTCATTTCTGGGGGGTAAAATAAACAAACCAATTAATATGGAAGCTGCGACTCTTATTATTTTGAACTTCTAACCGTACTGTAGTTACAACATGGCGTTACCGCAGCCCACGATGGAAAATGTCTATTAGCATGAATTGCAACATATCACATGAAAGACAATAACAGCATCATAACACATAGAGAAAGCTATTTGTATTTTCTGGTGAGGGAGTACAGAGCTACTGAATGTTGTCCTTACTTATCTTAGGATGAAAGCCTTATTATAAGCTCATTTCAGTTGAACAAATCTCTCTGGGCTCCCTGCTGAGCGAGGCATTTAAACTTTAAAGCTAAAGGCGTTCATTTTGCTTTGCTGACAGTGAAAACCTTCCTGCACCAGCTCCACAATGCACATGGAAGCTTTTAGATCGCTCGGTGGCAGAATGCATTAAGGCATTTAGCTGCTTACTGCGTTTCTCTGCAGTGCACGGACATCAAAGGCATTCATTTCCACGGGCAGCTGGAGTGGACTCTTCAGAGCAACTATCATCAGCCCGCTCAGCTTTAAGTGCTCTTTACATTCCAAATACAGAACACGGTGACAAAATATCCCGGGCAATATTTTTTTCAGAGCATCCTGAACTGGCTGTTATTTCCGAGGAGTGTTTAGCACAGTGGTCCAGGCAGGGGAGAGCTGGGGCTGTTTGCTGGGTCGTGGCACCTGATATCTATCAGTGGGAGCAGATGCCTGTCACAGCAGCACAGCTTCCCCGTTCTCACTGCCCGTGTTCCAAACAGCTTCTACTAGCAAAACTCTTCTTTCTTTTCTTGTTAAACAAAATAATGTTTTGCTCTTTCCGAGATGGTGATCTCTGCCTATGAAAAGTTGCTGCCAAACACAAATACTCTGTGTCTGACGACACACTACAAAAGGGACCGAGCACTTGTGTGTGCACACAGCACAAGATCTAAAAAGCTTATCTGCCTTTGTATTGGGTGAATCAGTGAGGAGAACCAAAGTTTAATCACTTCAGCTCACCCGAGTGTAACACGACCCCAAATCAAACACCCTAGCTGTAAAAATTCCCTGCCATAAAAAGCAGGGCAAATAAAAAATAAAATTATTTTCATCACGGGCCTCTCTTCAATTTTACTTAGCTTAAATTTTGGCTCCAGCCTTACGCTCACTAACACCCACAGAAACCAACAGTAGCCTGCAAGGGTAACTTTTGATCATCTATTCACAGAAGCTGCTTCTATAGTAACACCAAGAAAAGTATTTTAAAATAATGATGCTGTAAATGTGGTAAAAAGAACAAAGTAAAAGAAATATTACCTTGTCCGTTATACTGTGGTATGGGGGAAAAGGATTTTTAAATTTTGTTTTGGTTTGTTTGTTGGCTGGTTAGGGTTTTTTTCCAGAGCTTACCGTTGCAAATAAGCATGAGAGTAACTTAGTACTAATTGTTATGAATACATAGATCAGGAAGATTAGGAAATGACTGTGTGACTGCAGGGCTTATTACAGAGGCTGCAGGCAGGTAACAGTACAGAGCTCACAAAATGCAAAGAATAAAGCATGAGACCAAGCCAAAATCTCACTGAAACATGAGCTGATCAATATCTGAAGAGTTAAATACAGTAATTATGGAAATATTACCTTACCAGACTATGGGTTTAAATAGATCCATGATAAAGGTAAAGGCAAAACACAAAACAAAACCCCAGCAAACACCATTATCAGTATTAGGTTACAACTTCAAGGCAGATTCTATTCAGGTCAGTTCATACAAATACAGAGAGCTAACAACACATTTTGTTACTTGAAACATGCCTTTATCTAGGTCTACAAAAATAAGTATTTAAGCTACTAACATTTTATTTTTGGAGTATTTGAGATATTTTACTTTGAAGTCAAAGGAATATTTGCTTAAAATGAGGAAATATAGAAATGGTTTTCTTACTTAACACCAGCATTATTTATTTAACTCTTTAACTCTTCATTAGTAGTAAGACTTCTACCAGTAGAATAACAAAACTGCTGCAGGTTCTTGTTACTGAAAACAGCAGTGAAGCCATTATATTTCTGAATGTATTAATGCTACATGTTTTGCTTAGTGTATGAACTCTGAAAAATTAATATAACTCAAACACAAGATTATAAATTAATCTAATTTAATTTAAACAGAAGGAAACCAGAAGGAAACCAGAAGGAAGCATCCTTTTTTAAACAGAAGGAAAATTCCATTCTTCATTAAAAACAAATAATAAAAGTGGGCTTCAACTGTGGTAGAAAGGACTCAAACACTAAGAGAAACTTTCTAATGACAGAGAAAGCAAAGCAGAGGAAGGGAGGAGTGGAATTGATCAGATTATGTGTATAAACTGATATGTCACACTCATGGACCACGTAACCTTCAGGGGTCAGCCTCAGGCTGCAGCTAGGAAAATGTTTCTCTAATTAAAATTAGAGAGTGAAATTATTTTATGAAATTGAGAAATTGTATTTCCTCCCAAAGCTTAAAGCAATGTGCACTAAGGAAAATCTTTCTGAGCAGACACAAGGGCAGAAGCAGCTGTGCTCCCAGGGCAGCAGGTAGCAAACAGAGCAGTCTGAAGGATCATCTCCAGCACCTACACACCAGGAAGAGGTGCCAGGAGGGATCAACACTTGTGTAGTGGCTTCCTGTAAGATTAAGAATTCCTTACATTTAATCCTATCATTTAACTACTAAAAGCCTATTTCATATTTTCCTATTCTTTACAAAAGTTTGAATTGACATGACCAATATTAAGAAAAATGACTTAACAGTCCACTTCATAAAGTTCAACAAGAATTTTAGTCTGATGTTCAGCAAAGATTACAGATCCATAGTACTACTGATACACCATTTATTAGGCTCACAAAAAAGAATGAGTTAACTGCACAATCTGCTGTCCTTTGTCTTAGTCCACTTGCTTTTATATTCAAGCTCTGCCTGTTACTACTTTGAAAATATATTTGTGTCATTTGCTTTAATGATTAAGAATATTGCAGAGAGAGCCAACTCACAATATGGTAAATGTGAGAATGGCAAGATTTTAAATTTAAATTCCAAGTGTCCAGCAACTAAGCAGGGCAAGCTGAAAAGCCTGGGAATTGCTACAGCACTGGCCATGAGTCAACTCTTACATGTTGATTGCCTACTGCAACTACCAGTAATTTTTGATGGTGTTTGGCAATCTTTATTTTACTTACAAATACTTGCATAAAGGCAAAACAAGGCATTTTAAATAGCCTCAAATCAGTTGCAAGAATAAAACCCAGCTGTATTTACTGTCCTCCTAAAAAGGCCCTATTGCTGCTGTACCAAAATTTGTGGTGCTCCATAACTACTGAAATTGTGATACAAGATTGCATTCACTTTTACCTTACCCTAAGCAATACTATTTTCTACAACTGTAAAGGAACCACACTATTACATACTATGCACTATCATATTATAATCTATTTAAAAGAACTGGCACAGCTACAATAAAAATCATCTTTTTTTGAAGCTTGTTCTTTGTAAATTACCCAAATGCTAGCAGTTGAGGAGAGCCTTTGGTTTCTTTTCACATTGGCACTGTAAACCCCCTCTTGTTCGAGACACACATATCCCTCAACTTCTGTCAAAAGCAAGAAGAAATTTCCTAACCAAAACTGAAAAGTCCTTGGCTTTTCAAATGACTATAAATTGCATGGCTAAGTGCATATGGCCACAGGGCTGTCACAGTTACTTTTCCTGACAATTCATCATAGCATACTAATTCTGTAATATCATTACTGTGTCTCTTCTCACTGTACTGATCCAGCCAGTTAATTTAATCAACTAATAATAGATTCAGAAATGGATGCAAAGGGCCCTAGCACTTCAAATTATATTACTAGAGATGCACAGCAGTGAAAACAATGTATTCTATACTTGCCATTAAATATAACCCCAGTAAGTTATATTCTTTAAGTATGTTGGAGATTTTCCTTTAAAAGGGAAAGAAAAAATATTTGTACAGATTTGGAAAAGGTTCTTTCAACAAGATTAAAAAAGCAGTTTATTTCACACTAAGCATAACTTAAAATTACATTCCATTAATTTGAAGAAAAAATTATAACCAACATCTTAATCAATTATCATAATTACAGGTGAGTTTCAAGGTAAAAAAAATTGCAGGAAAGAAATACCCATCTGCAGTGGAAGCGAAAGGTGTGTGATTAACTGCAAAGTCAGCCATTCAAAAATGGACAATTAATTTTATTAAATTTTAATCTTCTCTGAAAATGTCAATGATGATTAAAACATTATTCTCCAATACCTCAGACCATTTTGCATGTCACGAAGACTAATACATAAACTTTGCAGGATAAAAAAAAAAAAAAGTAACCCAAAATGTAAGCAAGACTAGGACACAACTGCATCTAATTTGTCTTTTAAAACATTCACAATCAACATAGCACCATGAAAATGCTGTGAATGTGCAGCACAGACTCGGAGCTGCTGTCTGCTCACTTCAGCTGTGACATGCACACACCCCAAAGGGCACATCCTGCCACAGGCTGAACATGGGAGCAGCCAAACTTGGGACAACCAATCCAAGACACACAAATGTGTGTGTGTGTGTTCACATCTGGAGCTAACAGACAGATCTGTGTGTTTAAATAGCTGAAGTCCTTCAAGAGCAAGGTTTTTTTGGTGTTCTGTTCTCACAGGCTGATGAGCAGCACTCTCTCACATGAGGCACCACGGGCAGAACTCACTGCAGCTCCTGGCTGTTCCTACTCACCTGAAGCTTCTGGCTGGGCTGCTTCGAGTCCCCTCTGCACTACTGGAGCATTAAAAAGGACAAGGATGCCACTCTGGATATAGTGCATTGTGAGGAAATCATGTTCAAAAGACCCAATTTCAACCCCTACACAGAATTTTCTACTTCAGACTAAATCTAGAGGAAATGCCAATGTCAATTCAATGTATGTTTTGGGGACCTTAGACTAAAGTCAATGAAACTCTTCACTTGCTGAGGCAGTCCACAAACTGCCTATTGAGGGCTAAAATACGGCAAAAGGTGTGTTTCCTGATGTAAATACATTTAATTTTGGCAAAACTCAGTGAGGAAGGGCAATAGAGATTTATAGACTTACTCTCTGGCCGTGATTCAGGAAGGCAAATGTTTAACATTCTAAAGGCAATTAGAGGCCTCCAAAATGCAATTAATCTTCTGTACCTGCCAAAGTACCCTCCCTGAAATGAGGGTGCCTGAATTCAGACTTACATTAAGTCCAGACTAAATACATATTTCTTAAAACACATTATGCAGAGTGTACCCTCCCTTTCAGGTGTCCAACGTCATTTGTTACTAAGAGCGATTCCAATTATGCCAGCCCAGTCTAAAAGCAAGGCATCTGCTTGAGTACCATAATTTAACAAAACAAATAATTTTCCTTTCATCAATATACAACAGCTTTGTTCATTACTGGGAAACGTTAGGTGGTGAAGTATTGAGTGCTATGCATTTTACGCTTAAATCAATGTACTGTCTTGCAGTTATGCCACCTAATGTGTTTTTAAGCCATGCGCTACAGAAATCAATGTGGTTCTTATTTGATATTCAGTGTTAAGTTCAGCCTCATAAATTTAGAATTGCACTCTGTTATTTTGATGGTTATGTATTAACCATGTCCTGTAAGTTTTATGATTTTATATTCAGCCGTGCAGTAAATCACACCAGTTATACACAAATGGCATGTGCTGAATTTACTTTTACTGTCCATTCTAAAAGAGAAAGTAAAAGATGATTCATTTGACCTATTGGGGAGGAAAAACACAGTATATCAGATAAAATTCAGAAGGTGTATCAGTAGAAAAATTAGGCTCCATATAATTTAACTGAGTCTTTTCTGAGACAAACTGATTTGCAGCAGATAAATGTGTTTGATATACTTCATCTTACCAATATTTTACACAGGAATGGGCACACAACAGTTGATCATTCTCTGGAACACATCTAGCAGGTGCTATGCTATTGTATAGAAATCTAATGCTACACTGGAATGATTTTATATTTAAAAAAAAAAAAGATATGGATGTATGTAACAAAACTGAAGCCCTTTCCCAGCAGCTTCTAAAATGTTTTAATAATGGAAAAACATTTCTTAATTTGTTGGGTTTTTTAAGTATACAATTTTTTTTTCTTGTATAAGACATCAGAAAACAAGTGCTCTGCAAGATATGCTTCTTTTTAAGAGGAAATTTTGTTTTTATTTATATTTGCAATTTAATGTCTTGCCATGGAACAAACCACAGGTTCCTAGATCAGGTGGAAATATAAAGATAGTTTGCTCATTTCATTAAATACAGTGAGACAGTGCAATGCCCCAAATGATAGAGAAGACTGCTGATGCACCAAAGTTCCTCTGCTGTCTTCCACTTTCTCAGGTCAAATCCTGAAATTAAAATCCTTTCATGTTCCAAAATCTGCTAAAGA
Source organism: Parus major (assembly GCF_001522545.3). Lineage (NCBI taxonomy): Eukaryota > Metazoa > Chordata > Aves > Passeriformes > Paridae > Parus > Parus major. The sequence goes on along the minus strand of NC_031782.1, from coordinate 13,208,202 downwards.
CTGGAACAACCATTTAAAATCACAGTGTACAGCACTGTAATTTTAATTTTTTCTAAAGCCACCAGAGTTTAAAAACTAAATCTTCAAGAGCCACAGGGTGGATTGTGTGCTTCTCCTGACAGCAATTCAAAGAACATAAAATAATGTAACAGTATCTACAGTGTAGTCCAGAAATAAAACAAGAAAGCTTTCCTCTAAAACTAGTGATGTGTACACTGGACATTCACATGGATTTCTGTCTGGTCAGACCTCAACAGTTCATTGCTAAATCAGAATAAAAACATGTTAATTTATGTCCACCCACTAGGCTGGAGTGCCCTGACTCCAGGGATGGAGGAGCTGAGGTCTGCCCACAGTTTGTTTACCTTGTCTAAGTTTCTTGGAGCCAAGTCCTGCACTTTGCACAGGAGGACATTCAGAACACCTCATTCCATGAATTCTCTTACCATTTTCTCTGCAGAAGGAAAGAAAAACACCTTCACTAGCAGCACACCTGTCTCAGTGCCAGCAGCACAGCCCAGAGCAGCCCTGCCCCAGGCACTGCCCCTGTCCCTGGCACAGGGGGCACTTCAGGGCCTGGACATCACTCCACAATGTTCATTTATATATTCAAGGTCATTAAAACTCGCTTCTGCCACACACAGCAATACATTATATCCATCTTTTTTAAATCTTTGCTTCTCTCTGGGAGAGCTCTGTGCTTTAAAATCTGCAATGCCTTTTTTTTCCCTCCTTCCTACCATGGGAAAAGATTTCCAGCAGCCATTAGCTACAGCCATTTTCACATCTCATTTTAACAAGCTATAAAAGCAGAACAACATGCCAATTACATGAAATAAATAAAATGAGTGGGTACAAGATGGCTAAGAAAACCTCTTGCACTGCATATATTTGCTAGAGAATGTATTAGGGTTTCACTAATGCATTTATAATCCTGCAGAACAGTCTGGCACATCTGCATCTTCAGTACAACAGAACGGCAAAGATGATAGAATCCTCAGAGAATTTCTATTTGAAATAATTTTAGATCTGTTTTATGTATACCAAGGAAGCTGCCAGTCAATCTGATCTTCAAACACGCTGAACTCCACAGAGGGAATTCTAGTAAACTGCAGAATGTTCACCTAAATGCATTTATTTCAACAACATGAAAACTAGTATCTGTGTTTGGCTAATGATATGTTGCACATTTGGAACTTTGTTAAATACCTTAATTGTGTAGCATAGACTAAGGCAGTTAATTTACACAAAAGGACACAGAGGTGAATTCTATGTCTACATCTTTGAACAAAATAAGTAAATTCACTGAACATATGGCTTATTAAATTTAATAGTTCCTCTCCAAGATGATTCTGATTGCCATGTTTTGAAAGATAGGATTTTAAAAAAAATTTCTTTTGGATATTTGCCGTTAAGCAGATATGCCATCTGTCTCTCCAAATGAAAAGAAACTCAAGACTTTGATTACTATTTTCCTAACCAAGATTTAGGGTAATGTATTTCTAGTACACTGATTAACTAGATCTGACATCACATCTTGGACCTGTTTATTATTCTTTTTCAAAGAACCACTGACATACGTGCCCACATGTACTACATGATGTGTGATGAGAGAAGCATAAGGAAGCACCATCACCTCTCACATCATTCTCCAGCTCTGTTGGTGACACCTTATTATTCAAATAGGCATCTTGTATTTTCACTCAGGTTTTAAGGACACAGATGTCTAAAGCATAAAATAATGCTCCAAACTGGACCTGGAATTTCTGTGAGAAAATGCTCACACTAAAAAAAGAGAAAATAAAAAGGAAGCCACTTGCAAATTTCATTGTAAAAATCTATTGCAAAGAGGATGCTTGACTGAGCAGGTCACACAAATTCTGTATATCAAGGGAAAAAGTCAAAGTCTGACAGTATGCCAAACTCTTGTAATTTGCATATTTTATACTTCAGATCCTCAGAAGCCCAGCTCATTTTTCCTGTCTAGTTATTTTCTAGGGAAATCTTTTTCGCCAGTAGCCTTCAAGCCCACACAAGTAGTAACTCACCTGTGTCTGAACAAAAACGATTCTTTCATTCCCACTGATAAATGTACAGATTGTGCATCTACTTCCTAAGTCACTGAGTATCTGTTTCAATCCCAGCATGAAGCGGGAGAGCAGCCAGGAGCAGCAATCAATGGACTAATGGTCCCTGCTCAGCCAGGGGAGCAGTGGGATAAGGCAGCACTGCTGCTGCAGGAGCAGCACATGGGGCACTCCTGCCTCCCAGCTCAGCACCACTGCCCACCGACATCACAGGGAGCCTCAGCTGTGCCTCTGGGGCAGATTGGGCACTTTAGAATAGAGCTGAACAAAAATAAACCAGATATATGGTGATGGGCATGGCAGAAATCCACAAGTGCTAAAACTACAAAAAAACAAAACAAAACAAAATCTAAAAAACCCCAAAACACCAAACCAAGTTTCAGCACCCAATTCCTACACATATTACCAATGTCCTATGATTTATTGTTAGAACACTTGCCTGCTGTACCAATCACAGTATTAATCAAAGCACTTCTGAATGAGAGCTGGACTTGTAACCCAATCCTTCCAAACCCAGCCCTGGCTCCAAACCCAACCTGTGTGGCACTGTCCCCCATGCCCCTGGCCACCACCCCTCTGCCACTCCCTTTTCTGGGCAGCAGAGACAAATTTGTTATACAAAGGTTGTAAAGACTGAACAGAAATGTTTTTAAAAACTGCATTTTAAGCTATGTTTTGTGTCCTGGGACAGCCCAGCCAAGGCAGAAGCTGCTGTAGCCCTCGGGCAGGCTGCCTGCTTTGTGCCAGAGGAGCTCTGGCTAACACTGGCACAATGTGCCAACAGCACAGGAACACTTTTTCACTTTTAGCTTTGCAAGAAGCACAAACAACAATAAGGCTGAAGCATTTTGTAATGCAGTTTAATTAAGTATGTAAATAATATATGACCCCATAAGGGCCAATGCAGAGTTGTGATACAGTTGGACAAATAGGAAAATGTGTGAGAACAAAAATTTGACAGGTAAGAGTTGCAAAAGAGGCAGCAAAGATGTCCAGAGAACGTGGCTGAAAGGATGATGTGTTATGCTAGGAGGAGAAGAGATCCTTGATTTGGGGGAGGAGGAGAAGACAGCAGAACACTGAGGAGGAGTGAGGTCAAACAGGGAAGGCACAGCTCCCCACTGACAGCAGGAGTGCTCAGAGCTCCTGAGACACCACCACAGGTGTGATCCAAGCAGGTGTTGGGAGGGCAGTTCAGGCACTGCCTGTTACAGCCCCATGGGAGACTACACCTGGGTGACCAACAATCCCTAGGTAACAAAATTACCATGAGATCATTTTTCTTCCAAATGTTTGATTCAGATTATGAAGCAGAACTCAAGCACTTGCTCAACAAACATGAATTTAGCTGTTTAAGCTAAGTTCATGTAAAATTAACTGTTTTAGCTACTGCTAAAGGAAAAGGGCTCTGCTACTGGAAAGGCTCTGTATTAGCAGCTCAGTAACAGCAGCTAAAACACATTTACCTAATGGGGTGGAGCTTTTATAGAAGCTCCTGTACAAAATTATCACAATTCACTTACTGGACTTTATGTTTCAATTAGAAAAAGTCAATAGAAGGAGTCTATAAAAAATATTGCCTCTGACATTTTAATGCCCCAGACTTCTGAAACTCTTTAAAAGATGAGTCAGTATTTTCAGACCATCAGGACACAGAACAAACTGCTTCAGGTTTGCAGCCATTTCCCAGACTGGTGAATGCTTTATTTGGCACAAATAAATGGAGTAGGGACCCCACTCTGGTACACTGAGCACTGCTAGAGCTGTGCAGGCTTATTCCAGGTTCCATCAGATACAACCATCAGATTTTTTGTAGCATTGCCATAAATTCACAGTTTCTATGCAGGCAAACCAGAACTTTCCTTCATTATTATTGATCAATCATAATAATGAAGTTGTTCTCTAATTATTTCTCAAAATCCTTTTTGAAATACCATTAGTATTGTTTCACTAAAGCTTACATGGACTTGCAGAACCAAGATTTTAGCATCTAATTCTTGAAGAATTCCTTTGAATGTTGAGATTTACTAAACTTTATTACAACCTATCGTGTTTCCAACACAAGCATCATAACAGCTCACAGAGTTGTGGAATTTAGCCTTTCACAAATAAGTGAAATAGATCTTGGAAAATTAGATAGACTGTAATAAAGATTATAAATTGGATTACAGTGCATCTTTGTTTTGGGGGTATAAACACAGATTATCTGTGAATCTGATTTCAGAATCTCCAGTACACTCTCCTTTCCTGCTGCTGGCTTCTACTGCCACTGATCTGTTAGAACAGGTTCCACTATGTTTATATTCTAATGCAAAAAACATTAACTAACCAAATGATAAATGCATTCACAACTGCATTTAAAACATGAATGAATCATATACATACTCATGTATGAAATCTGAAACAGAAATTATCATAGTGTTTTGGTCCAGCATTTCTTTTAGATACATATATCTAGTTGCTCTGAAAATCTGTTGGGCTTTTAATAAATAGCATTATTTTTCACAGTTATAGAGTCAAGTCTGTTAGAATTCCTGTCAGAAATGCACAACTTTGGTTCATACTGGTGTATGTATGTTAGCTGATTACTTTCAGCTTTAAGCATCATTTTGTGTTTGTGTTTTTAGGGGAATCAGAGGAAGGCAGAACCATCCCCCTGCTCAGCCTGCAGTGCCCAGGAGGGCCTGAGAGGCACCAAAGGCTTCTGAACAGCCCCTGCACCACTCCTGGGTACTTCATGTCCCAGATTCCCTCTGCAAATACAATACAATAGCTGATCAAATGAGCTTTTGGAGCTCAGACCAGTTTTCTTTTCATGCTCACTCTGACACAACCCAGCTTTCTAACAAGTGTACATGTTACAGTTCTGTCTGTTGGTTTATAACCAGCTTCTGACAGTGTCTTCAGCTCTGTGTCTACATTAATTCCAAATTCACTGTCTTCCTTCTCTTCTCTCCCCTTGTGCAAGTTTGTACATCTTTATAATACCTTCTGATTAATTTATCACATAGTAAAGATTTTAAAAAATCATTATCCTTTTGATCTAAAAATCCTTATATTTCATCTTTAATATGTTCTTTTGAGAGGTTCTTTCTGGAGAACTTGCCACATATGTTCTACTCCTCTGAGACATAACAACGAAACTCAAGAAATACTTCAAATCACATTTAAAATGGTTTGAAAAGATTTTGTTTGCAGGAAAAAAAAACAACATTTCTTTCAAGCTAAGAAAAAAATGAGAGTATATTGCAGTACATATGGCACAAGAAGACTAACAAAAAGGAAATATATGAAACCAATATTTGAAAGAGTTATCACTGCAGAAGTGATCTGAAACATTTTTAACATTTCATTACTTCATGAACTAGACTCAAATAATGGGTGACAAAAGTCAGGAAAAGAAAAATATTGACTTCTTCAGATATTTTTTCTAAGATTATCATTATTTCTGTAAAACAATCTGTTCCTCCATTTGTTTTAATCCATACAAAGAATTCATCAGATGTAGAGAAAGAGAATAACCCTCACTTTGCACATTAATACTGTAATATTCTGCTTTATAAAGAGTGCTTTTAAGCCATCACGTGTCAAACAAGACTAGGAGATTATCTGGAACCATATTAATGTCTTAAGCTCAAGGCACTATGTTACATTAGAAAAAATGTAGGAAAGTGGAATAAATTATCTTTCAGACAAAGACAGGAAAATGCCATAATATTTTTACCAGGATTGAAAATTATGGGGAAAAAAGATGGTGAAAAGTATCAGTTAAAAAAAAAAAAAAAAAGCTAGAAAAAACACTTTAATATAAAATATCAGGGAACTGACCAAAGCCAGAAGCAGCATAGTGATGCCTGCTCTACCTCCTTTACTCCTCACCAGCTAGAATTGTTTCTCTTTGTGATGCTGACTTTGAAGTCAGAATTCTGTTCAAATCCTCCCCCTCAGCTCCAGTCCTCAAGCTGAAGCACTGCAGTACTGGCTGTTGTGTTTTCTCAGGATCTTTAGTAAAACAGCTGGACTGATGATAATACAGAAAAAACTGATTATTAATGCCTGCCTGCTGTGCTTATAGGTCAGTCTCCCATTTATCACAGGCCTCTTTCTCTTTTTTTCCTTAAAACCCCCCCAAAAACCCCACATAATTGTAATCACACTAGACTGTCTTCATCTGTCCTGCTACCTAGAAAAGTAAAATGTAATTAATTAATTCAAACCACACAAAAAATAAAAAATAAGTGAAAACATATGAGAAATTCTGCTTTAAATTAATAGAAACCTTCATTTGGAAAGATTAGATGGCACTCTGTCACCAACAAGAGCTGATACTGGGCTCCATTATATACAGAGTGTCCTTATTCCTGTGAAAGGACATTTATAGTCCACAAATAGAGAGTCTTCAGGGGACAGGACAGGGAGTCCTGATTGAGACAGAGGACATGCTTGGAGCATGATTCAATCCCAAAATTTAGGACTAAACTGAATATGCATACCCATCTTCAAATACTCTAAGGGAAGTCAAATTATAGGTTAAGAAATAAAGTATCTGAAAGAATTAAATCTGGCTAAGTATCACAACAGAAGTGGTCTTGAAATATGCAGTAATTATCCAGAAAATTAGAACTGGCAAATGAATATAGATGATTGAGACTCAAGGAGTCTTTGAGAAGCTGTCCAGGGATATATTGACAGGACTGGGCACATAAGGATTATTATTTCACTATTTAATACTGAAAATGTAGAGAACTCTGTGAAAGAAGAAAATGAACTGATTTACATACATTATTAGCTTCAGAAATACAGCTTGGAAAGTTTGCTGTACTAAAAGAGGCTTTAAAGTGAACACCAGCATTTATATACAGATCAGCTCTCAGAACTTTTCCTCTGAGTTGCTCTGGGTTGCTTTAGAAGAGCTGCACACCCAGCAGACATGGTGAGCAGGGTTGGTTTGCAGGGCAGATTCCTGCTTCCCTCACAGATGTGGTGTTCCACTGCCTGCCCCAAACGTGGAACCTCCTTGGACTCTTTCCTTTACTCCTCTGGCCAGAGTCCAAACCTGGACCTAATCCTCCCCACCCCAAACTTTCTGTGCACTGAACAAAACTCCTCAGAAACAACTTTTTAACATGAGAGTCAGTGATGGCCTGTTTCACTGAGCAAAAGAACTTTAAATAGGAAATAAAAAAGAAGCACTACAAAAGACAAACTCCAGTCAGTTAAGCAATTACAGCCATTCCCTTGTTTTGTCCTTATCCACACTGTGGAATATAGCTTGAGGGCATAGCATTATGTGGGAGATATAAATAGCACACGCCTCCTTAAAATAATTCCCCTCTTAAAGAAAACTGGAAAGAAGAGTAACTTCACTGTAATTCATCTCATTTCAAGTTTACTAAATATAAGTGTTCTGTGGAAAACTGATAAACCTATTTATCTAGTGCCACTCAAGTTAAAGAACAAAATAAATTCCCCCAGGAATCACTATTACTCATTCTTACAACTCAGCATCTGAGGAAACAGAAGCTATATATTTTCACTCTTGAAAGCTAATTTGATGTTAGGAAAAGTCCCTTAACCATTTGTGTGAAAAAATCCAACTGCTGCCTTTCAATATTTCTGAATGACAGTCATGGCTCCGAGCAAACAAATGATGCTCACATATTGTGCCTTGCCTACAGGCATGTTCTGTTCTGGAATGACATTATGCCTTTTTACAAGATGGTACCTCAGTTTCAATAGGGCAAACATGGCAAGGAAGTTTTGGTTTCCTGGGCTCCTTGGACTTTCAGGCAAATACAATTTCACCCACTCAGTGATCATCTTCTCCCTATCAGCAACGTGCTACTGAAAAGCCTGAATGACTTGAACAGTCAGCAATTCCTGAGATATTTATAACTTCAGAAACCACAAAAGTCATCCTTCCTACTGAATAGCTGCTCAGCTGCAAGATCTGACCCGAAGAGATGCTATTTGAGGGTCCTCAATAATACTAGCATGCTTCTTAATAAAATGAAGACTAAAAAACTACCAAAGCATCTTCTTCCATCTCAGCCTATAGGGAATCAAGCTTGATAAGTTCATAGTTTTATTTCATTTACCTAGATTGCTGCATTACATATTTGTGAACCCAAAGAAAATATCAAAGGACAGAAGGCATACATATGAGTTCATATTGCATCGAAATACAGTCTTATGTGCTCTTTGATGAATTGTGCTTGTGATACATTCCAGCACTCAGATATGTTTCTTAAGAGTTGTGTAAATCTCTCTTTCAGACCTGAGCACAGATGGACCATCACTGTACAAGCACAGACTAATGAACAAACAGTACATACAAGCCTCAGGATCTTACACGTGTTCAAAATTAGGGCAGGTGCCTCCAGGAATACACTAGCAACTTATTTTGTAGTAGCTACCCCTTCTGGGACTTTATTCACAGATAAAACTGCCTCTTCCTCTGACACCTGTGCTGTTCTGCTGCACAGTACTAAGCATCCAGAAACTTGTGGTTATTTTCATGCTAAGAAATGAGTTTGTACACCACTACAGTGTAAGTGGTGCTGATGAAATGTAAGAAACCCAAATGGACACCAAGAAAACAGCCCCAGTTGGGACAGCACTGCATTTTTCCAACTACTGTTTCAATCTACACATAGTTCTTTTGCCAGTTTTCTCCATAAGGCCACTTTTTTTGTCATTTCTTTACACAACTAAAAGCAGTGGTACCATATAGAAGCCTTGCCTCTTCCAAAAGTCAGAAGGTTTAGCTCAAGAACGTGGAAGATCACAGCAATCACACCCCCTGGTGACAAAAGGACATAATGGGGTCATTTATTTAGGCTGGGAAAAACATTTAAAGCTACTTCTTCACATAAATCTGTTACATGGACAGGATTCCTACTGCAAGCTGAAAAATCAGGGAGTTAGCTTTAAGAACAATGATAACAAGCCTTTGAGAGCAGGTAACTTTAGGAAAAGACAAATTCTTTAAGGTACTTCCATCTCCTCAGTATCATCACATCTTTCTTTTATGGCTTTAGCCTAATCTGATGTTCTTTAACCATGAGACAGACAAAATATAAATTGAAAAAACAATCCTCTACTTTTACCAGAGATCCTGTTTCTTGTTCACAGATGGTTAAGATTTCAGCATGGTCTCTGTGGTGCTACTAACAGCTTTTGAGGTGTTGAAGAACTTTGATGAGAGGTCTGTGAGCCAAAGACTAAACAGGCAAGTGGACAAACAGCTGCTCATGAGAAATCTCTCACTTGATTTGAGAGGCAGAACTTCAGCCTTCCTGAATCATTGCCAATCATCCCCTGAGCTTCTTACAGGAAGAGTGTAGAGAAGAGAGTCAGCGATTTCAAATGCTACAGAGAGGCTGAATAAATAGATAGAAGTACTTCCCTTATCACTGCCAAGGAAGGAGAGTGTCATAGAACTTGTAAAAGCCTAAATTAAGCAGAAAGTTGTCTTTAACCTGTGTGAAATACAAGGAAATTAAAAGCAAAGAAAAAAGTTATTTTTCAGGTTGCTTCTATAGTTTCTAACAGAAGCCATTTAATTCTGGTCTGTAAAAGTCACCAAAAAAAATTATGGATAAAAACCACCCAAAAAAAACTCCCTAAACACCACCAACAACAAAATCTGGCTTATTAATTAGATTTTTCTCTCCTTTGAGCTAAGGAATGGAACTTAGGAAGCATCTTTTATAACTTGCTATTTGAGAACTAAGTGAAAAAATTTTATAAAAGAGAGTGAAAAATGAATAATCTCTTTTGAAACTCATTAGTTAGGGGATAATTTAGTTTTCAAAAAGCTCTGTTTATTCTAATATGCACATAATAAAACCTTTGGCACTAACAGAGCTAAGGCACCATTTCCTATCCATTTTCCATCTGAAGAGGAATTCTATCCTACCTGAGCAGAACGTTACACTTCAACATCACATTAGCAATCAATTCAAAGCCATTGCCTTCGACAAGCTGACAGATTCCCTGAAAAGAACAGCGTGCACAGCGTAAACACAAAGCACATCCCAGGAAATATTTAGAAAATGTAATGACACTTCAACAGCCAGCTACACATCACTTTACTCATGTGACAGTCACTGCACCACCTGAGCTGACTGGCCAGGCTCAGGCTGAGCTTTATAAATGAAGTATTGACTAGAAAAAACAGTGTGTACCTTGACGTAATTATGCACTAATTGGTGAAGTATGCAAGTCTTTGTAATGAAGGAGATTATTAATAGTGGGATGACATACATGAGGAAAGGTGCCAGTCTCTGGTGTGACAAATTTAGAGGAAGCTTTTGGTAAAATTTCTGATTTTGAAAGGTGAGACAAAATAAATTCAGAGTATGGATTCCTGTGCTTCAGTTACAAGGGAAATGTAAAATATATAGGTTTTGTTTCACCTTAATAAATTTAGTTAAACACCCAGTACAGACAAACCAGCAAACCTTCCTGCAAAGGTTTTTATCATTCATCAGCCACACACAATGCATTTAGCACCAAGCTGGATTGACTTTATCAGACACACATCTCTTTTATAGAAAAGAATAAAAAGGCATTATTCTAACTCAGTTATGGTTTGAACAAAGGCACTGCTGCTTGCTTACCTGGGTGACCTATATCATCTAAGTTTTCTTTTATAAAACTAATAACTGACAAACTGAATAATGTGCTGTAATGGAGTTCCTGTTAAACATAGTTTAATCATTTCTCTCTAGTAGATGGAAAGGCTCATGATTAAATAATAATTGAAAAATCTTGTGGTTATTTTGAGAGGTTTTTTAAAAGCTCTCCATGTTGTGACCTTCACACAGTGATGTAGATACAGCTGCAGGCAAAAGCTCTTTCCTTAGAATTCAGGAAAAAGGAAGATCCCAGCTAGCCTCAGCAGTTTATGAACCCAGCTGCTGCAGTATTTTCCTGATAGCCTTAATTAATCAGCCCATATTTCTGTTTTCCTCAGTTTCCTGGCTAAATATCGGACTTCAATTCCTCAGTCTCAATTTCTGATTGCCTTAATCCATTCAATTATGAGGGTGGAATTCACATTATCCAAAAAAAACACACCAGGAAGAGAGAGAGACTACAAACAGGATACAGCTCCAGCAGTGTCTCGTACGGGATATGGACAAAAAGCCCAATGATGCTGTGCCAGAGCAGGGCACAGAATGTGGGACTGCAATCACCTCAGAGACAATGGAAAATTATAAATGTCCTGAAGCCCTGGCTGATATGAATGGGGGAACAACATGTATGGACATTCATGGTGTAACACCTCACCCCACCATATACAAGAGGATTTCTTTTCGTTTGGTTTGGGATTTTTGTGGGCTTGTGTTGGATTTTCTGCTTGTTTATTTTAGCATTCCATCCATTCCTCCTGTAATCATGAGTGCTAGAAACACCTGTATCTCTGAGAGGATGAAACCAAAGATCCTGGTACACATCTCTCAGGTCAGCACTGATCTGAATGGAAAATCTAACAGCTGCCCAAAGGCTGAATGTCAGCTATGAGAAACTGAATGTCAAGATGGCATTTGGGCTTACCCTTTTAGGCCACCAAAGCAGAGCTGTCTTGCCACATCTCCATCCTTAATCTCTGGAATATCACCAAGCACTCTGTACCAGATAGTATTTATTAAGCTCTTTCAATATATACCAGACAGTGTAGCAGTAATTCATCACATCATCCTGCCAACCTACACTACAGTCTTGCTGGGTTATATTAAAATTGCAACAAATGTTTAAGCTTTTTAATACTGTCATTTCATATTCCTGTCTTACACAAGGTTTTAACTTTACCAGTACTACATATCCATTTTTTGTCCTTAACCCCATCATCTACACTCCCTCTGCACTGAATACATAAGCCATTTACCTGGACCAAATTGAGTTTATGTGTAGTTAAGTCTTTAAAAGTCATCCCTGCTAGTCAATTCCCTCATTAGGAAACTACTTCCTATCAGAAGTGCCCTCAGGTTTTGAGAGCACATCAAAATTGGATCCACTTAAGCAACCGAGCTTTGATACTGAGCTTAATGACTTTCTAAATGTGTCATTTCCAAAGTACTTTACAAGCCTTCCTGAAGAAGAGCTGAAGTCTGCCCATGCAGGAGCTCACCTCCCCAGCTCTCCTCCCCAGGAATACACATCTAGATGTGTAGATGAAGTCTGCCCATGCAGGAGCTCACCTCCCCAGCTCTCCTCCCCAGGAGCCCCGGTGATGTATGACGTATGCAATGCCATTTTCTGAGTCTATGACATTTCATTTAAATCCCATCATTTCCTTGGGACCATCTGGCCACTTTCTCTACAAACAGATCTCACAACTGTGTCAGCTCTTCCTCTCTCCTCTTTCAGATTGGTTCCTCCTGGTGTTCCCAAGCTACCTGGGAGAGAAACAGGCACAACATTCCCAGACAGCTCTCCCTGCAGAAACCAGCACTCCCCTATGACATACAGAGCAAGTCTGCATCTTCCCTGCTGCTCCTTGTACCCAAAATACCAATATTCTATCCCAAAAGTATGAGGGTAAATAATATTTCACACACACACACAGCTGAAGATGCAGATCTGCTCCAACTGCATTACCACTCTTTAAACATCCCCTTTTAACAAGGTGAAAGTGAGTATTTCTTGGTGGGGAAATTTAGGAAGTGAGCTTAATCTCACACTTGTTTAAGCCAAACAGAATTCTGGGATCAACAACATAAAAAGGCTCCTACTTTCTACTCCCTTACAACTTAGAGACATTAGCATGGATACAACAAACCAAAATAGTCTCAAGAGTAGAACCACAGTGTTGCTATAATCTTTCCTGCAAATTATGAAGTGTGAAATAGAAAGCTGAAAAAAAAAAAAAAAAAAAGGAAATATTGATAACAACATGTCAAAATTACACCAGTAAAAGTAAGAAAACAAACTCCTTGGCTGTCATCTGTCTGGTGCCTTTCTGAAGCTCCTTGGATGTAATAACAGCTTTTCTTTTCTATTGTACTTCTAGGTTTGCTTTTTAACATCCCATGAATAGATCAGATTATACTGTTCATAAAATTTTGAAACAATGATAAACTGTGAGGTCAGTTTGAATTATGGGGTGGGGTTATGTATTGATTTTAAGATTTACATATGCATTTGGGAAGTCATTATAGGAAATCACTACTGAAAACTTCATAGCAGGGAAAAAAAGAAAGAAAAATATAATTTATTTAATTTTTCATAAGATTCAACCAAAACTACAAAAGAAATACAGGTTTTCATATTTTACTTTATAAATTTTCCAACTTTATTTTCTTTATTTATGGCACTCTTTTGCTTAGTAAGTAATATGCACACAAGGTATTGTTTGATATTCAACTTTTAATTACTTCAGTAAAAAACAACACTAAAGCAACATGGCAAAAAATATTAAAAGTCATTTTCTTGTCACCAGTGTGTCTAAAATAGCAAACACAGATGGATATTGAACCTGACACTATCAGTGCAGCTTCCTACAGCACCCTTCCACCTGACTGCAATTGTCACACCTGATGCTGGAGTCAGTGAGGAACAGAATATTTTCTCCAGGAAGAAAAGGTGAAGTGAAGAAAGGGAGACCCTGCCAGGACTCCACAGGTTCATTACAAAAAAGCCCCAATTTCCCACACCTCCCAAGCTGGGTATCAACACAGAAATGGTTCTTAGGAGAAAATTATTTGCTTCTCATAGGCAGTATGTACAAAGAGCTGCCTCAACCACAGTGTTTTGTGGTGTATTTCTTTAAAATGTGCCCAGATTACCACAGCACGACCTTGAACTCTCCCTTGTTCTGCTGAAGTTTGGGATTGCTTTATTCCTCCCCATTCATTCTTGTCTGGCTGTTCAGTTCAGAATTTCAGCTACTAAGATAAAAGCATGCCTTGATAATATTTTTTTTTTGGTCTGACATTATTTTAATAACATGGCTTCAGTCCTGGAAATTCTCTTCCTCCCCAAAACACTCTTTTTTCCCTTTTCTGAAACACAAACTTAAAACAGAAAGATCTCAAGTGTGTGCTATTATAATATTATAATATCAGAACATAAATCTCATGATAAACATTTTATGTTATGTCCCATTCTACCAGTGACATTATCTATCCATTATATACAATAAAGGTACCAGCAGAAAAAGTGTCAAGGGAACAATCTTCTGCCAAAAAAAAGAGTCTCCAACACCATTTCTAAATTTTCTCTTTCACAACAGGAAAATTTCCAGGATCTAGAGACACAGTAAACTGAAAATTCTCCTTTTGGGTTCACTTTGAGCCAATGAGTTCATTTCAGCACTCAAACCAAGATCTGCCTGAGTTTACATCCTACTTTTTCTTCTCCTTTCCTCTACCAAAAATTATATTTTCTCTGTTATTGGTCAGGTTTTCACTCCCATCTGCCTTATGTCACTTGAATTTCACTGCTTTCCTAACAGCTTGTAAGTGGTCATTCAAGAAGAGTGAAGCCAGGAAAAGAGAACATTGCAGATCTTTTGCAAAAAGATTCTGTACATAAATGCTCCTTAATTATGATCATTTTGTTTTCATGGATTTTTAAACTGAAAGTTACTTTATTTTACAGTGTTTTGTACTTTTTAGAAGAACATAATTTTCAGTTCAACATAAAAAAACCCAACAACACCCCCCAAAAAAACCCCAACAAAAAACCCCCAAACAACAACAACAAAAAAGAAACAAACAAAAAAACCCAGAAGAAATCAATCCTGAAAGAGTAGCTGCTTCAAAGTCACTACCTAAACATGACCAGCCCCTACAGCCCCTAAGCTTTACTCTGGAAATAGAAATACTGTAGGCTTAGAAAAGCACATGGCAACTGATGAAAAAATTCCTTTTGAGAAGTTTATCATGATGTTTTGAAATAAATAGATACAAGATTTAATCAAAATAAAAATAAACATTCAGGAATAGCACTGCATCCCCTATTTGAATCCCCACAGGTGATTCCCTCTCCAAAGCTGGCACATTACATCAGAGGTGATCTGTATTTCTAACTGGCCTTTTACATTTGTATGCATAAAAGAAATTAATTTACTTAAATCTCACAACCCAGCACACCACGTTGAGTAACAATCTGATGACAGATTTATGTTACAGACTCAGAACTGATCTGCCTAAAGAAGATGGCCATATCTAGACAGCAGCAAAAACTACAAGATACAAGTAAGAATTTAGAGCCTAATCGGACTTCTGGAAATAGAAATGTTTTTAAAATATCAGTAAGGTATTTTGTAAGGAAGAATTTCTGTTTACTAAGTAAAACATGGAACTTAATGAATTTCCATTATTTCAATTTCTCTATAAGCAGTGCAAGCCTGCTAATATTTCAAGGTTCACAGCATTCTGGTTTATGATAAAATTAAATCATACTAAATCTACAGGTGCAGAAAATGGTCACAAGCTTTGTGAATGGATTTGAATGGGAGCAATTTTTAGAAATTAAGCTTCCTCTGTGCTACTTGGAGATGACAAAATGACAAAGTAGATTTATTGATATAAAGAAAATTGTGAGAGGTACGGTTTGTTTGTTTGGGTTTTTTTTTAAGTTTAAATTGTGATAGCATCTCAATATTCTAAAAAAATAATAATCTTTTAGAGGTGAACTATTCCTTCATAACACTTGAGCTGTATCAGGGAAAATGCTTTAACAGTACTCTCAATAAATTCAGAGCTGTAAGCATCATGAGCTCCCTCTAACATTGCTAGGCATAAATGGGTAAAGTCTCAAACCAAGTAACGTCCTGCTTTATGCTGGTATCCTGCAAATATGAAACCATATCAGAGTACAAATTTCTCTTGAAATATAGATTCTTGTTCCTTCCTCTCAAGATGAACACCTAGCAGGTTATTGATCTGCTTCTGAAGGACACAGTGTTTATTATGTAGGAAACCACTGCTGGGCACAAGTGTGAGAAATTAATGATGGTTTTGTAAGTGTCCACACTGTGGTGCTGAACCAGTGGGGCAACTGTCAATCTATATGATAATGTATCCCAAAACTTCATAAAATCAGTGATGTGAAGAAGCATTGATTTTTGAGCTAACCAGGATTTGTGAGAGAGCAAGGCTAAAAAGTTTACTCAACTTAGCACCTCTGTGTACACAACAGTTGCTTCGTACCGTGATGTTTTTTTTAAAAACAACCAAACACAAAGAAACTCTTCTCACAGAAACCCAAAATGAATTCCACACACTGGTTTATTACTTGCTTGCTGCTTGATCATGTTGTTCGTTCTCCTATTAATATCATTGTTAGAAACATGAAAAATGGATTCACTGCACTGTATTTCCAATTACATAATAATTCACTTATTATGGGGAGGAAAATGAAAAACAAGTGAACAGACTCATTCTTTTATCAGTCTGTGACAGTGTGTATAAAAGTGGCTTCTGAGATTATTTTTTCTTAGACAAAAGGTGTGACACACTGCTGCCACTGAAATGGAGACAACCACCTGAATTCCTGCTACAGCACTGAAGCCAAATCATTCCATAATGCCAGAATTCTATTAGTCAGGGGTTTTTTTTGAGATCATGCTCAGAAGCCTTAACAAAATTGTACTAAAATCAATGGAAGCTGTCATATATTCTGCGAATGGTATTATTAAAAGGAAAAATCAATTAACCAGTCACTGATTCTTTTTAAAACATGGGCTTCCTTGTACAAACCATTATTAATAAATGCACATTCCCTCCTTAGTTTTGATGAAGAAATGTATCCTGTTATGCCTATGGAGAGGATATATTACTTGAAGATTCAATTTAAATCAACAAAAAAAGACTGCCGTTACAAACAAAATCAATTGCACTTTGCTGAACTTCTTTCTATCAACATATAAACTGTAATTTTGCCCTGTTTGCTTTGACAAGCAGTTTCTTGTGTTTGCAGAGCCTGGCACACCCGCTTTGCTGAAACCAAGACAATTGTCAGTGAGTACAGGGAGGAGCCCAAAAGAAACACCTACAAAAATCCTCTCCTGAGAGGCACCCAACAGGTATCAAACAGCATTTTATCCCAATATACCCAGCAGAGAGCTGGTGTCAGCTGCTGGAATAGTTGCTCTGAGGGTTGATGATGTTAGGGAGGCTCCTCTTCACCTCCTCAGAATGACAAGATCCAAACACCTTTGTTTCTATTTTAAATAAGTTTAGTTTGCACTTTCATCACCATATAGGATGGAGGACAAATTCATGCAAATCCTTTTTTACTATTTTCCACCTTGAGTTCTGTTCAAATCCATTTGAGCCCAGAAAATTCCCCAGGTAAGAACTTCAGAGTGACCCATACAAAGAGCCTGAATTTGGTTATGTGCACCTGAGAGGACAGTGCTGAACACAGGACACTCAGACACTGCCAGGCTGTTTGGTCACAAGTGATTGCTGCTGTACCCAAAGTCTCATTTCTGTGACTTCAAACTATGCTAAACACAAGTAGTCTGCCTCAACCCGGTGCAGAGATTTGCTTTCCAAAAGCCACCCAATAAAAAAGCAAAATAATTGTTTTTACAATTTCAAAACCACAGAAAAAAATACATAAAATTAAATCTGATTGTTATGAATTAGCATCATTGTTACAGCTGCTAGCACATTGTGGATTATTAATATTACTTCATGCTGTGTAGAAAAATCACATACAAAAACTATTTCTCTTTGGAAATTTCTTTCTGCTTCTCATCATTAAGTTTAATTTAAGATTCTCGAAGCACAAACTTCTGTGACAGATTATGGCATGGAAAGAAAATTGCAAGATCAAACATAATATCGATCATATGATGCACATATAATAGTTTCCTGATAGTGATGCTAAAAAAACCCCAAAACACACTAAAAACCAGCTTTAATCAAACTGAGAAAGTGCAAACTTCACCTTTGAAAGCAGACTGGTGCATTTTTAAGTATGCTCACGCTCTCACACGTGTAGGTTAGGAATATACTGAAGGAAAAGGCCTACCATTTTCCTCATCTGACTTATTCTCGTTGTCGGAGTCGGTGAGCGTGAGAGCCGAGTTCTCGCGGCTCGACAGGCCAGAGCTTCTCCTGGATTTGATGCCTCTGCCCCAGAGCCTGATGGCGTGCTCCGGGGACATCCCTCCCTCCGTGTCCGAGTCGGCGTCCGAGCCCGTGCTCAGGGAATAGCCCTGGTGCAGAATCCCGATGTCCGAGCAGTACCCGCTCCGGTGGGGAGAGGGCTCGCAGATCCCCAGCTCTGCAAGGGTGAAGTTTGTTCCTAGAAGGACAAGAAGAAAAGAAATTAAAATGAAGTCATTTAAAAAGCTAGGGGATTTATTTTCAGCTTGCAAATATCAGATATTTTAAAATTTTGCTCAGTTCTGCTGTATACCAATGAATTACTTACAGAAATCTCTGGTGCACTGGTCAAGCAAGACTTAGCCTTGAAAATATTGACTGTATCTAAAATGGATGAAATGCATAAAACAAAGGTAGGAAAGGTCTCTAAATTTTAGGCTCCTCTTTTGGCCCCAAATAATTAATCACTTAGGTGTGTGATTAACATAAATCTCATGACAACTGCTAATGACATGACCTGTTTTAGTGTGTATGTAACCTCATATTTGTAGGGCAGAACACGAGCTTTGAAGTTATGCAACTGATTACTCAAAAAGAGAATTTTTTTTAAAATGGAGCTCATTTTCACATACACAAGTCTTTCACAGGGATTATGAAAGAATGCAAATCCATCAGTGAGGTAACATGGAACTTTGTCACCAATTATATATTTACATTTAGTGAAACTGGTAATTTAATATCTGCTAAAGAAACTAAGACAGACATTACATTGAAACTATTTTCTTTTTCCCCCATATTCCAGAAGAAAGCACAAATCGATACCAAAATCAGGAGGTCATTTGGTTTAAAGGCAAAACTTCCTGAGACAATGTCAAAACACGTGACCTTTAGCAGTTAATAACGACTCAGTGGACAAAATCTTATACATTTTTAAAGAACCCAGAGTCCCCCAGGGTTCTCAGAAAGTCCAGAGTTGCTGCCTAATTTCTGCTTATGTACTTGTTTCCTACAGTAATGAACAGGGCAGTAAAAATATAAAGGGAAATATTCACTGGTCTCTAAGGCTTTCAAAGATTTTGAAAAGCAAAGTAATTTGAGCTCCATTACACTGGGCTAAAAACAAAAACCAGACTCAAGTTGCTGGCAATATAACTGCCAATTATTTAACTAATTTCTTAATTCACAGGGAAACCAGATCTGTGGTCTGTGTTTCTAAATCAGTAGTTTTATTTCATCCAAAATCTGTTTATATTTTCTCCTCTTCCTCTAGATATTTGTCAGAATGAAGCTAAACAATGGAAGTTCACACACTTAATAAAACACACAAATAATCATCTTCTA
The DNA here is from genome assembly GCF_001522545.3 of Parus major. Lineage (NCBI taxonomy): Eukaryota > Metazoa > Chordata > Aves > Passeriformes > Paridae > Parus > Parus major. The sequence goes on along the minus strand of NC_031782.1, from coordinate 13,188,701 downwards.
TTAATAAAGAATGTAACTGGATTTTCTTTTTTTAAGTACTAGAACTTCTTCCTCACATTAGCCAGGAAAGTTTATAGAGTTTTAAATCTATCTGACCCCTCCCTGTATCAGCTCTCCCCAGTCCCATATCTAACTACCAAAGCACATTTTAGATAAGGGGTGTGTGCACACATGTAAAGTGCAAAACTGGGCCCAGTTTGAATTTATTCCTGAAGCTCATCAGTTAAAGGAAGGGATTAGATTTCTTCTGGAAGCCTGAGCTATGTCCCCAGCCAGCAATGCCTGGGCTCGTGTGTGGCTCCATCACCCTGAGCTCCAGAGCCTCGCAGCGAGAGCGTGGCCACGGTGAAGAATTCTCAGCAGACAATTCCTTCTCAAGGAATGGAGCATTTCGTGGCAATGTGTGAAAAGGATATAAAAAGGCTGACATTAAAAAAGCAGGCTTGCTTTCATCAACACCAAATTAATGCGAACCCTTCTAGTTAGGAGCGTATTTTACCTGCCTTCTAATATTTAATGTAGTAATCAGAAATTCAGTGGTTTAGTCAAAATCAGGGAACTCAACAGTCCTAAAAATGAGCTTCTCAAGGGCACTTCAGTCTAGAGATTTTTTGGCTTTTTTTTTTTTTTTTTTTTGTAATTAGAGTTCTAACATGAGAGATAAAGCTACTTTTAAGGAAAATGTAAACTTTAATCATGTGCAATTTCAGTAGAAGACATTTAACAAAAACAGTTTGATTGATTAGTTTTGCTTCAGCCATATTAGTAAACTAACCTTAGACTTACTAATAAAAAGGTCAAAATCAAACCAAAATGAATATAAAAAATGGACTGAACTGAATCATAGTAGCTCACTCCAGAGTACGTAATGACATTAGACACATGTTAAAATTACTAAACTCATCATGAAAATGAAGTTTTTCAAATTTTTTTGTTTGCTGGTGACATGTCTACAAATACACACAAATTATGACTATTTTAGTGTAATTAAGCTGTTGTACATACTCAGTAAAACATGTTGATGATATTTTGTGGATTTTAACAGCCCTTACAAGCCCAGATGATTTTCACTTTGATTAGCATCCTGTTCTTACTTTGTCTGAGGAAAATGGTATAGGCATTGACTGAAACACATTATTCACAAAATTCATTCACCCATTTGAGTTTTATTATCTGGGAACTTGGCATTTTCCAGTAACTGACCAAATTTTTAAAAATTGAGAAGTGGATCATATCAAGAGCACAAATGGAATCAGCCCCTGAACCTCTGGGAAAGGATTTTCTATGCTGCCTCTCAGAAATCCCTTTGTAGTCTTATGACCTTATGGTAGACATGAAATATTCTAGAAATTTCCCTGTCTAGTAAAGACATGTTCTTTGCTGGTAGATTTTAAATTAGTTTTATATACTAACTTTTGGCATTTGCTTCTGCAAAATACTATTTGAGACTTTTCTGTAAGGCAGCATGTAATGGCAGAATAACTTGTCCTTGGATAATAATTTTTTTAACATTTACATACATACATATACAAAAGAGGTTTATCAGATATGCATTTTTACATCCAAAAATATAGAAAGGTATCTCTATAATTCCTGATACCTTCATAGCCCTTAATTTACTGTAAAATCTGAGGAAAGGAAGATGGAAACACTACAGTAATATTCTCTAGATCTTTTCTTTTTCTGGACCCTGTTCTCCTACATGCCTTGTTTTCCTAAAATGAAACTGCCCAGATGTCCTGAATGACATATGAGCTGCTTGCACTAACATAGTTTTCTCTCATTTACTCAGCCATTATTGCACATTAAGGTGCTAATGCCATCAGTAGACCACCCTTGTACATTCACACAGAGGATAAATAAAATCTGGATGCACAGAAATAATTTGTCCAGTAATTCACAGAATAAGCTGAGTTGGAAGGGGATCATCGAGTCCAGCTTCTGACCCTGCACAGGACAGCCCAACCATCACACCCTGTGCCTCAAAGCATTATCCAAACACCTCTGTCAGGCTGGTGCTGTCACCTCTTCCCTGGGGATCCTGTTCCTGTGCTCAACCATCCCCTGGGTGAAGAATTTTTTTTCTAATATCCAACCTAAATTTCCCCTGACACAACTTCAGGCCATTCCCTCGGGTCCTGTCACTGGTCACCACAGAGAAGAGATCAGTGTCTGCCTCTCCTCTTTCCCTCACAAGAAAGGGGACCTTGTGTACTCTGCTGTATGTGGAATGTATCTCCTCATTCTCCTCGAGTGTCCTCAGCAGCTCCTCACATGGCTTCCCCTCAAAGCCCTTCCCCATCCTGGCTGTCCTCCTTTGGGCACCCTACACTTTGCAGATGAAGTACAGTGTCACAAAAGATGAAAAAGTACCTGAGTCACTCCATATCCACCCAGCTCACCAGAATACCCCATGTGGAATCCTGATGACAAAGTTCAGCATGGACAACTCAGCCCTCCTTGCCTCAGTGCCAGCACAAACTACAGCACTTATGGACTGGAAATTCAGAGAAACACAGGCACACCTGGCCTGGGGTTAATGTTTAGTGTCTCCCTCAAGGAGTGTCATCCTTACAGCCCTAAGTGATATTGGGATCTGAGGCACAGCAAGACCTCCCAGGGATCAGTGAAGGCAGCAGGCAGCAGTCCCAGTGTGCCGTGCCCTGGCCACTCACACTGCCCTGCTGTGTGCCCCCAGACAGAGCCAAACTGCACTGCCAGCACCAGCAGGCAGGCAAGGGTGCCTTCTGACACTGTGACACAGCACCTGGGGCTTGCAGGGAGCTGAGAGCAGCTCAGCTGCCCCTCCCTGAAATGTCACTCCCAAAGCAGGACTGAAATGTGCAGAGAATCCATTCTTGCACACTTTAAGGTTTTTTTCAGATTCTGTAGCATCTACTACCTTGCTGGTGACACCAAGAGAAAAGAGACAGATAAAATCACATCCTTATTGGTGGAAAAAAAAGAAACTTCTTTCCCTTGAAGAACACAGCACCCAAAACAGAAAGTCACAAGGTTTTTGCTTTTTCACGTGAAACAGAGCTTAGTCCATCCTCAGTCCCTTCATCCCCTCCTGCAGAAACCACTAGATGATTTTCATTAAAGGAAGGCAGCTAAACCCAGCTGCTCCCTTAAGGTGTACATAATCCCTCATACAAAAACAGATCAGCAGTATGCTAGTTTAGCAGTGTAATATAATGTTATGTACTTGATCATCATTGCCCATAATCTACATGCTGTGAATAGTCTCTCAATAGAATAGATGTTTTCCTTTAAATGAGGACATTACTTCTATTATCTCTTTATGCACTTCCTTGTACAGAAATTTACTGTTTCAGTTATTTAGGATATAAACACTTACTAACAGTGTGTTGAATTCAATGATGTACTACTGTACTCATTATCACTGCAAAGCCTAGAAAGCATCACCATTTTAGCAAGGGTCACTTTCACCTAACTCCTAGGCAGAGGTCTCATTTGGGTGATCACAAACTGCATAAATTTCCCTTCTGAAGATTAATCTAATCCAGCTGTTGATCACTACAAGATGCCTCAGAGGAAGACCTCTGAAACCAGTAATGCACAAATAAGATAAATGTGCCTTCAACACAACATCGAGTTCAAGACTGGGTTAAGTCTAAAATCAAAAGGATAAATATCACTCACAGTCTTTGCTACTACAGTCAATTACAGAAAGTAAGAATAACAAAAATATATCTAAGACATTCTATCCTTTCTTGAGTTTTTGTTCAGGGCTTTAATGATTTTGCTGGCAAGAGTACCACAATTTAGGTCCAACTCTAGAAGAGGTTTCTCTTTTTAAAAATCTCTGATGCACACTTAATTTTGCTCAACTCTTTATAAATTCAGTCTGCTTTGGTCCCTTCTGCAGCAAACTGACTAGAAGCAGCAAACAGAAATGTTTGTGCATGTTGCCATGTGTGGTTTGAATGTAAAGTTCATTTTCTAGCTTCTCCCAACGACAGATGAATTCTTTAATAGTCTTTTATAATCTGCCTTGCTCCTTTTCTGATGCTGAGATGCCCATGCTGGGCTGCTTTTGGCTGGGATGGAGTTGATTCTCTTCAATGCAGCTGGTATGGGGCTGTGAGGGCCCAGCTATTGCTGAGCAGCTCTTACAGTCAGGTCCTTTCTCACTCTATCCCCCCAGCTTTATTTCTGGCATCACCTTATGGTAATCAACTTGATTTTGATGATATGCTGGCTAAGAGAAAAGCATACATTTATGGCTTTCTCCTCAAGTGCTGCTGTTGATTAAAGACAAAATCAGATTTGAGAAGACAGGAGGATGGAGCTAGACATCAAACATGACTATTTATTATCTACCCCACACAGCCCACATTGAAATGCAACTCTTCAGGCTTTACTTTCTTAGCCAATCTGTCCAACTTTTCCAAGCTCTGAGGAATGGTAAGAGGAGAACAGCTCCATTTATTATAAAGGCATGTGTTATTCCTACCGACTGTCCATTCTCAAACCTGAAGGAGACAGATGTATGCAATTCTGTAAGCAATTGCTCTTCCCTCCTCTGTGCTTCTCCCTTCTGTGCTCTCCCTGGGGGCTCTCCTCCTTCTCCTCCTCCTCCTCCTCCTTGCTGATTAAGTGCCAGCAGAAAGAAAATTCCAGGCTGAGCCTCCCCTGTTATTCTCTGTCTGGCAGCAGAAGGCTGGGAAAGCCCTGCTCAGAGCTGACCTTGTGGGCAGGCAGCAGCTCTGGGCACACCTGAGAGCTTCCAGCACCTCTGCTCACAGCCTCAGGAAATCTGTATTCCAGCAGAGATGCACAGACAGAGGGGAAACATTCCCAGACTTGGAATCTCCCATTCAAAGCATGGAGATGTTTAACCACCACAGAGATTTTCTCCAGCATCCATCTTAGAACCAGCCAGACATTTCCTGCCCAGTTTCTAAACAAACCAACCCCAAGACACTAAAATTCAGTTACTTTTTCCTTTACAAGCAGCAGAGAAAGAACAGATTGTGAAGTCTCATGGCAAATCATGAAGTTCTTGTAAACTCCCCAGGTCTGGTCCAAAGGCTATCAAAGTAACAGTGGGTTTTGGGTTTTTTGGTTGGATTTCTTGTTTGTTTATTTGTGTTTTCATAATATAATTTTATGAAAAAGTGTTATAGTGCATATTTTCTATTTCCCAAAATGGATCAAACTGTGCAATAATTTTGTTAAATGCCTGTTTCCTTGTAAGAGATAGTGAATTTCTAAATAAATCACAGAAACACACACAAAAAAAAGGAGTATCTGTGTACTTAAAGTGATAGCTTAAAGAACACAGAAAGAATTATTTTCAATTTGCTTTTTTATGTTTAGCAACCTGCTCAACATCTGATACTCTCTCCTGTCACACAAGCATAGTATTTTCCTATGAAGGAATAACAACTGCAGCTCCATGGACAATGCAAACCTGGAAGAGTAGTCAGTTTTAAAGAAAATATAAGGAAAGAATGAAGTGCAACCCCAATAGAGGAGAGCTACCATTTAGTATCTGTATTGACTATGCATGTTTGCAATGCACACTTAGGCTCATTTGGCACAAAGCAGTTCAATAATTACTCCTTGGTCCCACAGAATTTAAAGTCAGTTTTCACCAGTAAAAAAATGTCATTTTCATTCTAGTCTAGCTCAGAAGATTTAGGTCTCCTGTTGTTAAGTATTTTCAATTATGTCAGAAAAGGACAGTGAGTTCTCCTTGCTTTCCAGCTGACTCTCTCTCTCTATATATACACACACACATGTATAAAGTACTTTTTTGATAAAATCACTGTATGGCTGTTTATCTTCACTGATGCACTAAACTGAGTTCAATTATTAAGAAAAAGCTCTACAAAAATCTGTAGTAAACACCAGTGGATAAATGAGCTGTTGATACTTTGCTGAATTAATGAAAAGCCTTTTTCTTATTTTTATACTCTTAAATCAAGATTTAAAAAGTGACAAAAAAAATAAACTGCTCTTCATGATTTGATAAATAAATCGTGCTCTCAAGGAACAGCAGAAGTCACTGGTAATAAGCTTTCATACTTCCCTAACTGTTTAATTGGGAGCTCTCAAAAAACCTGAATCAGCTGTCAACATAGACAAAACCTTAATTGTTTCTCTATACCTTGCTTCACGAGCTAGGAACATGGATACTCTGTATTTTATGATGGTCCCCAAGCACACATAAAGATTTTTGAGCACCAGCAGCTGTCAACTCTTTAGTCACAAGGTGCTTTGTCACAGTAAATACCATGTCACTTAGAAATAATGGTAATGTAAATTTTAGCCTGTACAGTAGAATAAAAAGTTTAAACCATTATTTGGCTGAGAACTTGTGTTTATATTCTGGATGATGTTGCTCCTAACAAGTTTTAGAAATGATGGAGATGCCAGCCTTTAACTCTGCATTTCTAATCTTACTAGGAGCACCATCAACAGACCAATATGAATTACTTTGAGGACTAAGAAAAGAATTCACTAAAATGTAGAGGTTCCCAAAAAAATCAAAGATTTTAAACTGAGAACTGCATCAACTGGAAAAGTCACACAAAAAATCCACATAAACTTCATGCCAGACTTGGAGAATAATGAAATTAAAATCATTTGAGCATCTAATTTTGGAGTAAAAGATAAATATCTTATAATCAGGTATCAAGTGAAGCAGATTAAGCTCTTTGAAAAGTTTACCTACCAACAACCCTACCAACAGGTAGGAAGTTTACCTAACAACATTTTCTTTTATTCACCTTCAATATATGAGATCAGGAAACATCTATATTTATTTCACAATTATAAACTGCTTTCAGCTTTTCACTTTTAATGCTAGGTAAATAATTAGTTATTTTCATCACCCAGTCAGTTGTGGTAATCTGAATGCATCAGTTGGCAGCAATGCAGATGACTGCAGATCCTGAACTTGGCTACAGATGAAATCCACACTCTGAACACAGGATTTCTTTCATTCTGTTGGTGACTGTTGTTTGCACACTGCACACACAGCTGCAGGCAGGCACACACAGTGATCTGCCTTGCTGGCACACCCAGCCTTTGCAGGGCTCCAGAGCAGCACTGCAGAGCCAGCAGCTGCACTGCTGGAGCTCACTGCTCGTGCCAGGCAGCTGAGGATCTGTGGAGGAGAAACTCCACCTCGTCCCCTGCACGTCCTTTCCTTCCCTACCTTCTGGTGTTTTCCACACACTCACAATACACTGCTATTTGATTTTGTTTTCCTGGTCCCTGTGTACCCAGGATTTCAGCCTGTTGCACTGAGGTGCTTGCAGGAATGGGCTGTTCCAAGGCGCTCCTCCTACCTCCACAACACCCCTCTGTTAATGTAAACTGCTTCTCTATTTCATCTACCCTTCTCTCTGTTCCAGTGGTTCACAATTTCAGTAGCAGTGTTTTAATTTAGACTATTTTTCCCTTCTTCAACAAACAGAGAAGATTTGTGTTAAGTGCCAATAAACAGGTTATAGATTCTGCTTATTCCAACTTTCTGCTGTTTGAAACTACATCTTTGTTCTATAAAACTCCATTGGAACAAGAGGGCCAGTTGTTGCACTTCTGTTGTCCCTTCCCTCTCACTTTTATCTCAGATTTGAAGGACTGCCAGCACTGACTTTATTGGTTAATAATACAGGGACATGCAAGTGTGCCAAAGAGTGAGTCAAGCCCCTACCATCACTTTGCATTAAGTTTAACAAGTGGCAGTGTGCGATGCCCTGAAGAGAAATAATCAAGATATCTCAATTAGAACAACAATTTTGTCAAATAATCTTTTGTGTATGGGAAAATGTTGACCCTGGTTTTCACAAACTGACTTTAAAAAGAACTATTTTCCCCCGCTAGATCAAATATTCTACACAAGAACCAGTTGTAATGAAAAGAATACTGCACTTGTCTGTCACTTAGTTCTGCATCAAAAAAATTTCAGCCTACCCCCAAAATCTTTATGAGACATTATTTTTAAGAGATAATACAGTAAAAGAGTACAAAATCAGACCAAAATTCAGTCAGTTTGAAAGAGAGTTACTGTGCAGGCTGTGTTATCTGACTATTTTTAACACACACGTCATCTCAATTGCTAAGTGCCTTTACTTGCTTCATAAGTGCCTTGCAGATCAGGTGAAATGATAAATTCACATCTCACTGATAAAGGTCAAGTATGCCTAGGCATCATACGATTACATTATTTTTTTTTATTTATCATATCATCATTATTATTTTTGAGTTTGCACACTCCAATTCTAGAACTCTTTGGATTTAGCAAGGGAGAGATTAGATTGGATTATTCATTAATCCTCCCACTAGTTCACACTTTACAGCCTACCAACATTTTGCAAAGACGCATTATAGGCTAGTTCACATAATTCCCCTTTGGTTAGATGGGATTCACAAGCAGTTCTGAACCTAAAGTGTTTGAAAGGGAGTATGGAGTATGTGAGGACAGGGATGGGAAAAAACCCTCTTCTCTCTGCTGCTTCCAGGATGAGAGCTTGTTCTGCTCCCAGACTCTTCAGCCATGACCAGAATACTGACAGCAGCACTGTCTGGTGCTGTGGATGTCTCTTGCCTGTGGCCTTGCAGTCACTGTCTTACTGGAAAAAATTCTCTTCTTAATTACCGCTGTGATAGGGCACATGAGCTAAGCTGGCCGGTGGCTTCAGGTGGCTTAAGCCACCGTGACAGGCTCTGGATACTCAGATTTATCCATCACTTTCAGGCTGATAAACTCTGATTTGGCTGAGCATATTAAAGCTTGCCAGCACCTCTATTTAAATTTCAGATTTGTGGTTCTCAAAGGCATTTGCTTGTTCTATTTTCTTTTGTGTTATCTCTTTAAAGACTTCAGAACAGAGAACAGGCATACATGTCACAAAACTACCCTTGGATCTTCTACAACTTACTTTTGTTATGGAAACTGAGCACAGAATAAGTTTTATAGGGCTTTGGGATCTTTTTTTGCACAGTTTTTCTTTTTTTTTTATTTTTTTTTTTGTTTGTTCATTTTAGACTGGGAATTTGGTGAACAATGTGCATGGATATAGAATCAATGAGAGAACCATTTCATCCTTGAACAGGAAAGACTAAGGAGAGAACCCTCCATCCAAAAAAAGTGAACAATTGAAAACTTTCCAAGGATTTCTGACCCGGAAAGTCACAGCAGAAATCTACTGCTAAAATAATCAGAAGTGTACAGTAGAGATTAGCTGTGGTTGACTAAATTATTTTAGGGATAACTTTAAGTCCAAGGCAGGAACCCACAAATCAAGTCATTCAAATTCAAGTATATTCTCTGTAGGTGGAAAAGTTACTTGTTTAGTTTAAAGAATTTTTGGTAAAAATCAAGCACTGAACTAGTGATATTCCTGTTGATCCTTCTTAATATGACTTATATGTAAGAATATGTTTGAAAGTGAGCTTGGAAGTGAATTTTTTTCCAAATTCAATGCAGGATGACATGCCCAGAAAGCATGGAGCACAGGCTCACCCAGGTGAACACTGCCCTGCCCATGTCAGAGCTGGGGTTTGCAGAGCTGGGGTTGCACAGGCTGTGCCTCCACCTCACACAGTTCCCTGGACTGGTGGCACACAGCCAGGATTTGTAAAGCCTGACTTGAGAGGAATGGTAGCAGAAAATTTGTGAACAGGAAATTGGAACTACCACGAGGCATGTGGGCTCTTCAAACTGACCCACCAGAGCTAAAGGAAAATGAGGAAAACATTCCATTTGGTTTCCATTTTACCTAAAATTATGGGGTTTAATTTTTGACCTATTTGACAATATCTTCCTCTTCAGAGTCCCACTGCAGGCACAGCACACAGCAAATGGGTAACACTGTTCAAAATTCTTCCCCATTGAGGACTAATGCCATTTTTTAAATCAGCTTTTAACATTCCTGTTATCAGGAAATGCCCTTTTTAGAGGGGAAAAAGAAACCTACACCAGCCTGTTCTTATGAATGCCTCATGCCTTCAAAATTAGCAGTGAGAATCCTGTGGACACTGTATACTCCCATCTTAAGAGCAGATGTGGCACTGTATAGTTTTGGTATTAAGTACTGTCAAGGTTCCTTTCAAGAAAAGAACTATTTATCTACTTAACACAAAACATAACCAACTTTTGTAAGTTTCATATATTACATTTATTTCAAAATGCTTGGCATTATTAATCCTTTTTATATTGTTAATATAAAAATTCTTCTTCAAAACCCCAGAAAGTTTATTTTTTTTCCTCTCTTTTTTGCATTGCATGCACTGATGAACTAGCCTGCTCAGCAAGCATTTAACAGATTAGACACTTGAACATGGTTTCAGGCAATGCTCTCTCATGTTTCTGCGTATTGCCTGATAAACACTTCAAAGTAAACCGCTCATAAATATGAAATGAAAAGCCAAGAAGTCGTTATGCACAGCTTTGAGATACAAATCTCTTTATTCCCCTCTGAAGTGGAATTTGATTGACATAATGAGTCATAGATCCTGTCCAGGGACACACTGCCTTATCCCCTTTTCTCAGGAGACAGGGAGTCTTTAAAGAAATCCACTTCAGAACTTTCTGATAGACAGCTCCAGGAAAGTTGAACACTACACAAATGTATTATTTTGTATTAATACCTACCTTAACAACTGTGACACGTGTCAGAGATTGACTCCAAAGCCCCAGCATCTAACCCTGTTAAAGGAGACCAAATCCAAGATGTCCATTTTCTCTCATTATCACGGGCACAGTGACACAGGGCCACAAAGGAGAGTTCCCAGAGCCACAGGGGCTCGTGCTGAGCTGGCCTCTGTCCTGTGCTCATCCCCAGGGCCCCTCTGTGAGCGTGGGCAGCAGCAGCTCCATCCCCACCAGGCAGGAACAGGTGAGCCCTTGTGCCTTGGGCTGCTCCAGCTCGGAGCCTGGCACCTTCCTTTCCTTCCCTGCTGGCACAAGGAGCTGCAGCAGACCTGGCACAGCCCCTCCTGCCCAGCCCTGCCCTGCAGACACACCTGGGGCCAGAGCAGAGGGGCTGCCAGGGATGCTCCCACCCCAGGAGCCCCACAGTGCTGTGACCCTCATTAGAAGGCAGATTTATCAGGTGCAGACCCCCACAGTCATTCCCTACAGTTCACAGGTCCGTGCTGAGAAGGAAATTAAGACTTTCATGTGAGAAGGAGCAGTTAAAACCATCTAGCCTGAACAACGTCTGAAATGCTAATTTGGATATTGCTGTTAATAAATGATACCCATATGAAAATGACAAAAGCTTTGTAATTGTTGGTCATTGCTATTCCACAAAATGTCTATTCCAATAAAAGTCAAGCTTTAAGCCACCACAGGGAAACTGCTGATCAGTAGTGCCATAAACAAAATTATAGTGCAATAAATTGCTACCCTACAATGTTATATTCACAACCTGCATTTCTAGTATTTGTGAAGGTCTTTAGAAGGAATCCAGAAAATATCAGCCTAAATTAAGATGCAACTTCTGGCATTTGATTTGCTAGCTGTGCTGTATGCATTAAATTATCCATCTTTACTGGCTTTTGTCAGTCTCTAGTCCCTATGCAATAATCATACCTAAAGTGTACAAGATCCACCACTCACAACTTGGCTTTCTTTTGTTAGTGGTAGTGCTATTATTAGTGTTTCACATGAGCCATTCACATGATTTATACAATACTACATACATCATTAAGATTTAAAAGGCAACAGTAAAAAATTAGCTTAATTTGTGGTGTTCAAAATGCACTCAATTTTTTTTTATTATTTTGCCAATAAAAATGAAAGGCTAATATCTAGAAAAAGCATCCAGTAAAACAATGAAATGGAGAAAAGACTAACTATTAAGAGGACTGAATTCATATTACATGTAAATAATGTAACATTTAAGTCTAATTTTGCAGCAAAAGGCTGGAAGGGAGATTTAGAAGCTTAAGAGGACGAAAAAAGCACAATGTGGTATCACCCTCCATCTACAGAGAACATCACTGCCTCTTCTCAGTCCTCAGTCACTGAGATTACCCAGACATTGTTTTTCCCTCTGAAATGTTTCTTGTTCAAAAATTTTACTGTTATTGTTTTCAAAGTGCAAACACATTTTGACCCTGCTATATTGTGAGCAGCCTTCCTTCCCAGACATCTTAATGACCTGCACTGGCTTCTCTAATCATTGGGAAGCCATAAAGATTTACATCAAAATACAATACATGAATTGCAACAAATATTGAGCAAAATGGGCAAGAGCTTGAAAAACCCCAGAACTAAATCAAAGCTCATGACTATAAACAGGCATTCTCCCATTTTGCAATTTTTGGTTATGGATTGCCCTACATAAATTACAAAGTTTTGCCCAAATTGCAACTTGTTTGTAACTATTTTGAATATTTGTGAAGAACCATTGCCATACACAGAACTAGGGAATTATGGCCATGTACCTTGGCACATATCTGAAACAATTGTGACACCCAAGTTTTCATTTTAACCCATGTACTGTTCCAGTGTAGTGCTGATGGACTGCCAAATGAAAGGCAAATAAGGCATCTAAAATATGCTGAATTCCTGTCTTCACAAGATCTTCTGCAGCCCTCACAATTCCCACACAATCAATATTACACATACCAGTAAAATTACTTCAAAAATGAACTAGAGCCTAAAATAAATATCTTTTTTTTTTTTTTTTATGATAACTATCTTAGAATAAAACATGTTTCTATAAACTAATGTTATTTTAAGAGATAACACCACAGTTACTGAGCTTTCATTACAAGATGTGCAATGTTTGGATAGGGTTTCAGGCAGCATTAGGTATTCTGAGGAGGTGAAGAAGCACAGCTGCCACTCACAGCCGTGGCTCTGTCAGTCACTCGAGCACACTGAAACCAAGGTGTCTTTGGGAAAGGAGCTCCTCAGAGATCTGCAATTGCTGCTTCACCTGCAGCTGAAAATGAAAAGCAAGTGCTTTGCTCACTAGATCTATTAGCCCTTTGACTTCATTCATTCATTGACTAATATAAATACATTGCTAAAGTGAGTCATTAATTCAGTTTCTTTGGCGAGCATGCTAAATTCTTGAAGCCTCTAGAACATCTACCCATGGAGGTTCCAAAACATAACTGGTTATCTATCATTTGTAGTTAGAAATCTGGCAAGGACCACTAAGTTGTTGTTTCTTTTTCCCACTTCAGCTTCCCTCCAAGAATAACCTTCTCTTGCTGCACCATAGTTTCATGTAACATAGACACATAACCAGTCATCATCTCTATCAATTTTCATTCAGTCATTTTGTGCTGGAAGCCTGTTCAACAAAACATCTTTCCATTTCTTTTCTGTGCTTCTCAGGTTTGACATCAACACAAGGGCTGAAACAACAGCTTACTGTTCTCCTAAAGGAGCAAGGCTTCCCTTAAACATTGCAGGGGTCACACAGCCTCAAAGAGAGAAAGAAACCCCAGAAAACATTTGCACACACTGCTGAATTCTCCCCTCCATTGCTGGACAGAACCAACAGATTTTTTAAATTGTCTCGGATGTCAGTGTGTGACAAGGAGTCTGCAAAGCACTCTGACAAAAACAATGGGAATCTGACCTGACAGTCCATTGCTTTTACATTAAAAATGCCACCTTTTTTTCATCTGTATTTCTGATCAATTACATCTTGGCATCTCTGATCCAAGTATGGCACTGTGATGAAAACACTGTACAAAGCAAGTGACCAAACTAGAGACAAAAGTTTCCCTCTAATCATGCTGACAGTTTTCTTCATTTGTAACCAGACAGAGAGTATATACAGCCAGTTTTGGAAATTAGGATTGTGTTATTCAAATAAGGACCCCATAGCTGGACATAATGGGGTAAATGAACCCAAATTTTGGGAAGACTTATAAAGGCTTCCTTCCCTGCTTAATTCTTATTTTGAGAAAAGAAGGAATACCTTTGCATGTATTAGAATCAATTCTAACTTTGCATGCTGGAACAGTTGTAAGTGTAAGAGATAGGCCATATCTGCTGGTTCACTCATCTCAGCTGCCTTCAGCTGCGGTTCCAAACACCAAAAATATACACAGAATTGCCACTAAACCCCACAGAACTCTGCAAAATATGCACAGGGGAGTATTTCACTTTTGAAGGTGCTGGTAATGCTGCTATTCATTTCCAGTGCACACAGAACAGTTGCAGCTTAGTCCTAAAAAATGAGCAAGAGCATTTTCAAATCATGCATATGCTTATATTTACAAACAATTTTTTCTAATTTATGCCAATTGCTAAAAATTATTAACTTAGCTAAAAATTTCTGATGAAAAGTCAAACATTCAACAATGTTGTAAGTCCAAGCTCATTTGAAAGCTGGCAACCAAATGGAAGGATATGTTTTTGAAGTAAAAATAAAATTAAAAAAAAGAGTAAAAAATAGGTAACTATATTTATTTTTTTGATTGCCATTTTCAACAGTGACACACATTTTCTAGCACCCTCAGCTCAGGAAACAATTAGTTGTGGACAGAATCTTCCTTGGAGGAGCTGCACTGCACAGCTGTCTGAGCAATGGCCAACAACAACCTGAGCATCACTTGAAGGCTGCCTTCTGACAGCCTGCATTTCAGTGATGGAAAGCATGATCCTTCCTACACAGTATGCACTGCACTATGCATTTAGTCCTTGGAGAGCTTTCAGAATGAAAAGACCATAATTATTACTACCATCATTATTATTAATGAAAAATACACATGTAAAATTAGGTTTCGAACACAGTGTTTTATAGCCCCTATTTGTCTCTGTGGACACACGCCATAATGGCTTTAACAGACCTTTAACACTCACTGACTAATTAATCTTTACACTCAGGACCCAGCAGTGAGTTTTATTCAGTAAGGAGCAGAAAATAGCATCTGTGGATTGGGCTTGCAAGGTCCACTGCATGAATAAATTGACAGGCTACAGGAAGAGTTGGCATTAAACAGCTCCTCTCCTCCCCTCAGTACTCCTGTAAGAGCCTTCACCAGCCACTGAAGCTTCTCTTCACAAACTCCTCACATACCATTTATTTTTATTTCCTGAAGTGACTCTTTTCAACCTTACAGGGACTCAGTCTTCCAAATACGTTGACGCTGATAGAAAAAAAATATTACAGGGACTAGATATCACTTTAAAATAAAACTGCATTTCCTACACAACCAAAGTATGCACCAGAAAATTCAGTTTGACTATGGAGAGCACAAACGAACCATACAAATTAATAGACCTCAGCAATTTGTCAGAAAAACCTTTAGGCTTCCATTTCCAACTCAGTCAGGTTCTAAATATGAAAAACCACAGGGAAAATATTCTGCAAAAATAAAGCACAAAGAGAAAATACACCACACAATTTCTTAATAGAATAAATTCAATCTCTGCTCCTCTTAAAAGAATTTTGAAGGTATTGTAAAAGAATAAGCATGCAGGGATAAAGTTCCCTCAGCTCATTTGCATGATACAGTTATAGTCAATATAGCCTACCCAGAGTCCTGCCTTACTCTAGCTGCAAAAACAAACTTCAGTTACAAAAAATGAAGTGTTATGTGTTTACTAGTCAAGCCTCAGTGGCAGAGATTTCATCAAGATGAAATTACCAAGTTCTCTGATTTTTTTTTTTCCCAGTATAGGTAAATCCTGGTAACACCATGAAATTCCAGATCGTGGTATCTGTTCCATTCTATGAAGCTAACTTCAAGAATAGTTTAATCCATTTATTCTATAGGTAAAATGACATTAGGAACCAAGCCCTGTGAGCTGCAGCACAGTAATGACAGCACAGCACTCGTTTTGAGAGTCAAAAATAACCTCCCTAGGCTGTTGCTTTAGCCAGGGAGGTCACAGATCAGTTACGGTGTATTTCTTACAACAAAGCATTTATTTCTCTGTATGCCTGTAGAGATAATACTTGTCAGATTAGCTCTTTTCTTTGGAATTCCTCACCACTGCTTTAGTGAGGCTGTGTTTCCCAGCAGAGGGCTATTAATTAAAGTCCAGTAGGACTCAAATCTGAGCTTATTAACGGTCGGATGGACCCAAGTAAAAACACATCTGCTCCCACACCTCAGTCTCCTCTCTTTACTCCCCTTGTTCTTCCTCACTTGTTTAAGCACATTTTCAGTTTCCCACCATAAATTCCACGAAATCCTCCCTATCAATGAGCCATATTCTGCTCTCAAGAGAGTATCACCTCTAAGTGATTTCTCAAGCTTAAAAAAAGGACTGGGAGGTGAATCAACTAGGAAACAAAATCCTCATCTGCAAGCATTTGATGAGTTACAGCTTATGGTTTTATCTCCCCAAACATTTCCCCTGTATAAAAAAACGAAGGCTTGCAGTGTTCTGTGCATCAGTACATTTAAAAAAAAATACTTTGGAATTTAATAGGATTTTATAGGGACTCAGCTTTGTGAATTACACTCATATAAGAAAAAACTAAAGTAATTTCTATTTGATTTGAATTTATGTATGACAATATCTGCTACAGCCTGACAGGAACAGTCCAGCTGAAATTGCAAGGATGTGAAACTGGGAGTTGGCTCCCTTCCCACTCAACCTGCAATCTTCTCAAGCGGGGCAGGAAAGTTACAAAGCACTGTGTTAACCTTCCCTCCTGCTTTAGAATGAAAAGAAACCCTGGTATGAAAAAATATCCATTAGATTAATTTTTACTCAGCTTAACCATTTACTCAGAGGTCCCATTTAGGCTGAGTTCTGAACCAGCAGCACGTTATGCATCCATTTTAAAGAGCATGGTGTAGAAATAGTCCCTCTGTGAACACAGCTATGTCAGGACTGAAACAGCCCTTGCCCTGTGCATCAGAAAACTGTAAACACAAGGAAAATACAATTCCAGCATAAGAAATGCCAGAAAAAAGCAGATTCCAGTTTTTTTGGTCCAGGTAGCAGAAACATAAAAAATGAGCCACAATATAGCACTTATACCACATACCATGAAGGGGATGGTTCAAGACAGAAAAGGGAGGGAGGTCTCTATTAAACCATAAACTTGACTTCTGTACCCTCCTACCACAGCCTGACCTTTCCTGGGACACAATTTCCTGGCTGGGGAAGAACAAGCTAATGGCTGCTGTGAACTACAACTGCATTATACACAGTCCTAAGTGATGGAGGACTGCATCAGATGCACCTTGATTCCTTCATGTACAGGAACTGAAAAGAGGCAGTGATGCTTAGACATAAATTTGTTAACAGCACCTCCAAACTGAAAGAGTAACAAGGTTTTTTTTTTAGGCTAGAAGAGAAATTAATGGAAAGTTACAATGCAATGGGTATGACAAAGAAGTTGGCTTAGACTTTTTGGTTTTGTTGGATGTTTTGATTAGAAAAAACAATCATCAAATGTCACATAAAATGTGTCAGAACATCTACCCTTCATAGAGAACTTCCATTATGGTGATAACATACTGGACATTTAGTTAGTTAGAATATATTTCATTATAATTTGCAAACACCTAAACAAGTATTTGCCCCCATCCTGTGACACCAATGTCTGAAGCTGAACATCATTTGCAGCCATTCCTGTGACTGGGAATGGGAGCCTGACTTCTGTTGGGACTTGTGCATGGAATCACTGCCTTGTAATGACAGCTGGGATCTTTATAAATCTGAATTATCTGTGTTTGTGTCTGGGTCAGAATTTAACTTCACAAACTCCAAAAAGTTAAAAAGTGAAGATTAAACTAAGTATACCTACACAAATACTGATTTCTAGGACTGTAATAGCTTTTAGTTTGATGTAACAGCAAATTAATGTGAATTAATGCAGTTTAAGTACTATTTTAAACTCGTATTATTGGGAAAGATGTAAGTTTGGCAAGAAGGTTTCACAGATATGAATGCTTGGCAGAAAGCTCTCTGAAAGTAGAACCTGAAAGCAGAATAGAAATGAAAGCAAGTTTTGATATAGAAGAATAATAGATGTCTAAATTAGGAATTGCTGAGCCAGCTGTTACTGGACAACTAAGAAAGCAAAGGTTAAGTCGAGCTGGAAAGAGGTTTTATGGCTAGAGCAAAGGATATGTTGACCACAAACAAAAAAGATGTTTTTACCAGGCAGAAATAGGTCTTAGGAAAAGCAGAAGATACCACAGGCAAACAAAAATGCCTATGTAGCAAGTAGAAAAAAGGTCTAAGAATTTTCTACTGCAAGAAAACAGAAAAACAACTTTAAGCTTAAACTTAACATACTAACTCATGTGGCTGGATAGTAATGAGCACAATATGGTAGTGATAGTATTTATGACAGGCTGTAGGTAATAGTAAATTATGGTGTATGATGCTGGCTGGTTGTTATGTATTAAGATGCTCAGCAAAGAATAATATTAATGTATTGGAACCAGAACTAAGGGGGTTTCAGGTCTGCCTATGAGCTGGAGCTGGCAGCTTTAGGCATGGCTCTGTTACAATCAATGAATGCTGTAAAATCACCCAGATAATAAACAGCATTTTGAAAAGCTGCCTGATGTCCTACATCTTTCTTCTCAGGTTCTTACACCATATGATTTTTGTTTTTCCTCAGTGTCTTGATTTAGGTACACCTATACTTTAATTTTCTTGGTGGCACTGATAATTACAAGCACTGTCCCATGTAAAATATTTTGACTTTTATAAACATTTTTTTTTTTAATTAATGGGAGTATGTATGAATGAGGTTGTTTAGTTTAACCAGGAACATTTCAAATTACCTGGATTTTAAAATACTTCTTGCATGCATTTTTTTTCTAAAGTTCCATGAATTCTCAAGACTTTATCCTGTGCTGCAAAGTTACCTGAGGATAACTCATAATTTCTTTCATTCTCAATATAAATGGATGGAAAAGGAAACTCCTCCACAGACAGAGCAGCTGGCCACCAAACATATAATCCATACATGCATATTTAACCCATATTTAAACAAAATCATGCTTTGTGAATATACTGAAGAGAGAGAAGAGATTATACTACCATTATACTTTGTTACAGATCAGAAGAGAGAAGAAAAACTGACCAAAGGACAACAAACACTGTATTTTCACTTTATGTTTCAAATCAAGGTTGGCTCCATAATTTTCTAAAAGGAATGTTTATTTTTGACAGGGAGATGTACCCTGAATTTCAGAAAATCAGGAATTCATCTTGTTGCAGTTTTTAAATGAATGCAATAAAAGATTTACAGTGCTTAGAAGATCCTCCATAGTGAATCCTGGCTTTAGCCAACAAGGCAGATTCTCCAAACATGCTCAGTCAAATACTAATGCCACTTTCCTAGGAGTCACCATAGAGAGATAATAAACCTGTGTTCACAATGAAAGGCATGGTTATCACTGACTTTCTGATATGTTATTCACACTTGCAGTTAGATGACTCACTCCTAAAAATTTGTGCAAATTCAGCTCATTTTTCCTGTTCTCCCCTTCTCCTGTTTATTTCACAACTCATATCTAAGGTGTGAGAGCCCTCACTGAGCCTCCTCTACTGTCTCTCTTGATGCTACCTTTCCTATTTCATTGACTGTCTTTTGTTCTCCCCAATCCAGCACTTCCAGACATCTTTATTAAATAAATTATATTAATAAAGCTGCATGAACAGGAGTAATTCCTATGTTAATAAAACCCAGCAAAAGCATGTTGTTGATTTCATCTTCGTATTTTTAAATTCAAAACAAATGAAGCACTCTAATCTTTATTTTTCTGAGTTATTTTTACAGTTTTTGTGATGGATAAAAGCAGTATGTATTTTTCAGAAACACCAGAAAATTAGATGAAAACAATACACATGGAATTAATTGAAGTGGAACTCTCCCTTTTGATTGATGGCCTGAAGTTTCACTAATCAGAGAAGTTTGCAATGTAATTTCTGATTAGTTCAGAATACATGCTACACAGACAACAGAAAGGGAAGGAAAAAAACAACAGTGGAAATATTAGCTAATATAAATAAAAATGGATTACTAATCTAAGTGCAAAGATTTTTTTTCCCTTTTCAGCTCACAATGTTATTCATGCCCCTGAGCAACTCACTTAATCTTTTTTCTCATGCACTTTGTCTGTAAAATGGGAATGAACCAACATCATTTATCCCGCTGGCGTAATATGTGAGCTAGAATAAGACAAAAAAATAACAAAATCCAAACATCTCAATTATTTAAATAGGATTTGGTACATCAGAATGACATATATAATCTTAGCTTTTGTTCTCTTCAGGAAAAAACCCTATTAATTACCTCAAATCTATACATTTTTTCATTCTTAAGCATTTCACCTCTGTCTTTTTCCATTTTATATCATTCTTAGCTACATAAAAGATGAAGTAGAGGCATTTCAAGTTGTTTTTCTTAGACTTTAAATCTTAGGTAACTTCCCATTTACCAACTTTCACCACAAATTAACATGCACATCAAGACAAGTTCATTATCATTTCGAGGCCTGTTAAATAGATGAAAAAAGAATTGCATCTTAAAGTGCCTTGGATTATCTGGTATTCAGCACTGAATAATTTTATAGTTCATAATAAGTTTGCTTTTCTTCCTTTCTAATCAAAAAGCTCTGAAAGTAAAATTTATTTTCTGAGTAAATAAACACTCATTGTCAGAACCTACAATAACATTTGCTTTCTGAAGATAAGAACAATGTCTATATAAAGTAAATAGAAAATGCAATTATATACATAAAACTATGAGATGCATATGTATGACACTATCCAGAAGAATAAAATATTACATTCTTATGGAAGAAATAAAGCCAGGCTCAGCACATGCTCGTCCTGCTGGTGTGAAATTTCACTTCCCATTACAAAAATAATATTTGCTTTAACACAGCCCCAACACAAGAGAACTGTAAAGTGAGAATTCAAATCCATTCAAACAGACCCAAAATCATTGTAGTAAAGTGTTATTGATGTCATAATGAAAATGCTGAAGAATAAAGTGTCAGCTTTAGACTGAGACCTCAGATACACCATGGCAATTAATTATTTAGGGTTAACTATTAGAAGGAAAAAGAATTAAAATAGGCACTAGGCCCTGCATCAGCACAGCATTTCAAGCTCCAGTCTCGGAGTTCAGGCACACATGACAAATACAGACTGGGGAAAAAAAAGGAAATTTAGGTGGGGAAAGATGAAAGCATAATCACAATTCCAAATTCATCCAGGCTGTGCAAACCTTGCCCGGTGTGTTCAGGACAGCCTGAGTCGAGAAGAGCAGTGAATAAAGCACCACTGCTTCCAATAAACTCAGGTACCTTGGTACCCTTTTTTTTTTATATATCTCAGTATTAATTTAGATAAAAGCTCATTTCAAAAGTTCTGCTAATGCTTTCTCTTGCTGCTTCTGCTCAGGGTTAGCACCCTAAAACCCACAGACACCTTTTTTCCTTTAGTCTCCTTCAGCATTTTTCCTGACCAGCCTTTTTCATCTTCTCTTTACCTTGGTAACTCTATTCCACATCAATCCTCATATCTGAAAATTTACCTTTACAACACTGAAGATACTGCCATATATATTAAATTCACTAGATGTTATTTATTTTTCTGTGATTTTACAAGTCTTTATTTAGCAGTATCATTCTGCACAGGTTCAAAGTCTTTAAGAAATGACCACTGAGATAAAAAAAAAAATCAGAAAAAATTATGTAATTGAACAGTGACTATAGAGAAAAAAAAGAAAAAAAAAAACCTCAGATGCATTCAAAATATTTTGCCAAGATTCTTGCATAGAATTCATTGAGAGAAAAAAAAAATTAGAAAATTTGACAGACACACTTTACCACCTGCATATCCAAAAATATCTATGGATTTCAGCAGAAATATAAAACTTCAAGCATAACAGTCTCCTTGACAGTAAGACAAGAAGCCACTTTCCACAAGTGCCCTCTCTCCCCTCATCTGCATTTCAGATTATGCTGTATGTTAATTTACAACCTGGAGTCATAAGAAATTTAAGATAGTCCGTACGAAAATGTTTTTAAGTGGAACAGAAGGAAGTTAAATGATAAGAAATCACAGTTTGCCCTCTTATGCAACAGGGTCTACAGCATCCTTTAGCTGCTCACTCTGCTAAAAGATTTCCTTTGGTTCTTTCCTGGGGAGGTTTGTGGCTGCCAAAGACCAAGTGCAGAACCAAACCACAGAACTCTCTTCTTGGAGCTGCTGACTACAGAAAAATCCCTTTCAGTAAAAAGGCTGCAGAAAGGTAAAGACTGTGCAGAGATTTAGCCCAGCCTCACCTTCACCCTCTGTCTTGAAAGCTGAAGTGATAAAGGCCTTTGAGAGCCATCATCTCTGTAAGACATTCTCTTACAAGAACAAACAATAAATTACTTTAGTCATCCTCTTGCATATGAACAAGATGAATTTAAGCCAAACAATTTGGCTTTATATTTTTTTCCCAGGAATATTGCAGAGCATTAAGTAAATTATTCTGCAGGACTAAATGTAGTAAACATATGAGGTACAATACATCTTGTTTTTAAAAAAAGTATATTTGCTATTCACTGATGCTACCAATAACTTTGAGTCTGTTTCCTTGCTAAGTAGTCTTATGACCTCCAGAGACATAGATTTTAATTCCTGTTTTGAAAACAGTACCATAAATGTGTCCAGGAGCTTAATTTATTTAATCGTTTGTGGAAATTTACTGTGCATTTCTGGAACAGCATTTTTTGATATGTGACCATAACTCCTCTCTTGCAGCACATTATTTCCATCACCTGAGGAGGATCTAAGGTAAATCTTTATCATTTTGAGCCATTTATTTGTTTGCAGATCCCTGGTGCAAACACAACAAGCCTTTCCCATGCCTGACAAATATACTAAGAACTGTATTTTCTCTACTATAGGAAATGGCCACTCCCTCTTTTTATTTGAATAAAATACCCAGTTGCCCAGAGAAGCTGTGGTTCCCTCCCATGGAAATTTCCAAGGCCAGGCTTGATGGAGTCTGAGCAACCTGGAGTGGTGGAAGGTGTCCCTGCCCATGGCAGGGGGCTTGGAACAAGATGATTTTGATGTCCCCTCCAAACCAAACCATTCTATGAAAAGGATTATCGACTTCACCTGCTCCAACTATAGCTTAAAAAACGAGGATTAAAAAAACATGATGCTGGGATAATTAAAATAATTAAAATTAAATTAAATTAGAATTCAAAACAATGATATAATAAGAAAAATCATAATTTTCTGGTAAAAATTTAATCTAAATTAAATCCCTTTCTCCACTACTCCACAGGTGAGCAAATGGATACTTTAAATTCAATAACTGAATCAGTACTATTAAACAATTAAACATTTGTATATTTGTATATTTTAAAACATGTTACATTCATAAGAAATTAACTCATAATTCTAGGTTTCTTTATTCTGTCAAGTCATTCTGTTTATTCCAAGTTCTTCCTTTGCCTTCTTATTCTACAGATCATCATCACATCTTAAAATGCCAAAGTTTCTGTTTTATAAATATCACACCTGTATGGTTAAGAGGATAAGTTGCCACACTTTTGAAATAGTTTTTAAGATATACTTCATTAAAGTGGATACTGAGATCCTCAGGAGTCAAAGAGATACTGGAGAAAAAACAGGTAAATTCTATTCCATTATGCTTTTGCAAGCTGTAGACATGAGAAAAGAGAGAGATCAACACAAAATTCACTCTAAACCAATAATTTAGAGGAATTTTGTTGACAAGGACTGTTCTGCTCATGTAGTGATGGCCACAAAAAACACCACAGCAAACCCCGTGTGGGATAGATACACTGTAATATAGTTATGCTGTTAAAAAAGTGGAGGAAGAAGATGGATTTAAGAGACTGAAATGAAGATGGAGGAGTTTGTCATGCAATAACAGCTTATAAGAGTTACAAACCCAACATATAAACATAAAAAGCAAAGCTGACATATTTGATAACCACAAAGACAGCTTATTCCAAATATACTCCCAATTACAGTCATTCTGCATTCCACAAAACACAAAAACAAGTTCAGGGAAGTGCAGTATTGCACCATCATCTCGGTTTTTGTGTTGCCAGCCTCCCCCTTTGCCTGGGTGAACACCTTTGGGAAGAGAAGGCGCTTTGTCCTCTCCCAGCACTTCCCACTGCCGCGACACAGGAACAGCAGCTTCTCGTGCTCCGGGGAGCACCGTGCAAGCTCAAGGTTTTCTCTGAGGGTGAATTCTACAAATCCTGCTGAATCTCAGCTGTGTGGCACCAGCTCTCAAAACCAGGCAGCTGTGGGCAGTGGCCTCTTTCAAACAGACCTTGACATGGTAGAGCAGCACCTCCTTTGCGTGGTGTGCGGCAGCTGCCCCAGAACCGCCACGGCACCGTAACAAAAGCGTCATTACGCTTTGCTAATAGGAAAAACAAGCACAAAGGTTCATTTTACTTCAGAAATGGTAAAGAAACGGGCAAACACGGATGAGAGATTGTTGCACTGAGTCAACAAGAGAGACTCACATAACTGAAGTACTGAAGACATCTAAACCCACAATCTGTTGTGTACACAGTGATTCCAGAGAGCAAATAACATTTCATTTTTCTGTGCTTTGTTCTGGTGGAATTGTCCACATTTGAGCAATCCTAAATACTTGCACAGGATTTTAGTCCATATATAACACTAGGTAATATATATTTCCAAGTCCATCAAACTTAATGTTCTTTCTTCTAATTAGACTTCTGCTGGATCTGTAGGCAGTCTTATAAACCACTTTAACCTTATTTTAATTTTTCATTATGAAAATTGTAAGTATTCATTAACTTTGGAAGACATGGCATTACAGCTGTGATATATCATTCCTCATATTATTAACAACCTACTTTATAACTTCAGTGCTTGAAGCACAGACTGGTAATAATGCCTTATGAGCTTTATTTTTGTAAGAATTTAGAAACAAACTTAATAGAAGCACACACAGTTGCCCAGTCATACACAAAATTTTATTTGCTGTAATGACTTTAATATTAGTGTCAAAATATATTTGCAGCAAGTTTAGCAGACATGCTAGGTACTAAACCTAAAACCCCCAAAAAGAGAAACTATGTGACTAATACTACTTTTTCTACCTCTTTAACTCTTTGGTAAGATTACTTAAGAAAGAATAAAGTCCAGATTATCACTTTTTGTGTAGTAAACTTTTAGCATATTGTAAATAATTTTAGTCAAAGTTAATAATTTCCCCACAGAGACTAAGTACCATTTTAGCTTTTTTTCAATATCATTCAAACACTTATCTCAGGGACAGAAAAACTTCAAAAGAAAATCAGATATTGCTATGAAGTCAAATTAACTACCATCTATAAAAAATGTAAAAAAATATTATTATATTTATAATATTTAATATATCCTAATAAACTGCCATCCTTAAAACACAGTACTCTACTGGAAGTAATTTTAAAACGTGAATATACAGTTCCAGACCAGCTACCACAGAGTGGCCATTTGCTTGAAGGAATAACATTTATGCAATTTGCTCTACATGATGGTCTTTTTTTTTTTTTTTTTAATTATCTAACATTTTGCTTCTGGTCTAAGTAGCAAAACCTAAAATACTGATAATTTTTACTTCAGTATTTAAACAAACAGAGTTGATTAATGTATTTGAGAAGACAAAGTTGTACTGAACTGAGTCATCTGCAACTGAGTCTTTACCACTTCACATAATGAAATGTGATTATGAATATCAATTTCATAATCAAAATTTCCACTTGTTTCCACAGACAGCAGACAACTTGCTCACTTCTAGGTAAAAAATGACCATGGGCTACTCTTTGGTTTTCACATGGAATAGTGCAAAAATACAGCTGATGTTAGGCAGCTGCTCAAATTTCCTTAGTATTAGACATTTCGTTATGTTTTACCATGGTGGAACTGCAAATCAAAACCCCTCAGCTGTTGTACCCCTTGTACAACAAAATTTCTAAAGGTTTAGGTGAGCCATGAATACTTTGGGAAAAAAAGAAGAAACATGGCAAACTACCAAGATTCCAAACTTAAGAGTGGATAAATGAGGCAATAAGGAAAGAAGGAATATCAGACTGATGGATAGGTGGCTAAAAGATGTCTAACAATACTAGGATTGGCAAGGCATACCTGGGCTCAGAACATGGACAGAAGGAGGAATGCTAGGAATAAAGCAGATAGTTTTATACTGGTAAATTCTTCCAAGCAAATTGGCTTTTTTAAGAATCTTGTGTGGCAATCAACAAAAGATCAAGACTCAACATTCAAAATTACACTGGACAAAGTACACTGAAGAGACATTTCAGCACTGATGATCAAACTGTTCTTCTCTTGCAATCTTCTTCAAACACCTCCCTTACTCTGTGGAAGTAGTGATTGTCATAAGGAACACACTTGGCTCTCTTAAGGAAAACAGCCCAGCAGCAGCATCAAAAGCAATTGTAGCTACACATAAGCAAGAAAACAGGAACTGCCTTCACTGCTCTGTCAAGAACAGTTTCAAGTGTAAATTCAGTTTGTAACATCCAGGTTTTGACTAAAATTTAGAGGAAAAGTATAGGTTGTAACTACTGTATTTTCCATAACATTTCCTTAGGTGAGTGTTTATTTCTCCATTTTCTGGACTTGCTCCAGAAATTCAGCTAAATTCAGCTAAAATGAGATTTCTTTACTTTTCACTGCATTATGAAATAGCCACTGTTTTTTTGAGCTTTCTGCATCCATTTTAACAAGGTTCTATCACACACACAAACATCTGAGCCCCACTCCACCTCCCATATTAGCAGCAGCATCCCTCAGAGAGGCTTTGCTCCAAACAGTTTTAAAAAGATATCCTTTCATTCTGAATTAAACAGGATGTAGAGATTGTCACCAGTGGAGGAGCAGGAATCACAAACAGCTATAACCCAACTATTCTAAGAAAATGTAAGCAAGTAATTACAAATAAAACTGCTTACATCCATGCAACTTGTTTGGCAACAGCAGCATAGCATAAGGAAAGCTGCTACAATTCATAACAGCATCTTGTAATAAAACAGCTTTATGTATCCCTCTCAAACTGTTTAGTGCTCAAATCTCATCAGATGGCTGAGTAAGCATTACACTTTGGGACAGTAAATCTCTGTTTCCAATATGGTCTACATTCACAGACATGTACTTTTGCATTCACTGTAGTCTCTTCCAGCTAAGAACTCATATGAGGGGAAAAAAAAAAAAGGCAATATATAAATATATCTGCATGCTATTTTGTCTAATCAGCTATCTAGTTTCTGAAACCATTTTGGAATCTTAAAAAATCAGCACCTCAATAGGAACTGACTGCTACCACCAAAAGTTAATTTGAAGTTGGATTTACGAACATGAAGTAAGTCCCCTTTATACAAGACACTGCCTCTTCAACCTGTCTTTATCCACATCACTGAGGCATATAGGGCATTGCCATGGCGTATTTAGCTTCCATTAGAGACAAACTAAAAGGTAGGAAAGGGTTTAGAAACCACCACCGAGTCAAAATTCATGCAGAAGATGACATTACACAGGCAGATACTTGATGAGCTCTATTTAGATTGACAGTTCACAGAACACACAACTGACTTAAGAGCAGCACCTAATTAAATCTGTACAGAAAAACAGTGGCTACTATGGGTGTTCCAATAACACAGAAAAGAGCATCACCAGACCCAATGGCTAAAACTGAAGCCAGCTTCCAAAACCCAGAAAGAAGCTGGCATCTGCTTTTAACATGGAGTCTGCATGCCCACAGTCACAGCCCATCAGTGGAAATCATGGATTTTCGGTTTACTGATGTTTCCAGAACTACAGAATGTGCTTAATTCATGCAAAGATTACTGGGATCAATGTAGAAATAATCTGATGAAAGTTAATGAGCAGCCCAATAGCAGGCCAAGGAAGATAACTGCAGATCCTCTGACCTAGAACTCTGAATCCAGAGACAAATAATATAAAACAAACAGAATAAATTCTGGGTCCTGCTTACCCTATTATACTTCCTTATCATTTTGTTTTTCTACTGATTTATAGGTTTTAAATGAATTGGTCATCAGCACTCGGACTCTACTCCAAAACCCTCAAGGTTCTGTAAGGAAGACAATGAGCTTTGGGTGCTGTTTTTATTTGTTTGAAACTTTCCTTATGTTTTTCTTACTATGTGACATGTGTGCATTTGGGTCCAGCCAAAATATTTTAAAAGCATCTAGAAATCACATAATACATTGGAGGTATTAGGAGAATGAACAGGGAGGACAGAGGAAATATAAACAGAGCAATCATCACCACGGATCAACCAGTTGTTCACAGACTCTAGAATTTAGTCCTCAGTAGAAAGACATTTCAAAAGAACATGGGGAAAAAAAATAAAGCAGAAAAGACAATTAGAGTAAACAAAAACACACAAAAATGTGGTCCCAATGCATCTGAGCTGAAAACTGACTCATGCATTGGAGCAGTGAATACCCTCTGGTGCTTAACCTATCTTCCACACATTCCACTAAGATAAAAATATCTAATCCTTATTTTTCCTGAAGATGTAGTCCTTAAAAACATGTGGCATTGGAGAGTTCAACAGCGTATATTCCAAAATAAATGCTGTTTAAGTATGTTAAATATTTGCTGAACTCCATTTTATTTAAATAATTCTTTCTTCCTGTATTATGAGAAAAGAGGGAGAGAAGAAAAATGGCCCAATTGTTCTTTACCAGGACACAAGCTTTAGAGAGCTTCCCAAGCTCACAGAAACAAAGCAATATTCACTAGAGCAAATTCAGGACTAGGTATAAAACCTCGTTTTCTGGAACTGCCTAGGATGCAGGGACAGAGATGCTCAATTCAAATCCAGATAAAATGTAAAAGCTTTTAAAACCTGGCATTTCAGTGTTAATAGGTATATTAGAAAAGAATCTAAGTACCTCCATCATTTTAACACTCAAAAGTAATCAGTCTCCTTTCCAGACACTTCTTGCTGAAAAACCAGATCTTAAAAATTATGAGTTGAATTGTAGATCCTTTGGGAGACAAGAAGATTTAGAAGGTGGAACAAATTTGTAAGATCTGCTCAATGTTAGCCATTTTCATTCTTAGAATTAATCAGAAAATATTTTAATTTAAAATATCTTTTTTAATAAATAAAACTATTATTTCATCCCCATGGAGTGTATTATTTTTGTTTACAGTAGATTTTAATATGAGAAAGAGCATCCACAGATGTGTGTGAACAAACTTCTCAGAAGAGTGTGTGCTCACATGTGTATGAGAAAATGGAGAAGGGTTTATAGGATCAAAAATTATTATTTTCAGTATCCAAAGTCTTAAAAGTCTATTACATAGCAGAGTAAAGGGATGAGAGGGAAAAAACCACAAAGGAAAGGTTTTGTTCAACGCTCAGTCAGATCCCAGCACTACAAGACGAGCAAACACGGCTTTGGTTGAAGCACAAGATCTTTCTGCTTGATAGAAATTTGAAACTATGAAATACAGAAAGCATATTTCCTATTAATTTTGAAGCTCTTCTGAAAAGGTATTTGCATGAAAATGGTTACTAAGCCTATTTTAGGGTAGACCTGAGGTTTCTAATTTTTTTCTTTTATTCAGTGTGTGCTTACTACATGGTGATAAGATCTAGTTTTTTGTAAGTTATCCTTTTATATGTGGTTTACACAATGTGCATGTACCTTTGCAAATGGTTTAAAAATATAGAACCTAGTTTAACTTAATCATCAAGTAGTAAGGAGTCCAGTAGAGAAGCAGTAAAAATAGAAGTTCTTTTTGAAAGCTAAATAAAGGAGCAAAAAAGGGGAAAAAAGGGAGCATAAGTCTATATATACTTATATATTTGCATCAGAAATCCCTGAATTCTGAGTCTCTAATTTAAACTGTAAACAAATGCTGATTTTTAATAATGATCAGTTGTGAGAAACTGCCAAGAATAAAAAGTTATTCCCTGAGACAAACTGTGTGTACAGAGAATTCTCATATTATGTCTAGCTGTTGTTTATTCTACAAATACATATTAATATTAGAACAGTGTTGTGTTTGCCAGCACTGGTGTTATTAGTTATTACTGGAGTTCTCAGCAGCACCACAGCTGCTCAACAGGTCCAGCAGGTGAGGAGGGATGAAGATGAATCTTTGTTCAGCTCAGACTCTCAATGGTCAGTCAGGAGCTCTGAGCACACAACCACAACCCTCACAAGGGATGGAGATATAAAATGGTGAAATGCCAAGGAAATAGGAGGGATGGGGAACATGCAGGAAGTGAAAAAGAAGAGATTATCACAACTGATTTAAATTACCATTTGCAAACCAGAGAGTGCTGCTCAGAAAGAAAAAAAAATCAAAACAAAAAAAACACACAAAAACCCTAAACCCCCAAACATTACAAAACAAAACAAACAAAAAAAAAAAAATCCACAAAATACTGAGAGAAAACAATTTTGCATATTTAAAAGAAAGTACCCTAAAGACTGAAACTCAATCCCATGATGCCTCCCTGAAAATCCACTTCTAAATCCATTTTCTTCTGGTTTTTATTGTGACTCAGATGTAATATACACAAAGTTTTGGTTTAATTCCTGTTTATCAGATCATCTTGCTATTACAGCTCAAAAGAGCTCTTGACTGACACTAGAGTATAAATCAGAGGAGGAATGTTAGGTTTGGGCTCAACTTTCTTACCTTTTCTTTTCTTAAAAGCATACAGACAGAAGGGTGCTCTAAAGGTTTGTACTTTTATTTATTTCCTAGTCTAGCAATGCTGCTACATTGCTCCATTATTAACAACTTCAACATAGATGAAAGCACAGATGAAAAGTGCTTTCATGTTTTTAAATCACTTAAAGAACCTTATCATCTTTTATGATTTGGGGAGGGAAAGGGTAAGGGAGGGAGGTTTCACTCAGCATCTTTCCTTTATTAAATAAGGTACACAAATTATAATTTTTTTTGTTTCTCAATAAGACCATGCTTTCTAGACAGGAGAAATGGAAGGCAGTTGTCCCACCCTAATAAGTATTCTACACTGGGATTGTGTTTCCTTCAGGTCACCATTAAAAATAAGTAAGCCTTGATTCAGGAGAAGTGAAAGTTCCACATGTACTGGCTAGAAGAGGAAAGTTGCCTTTTCCCACACAATCCACTCTACATCTGATTCCATGTTGAGGAATCTGCCACCTTGCCTCTACCTCCAATTTCCTTTGATTATGTAACTGTACAGATGTAACAAAAACCAGCAGATTGCAGAATGCCACTCAAAAGCCATGCATGACAAAGGAAAACTAAGGATGTCCTCTCACTCTAGACAGAATACAAGAAAAAAGTTTTATTTAATGTCTTTAATCCAAATCTATGTATCAAAACATTTCATTTTCAGAAGGTCAGAGGTCCTGGAGAGAAGTATTAAAAGTGTAATTGCCAAAACTCAGTTGGATTTGGAAGGGATACATTAATTTTAACAGAAGGGTTGAGGATGACTCAGGTTTGATGACAAGATGATCAAAGATCTCATCTTGTTACCATTGGGAATATGAGCAGTGAGAGAAAGTCTGGTCAGCCCGAGCACCTGGAAGAGCAGCTGTGGTCTCTAAGCAGCAGCCCATCAGTCACTGTGAACAGTGAAAACCTTCCTGCAGGTCAGAACAACCTTCACCCCTCTCAGGAAAACACTAAAACAACCCAGCAAGAACTGTTTCAGACTTCTGAGCTCTGAATAAGTTTTTGTTATTAGCATTTCACTGACAAACCATGATAAGCAAAACCAGAATGAGTTCAACTTTGTCTTAAAAGACTTTCCAAACCCAGTAATGTACAACAGGCAGCAGCTCAAAACAGCTGTGAGCAGCTCCAGTGCCATGGTCAAACCAAATATTTTACAGTAAGTCAAAAATATTTCACTTTTCTAATAGAAGAGACAAAATACTTAAGAAAATATCTGCAATTCCTTAAAAAAAAAAAGTTTTTTTCTAATAGAAGAACAAAGAATCTTTAAAGACTATTTATTTTAAGCATGTTTATTTCCCACAGAATTTAATCCCATCATAACACCCACTCAAAGTTAGAAGAAATTTAGATGTATAAATTCCTGGATGTCTGCAGCTGGAAACTGAATGCACAAGATGTAATGAATGTAATTTCCTACTGTATGAACCACATTTTTATCCATCTAATGTTAATATAGAAAGTGAGAACATCTACCAAATCTTAATCTAGATCTGCCTGTCACATTATCTCAAATTTCATGTCAGTAAAACTGTTCAATCAGAAAGATGTCCAGCTTTCAAATGCAAAGAATCATCATACAGACCTATTTTTCTAAAAAAATTGCTTTCTAAACTTAACAAAAGCAGGAAAATAAGGAGTTGCTGCTCATTATCTTACAAAAAAATTACTTTGGCTCTCTAAAATAAACACTGTTTATTAGACACAACAACACAGACTAGTAAGGGAAAAATAACAATAAAAAAATATCTGAGTGATTCAATTCAGTTGCCAACAGTTTGTACTCCTCTTTGTAAAGAGGGCAGAGAAGAACACATTAAGAGCAGGGGTAGGATGAACAGTTGTCAAATCAGTAATCAAGAGAAAAAGACCAGATTAAAAAAAAAAATAATTATGGAATGCTGAATAATGACCTGCAAACTAAAATGAGGCACTTGAGCTGAAGCATCAATCATCCTGATAGGGAAAAGTAATATTTAGATGACTCCTGTACAGTAAAGTAGAACAAACTGCAGTGAAAATGGCTCCAGCAGCTCAGACCTTCAAAGTGCATTTTGATTCTTTATCTTAGCTAAACACCTCTAAGCAAGGAAAGACCCTCCAAGAGCAGAGATTACCCCAGAAAACAGACCAAGAACAATGCAAACACTCCCACATGTCTGTAGACAAAAATGAGAGAAAAAAGGGATTAGAAAAGGGCTCAATTATTGACACTGATTATTAGATAGTTTGATTTAAAGGTGAAGATGGACACTGACTGCTGTCAGAATGGTTCAAAGAAGATGTGGGACACGGTATCAGGTGTAAGAAATGACATTCCACTGAAGGATTTCCACAAGTGTGAACACTTCCCATTCCCCAAGCCACAACATTAGAAATGTGTTGCAGAGAACTCTCACACAAGCACATCTACAAACCAGCAGAGTTTCTGCATTTAAATTATGGTACTTTTAGATTATGTACTAGATGATTTACCTTCCACTGAGAGGGGCACAAAACCTATACATTTGTCCATCAAACCTGTCTGTATCTTAGTTGGTATGAATCATATCTGAGTCTTCAACTGACAGTAAACCAGGGCTTTTAATTCATATGCCATATCTAATGGTTGATTGAATGCCAATTTAACTTGGCTATTTGGATAAGAAACCAGATGATTAAACACAGTTCCTATGAAGCAATGTTTACTAATGGTTTCAGCATGAGGTTTAGAAGTTCTTGAGAGAAGCAAATGCCCAAATGAGAAAAAACTCAGTCTGTACAGTAGGTTACAGGTTTTTCATGTAAAAACATTTACATTTTGAATTCATTAATCCATTGGACATAGCAATGACCACTTTATAAAATAAGAGATTAATTCCCCTAGCTTACAAGTTCAAAGAGGCAGGTTATTTCAAATATTAGTTGCAGGCTGTAATGCTCAATTACAGATAAATACAAAAGAAATTAGATGGGTTTCCTCCTTTCAGTTTTTATGAGGTCAGGGTTGAGCAATATGGGTGAGCAGTGACAAAATGCAGTAGAGGAACCAGCACTCCCATTCCCACACTTCAGTAATGCAGCATTTAAGAACAGGAAAGGAATTCCAAGGCAACTGATGAACGATGAGTGTATGTTTGCCATATGGGTTTTTACCATAACAGTGTTCTAGTTGTCTTTTCAGTACAGATTCTGTGTTAAAGAAAGACACATTTAGGTGAAAATGTCATCATTTCCAAAATTAACCTAGATAATAGGATACCAAGTTATCTCATTGGCTAAGCCCAAGATCTGTGCAAAAGATATCCTCTGGTTAAGGGTCATGGCATCTGTGTCTACCAGATGTTTTGATCAGTGAATCTTGGTTTGCCTCATTTACAAATTGTGGATTTCAAAAGTGAAAGAACTCTGAGAAAAAAACTTTCTAATTTAGCACAAAGCAGTGGAAATAATGGGAAGATAATATCCATTCTCCTAGAGCTCTTTCATTAAAACTTCTAGCACAGAGATGCTGTAACAAGGAACAGACTGTCCACCGAGGATTATGGTAAAAGAAACCATTTCTGACTTTAAACATACCTTGTCTTGGGAACTCATCCGACTCCCTGTGCACCAGGTCAGACACTCGATTCCCATAGTGCATCCTGGTGTCGTGATCATACGCCTTGAGTGTCTCACTGGAGCTGTAGGACTTCTGGGTGGGCACCCTGCAGTCCTCACTGTCCAGCGAGGAGCTCGTGTAGCGGCACTGCTTCCCACAGCGGCCCCGCGTCAGCGAGCGGTGCCTCCTGTCCTTTATGTCCATTCTTCTGAGCCACGCACGCTGCTTCCACAAGAGCCACTCTTCTATTTGGGGTCACTCACTGTCACCTAACAACATGAAAGGATGACAAAAGAGTAAGTAATGCTGCCACTGCATTTTGTTTTATTCTACTTTCCCTGACTTGTCCTTGAAGAACAATGTGGCACGGATCGTGAAGAAAGGGAAGGCCCACATGATGCATCCTCTAGAAATTGAAATAATTGACCTGAATGGGTGGGGAGAAAAAAATTAAATGCTGTAAGATAATTGCATTCTATCTAAATTATCGTATCATTAAAGAGTTTAAAAAAAAATGATAAAACCACTGTTATCTTTTGATTTTCGAATGAACTCTGGTAACAACGCAGAACTGACAGAACAGAATTTGTTTCTGTTATGCAACAGAAGAAAAGTAGACTCAAACCAGCTTTAATTATTTCCATTCTTCCTGCAGGAGGGCTTCCAATTAAGACTGAAGCATGCAGGAGAGTTCCAAAGAGGAGATTATTCCTATTCAGTGTTAATGCATTACCGACCTTTGACGTGTTCTCAAGCAGCAGCAGCTGATTTCCTTGTCCCTGGTTAACATCAGTCCAAGGCCCTGCTCTGAAGGTGGACAAGGTCTGTCTAGAGGTCCATCCCACCCCTGACACTCCTGCATGGCTGTGTCTGAGCACACTTTGGCTGCTCTGGTGCACCCCAGAACGGGACAGAATGAGCTCCTTCACCACCCCTCAAGATGACCAGTTTATCCAACTCTGCACTTGGAGCTCTTGAAAACTGTCTAAATCTCTTCTTGTTCAATGGACCATAGAGTTTCTTACAGTGGGCTTAATTAGGCCACCCTTGCTGTGGCATATAGACTTTAATATATGCATCATTAGCATACAAAAACTGCAAAATGAAAGCTACTGGAGAAAGGAAGAAATACAGTAAAAGCACAAACACCCTACCCACTGGGGTACTAATTATTTTCAGTTGGTGTTAGTATGTATGTCTTTCTCTCATGGCATGCTATGCCCAGGTCTGTGCTAGTCCTGAGAAATCCTCATGACAATTTTTTTTTTTCTGGAAATTAAATCTTTATACATAAAAAAATACTCAGATTTGCTAATAAGCAAAAATTGGAACAAAACATCTTGCTCTTCTCTAGATGGCTGAAGAGGTGAAAGAATGGTTTGGGTGAATTTAGCTGGGACAGCTGAAGAGCTTTTCCTTGCCCCTGTCCCCTCTCAGAGCAGGTTCCCTCTGCCAAGCCCACCCAGCAGAGTGTGCCCAGGCCAGAAGCTTAAACCAGCAAAGCATTTCAGCAGAGATTCCTTGTGCCACCTCTGGCACCAAAGGAACAAACTGCAACAGAAGATGGTAAGACACGCATGCAGAAGGCAGCCAAGCCTCTCATTGTGGGAGTTGTTTGCACCTGCAGAAGAGGTCACAGCACTGGCACAAGTATTGGCTAAATCATTGATTTTTGAAACAGATTTTGGCTGAGAAAGAGAATAAATGTACTTGGCTGAGAAGCTGGTGACCTAGAGAAAAGGTTTTTTGCCTTCATTTAGATTTGACATTTAGCCTTGTTGTGGTTTTTGGTTTTTTTTTTCTTTCTTTATTTTAAAGAGAAAAGTTAGGTAACCACAAGAAACAGCTGCTTAAAGCCACCCACAGGTATTCTGCAATCTGTGAGGACTAAGAACTGTAAACATGCTTACTTTTTTTCTTCTTTTTCATTTATTTTTAACATTTCAGAGGGGAAAAAAAGTCACAAAACAACACATACAGAAAAGCCAAAACAAAAGCAGAGACATTTGGCACTTGAAACTGTCAAGGTTCGTTTTATAACTTCAGATTAAAGAGAAAGAAAGATTCAATACACATTCCTGTTTCTCAGCTCTCTGAACATATAGTGGCTGACTCCTCCATATCTGAATTTTTTAGTTCATTTTTTTAGTCCTGTAATATTGATTAAACTGGAAAGCACATTAACTGTAAAGCATACCAACACTGGAGGCACAAACAGTTTCTTGAAGTTTCAGAAGATATATGA
Organism: Parus major; assembly: GCF_001522545.3. Taxonomy (NCBI): domain Eukaryota; kingdom Metazoa; phylum Chordata; class Aves; order Passeriformes; family Paridae; genus Parus; species Parus major. The sequence goes on along the minus strand of NC_031782.1, from coordinate 13,152,182 downwards.
TCATTTAGATTAACAATGCCTGGCTCTTTGATCCCATTTGAATACTCTCTCATCAAATTCAGATATCAATACATCACAATTATAAACACAGAAACAGACATTGACACTACAGCATTGAGCAAATCCTGCCAGTTGCTCTCTGGGAGTCCTCATGCTGCTACTCAACACAAAAGCCTGTCATTCCATATGAATTCTATATTGTCTGTCAGTTCAGACAAACAAACAGCTTTTTGTTTTTATGACTGCTAAACTTAAAACTGTCTGGCCTGATTTCTATTGTTTCTGAAAGAACATTTAATTCCTTGTTACTGTAGTTAAAAGAAAGGATTTACTGTGACTGAGATAAAACCTCTGAGTATTTCCAGGACATTAGCTTATTAAAGCATCTTCTCAGGCAGACAAGAGTTTTTGAAATTGTTCCCTCAATAACCATTCTTTTGTAGAGTTTTGTGCAATTCCCCTACAAATACAAAAATAAAAGGAAATGGTAAGACAGTGTTCCACTGCTGATTGTGCCTGGAAATATTCCTCAGTCATTGGCACATGCAGAACGTGAGGCACAATGTCTGCACTAGAGTAGCTCCAACCAGCTAACACAAGAAAATAAATGTAGAAATGTCCCAAGATCTTTACTTTGATCTTACATAAGGAAAATCTTTTTACAAGAATCAGATATCAGAATGGTCTGGTGAATAACCTGGTTTTTATGATACCAGACTATTAAAAATTTCTTGAACTTTATTAATTTTAGTAGGTCCTTCAAATTCTAATGATAAAATAACATTTTAACTGGACTTTTTGTTAAATGTCATTTTCATATTTATTAGAGAAGCTTTAAATTTAATTTTCCTTATTTTTCCCAAGTATTTGAGACTAAATATATCTACCTGAACACAAAAAAAAGTTCTCAGAGATACTTCTCTCCTCCTCACCTGTGCTTTGGGGATTTCCTTGTACTTAAAGCAGCCAGGCAAAAATCAGTTCCAGAGCATCATGCTCAAAGTATTCTCAAAATTTAGACATCACCATACATGGCTTAAAACCCAGTGAATTAAGTTATGAAACACTCCTAGAAAATCTGTTTCACTTTTATTTTTCATGCTTAAGTTAAATAGATGAAATACTGCTTGAATTCAGTGCTGAACACCTTTCCTGTTAGTGAAATCTTTATGTACTGTATTCCTGGAAAGGAAAGGTGTGATAGCTTAGAGAATAATGGTGAGATGCAATTTGAGTTCAGAACTCCTGATACTCTTTGACTTGCCTGTCTCAAGGGCACTCTCTGAATGGTTTATTTTGAGTAATTGACCTAAATTGTAACTGATTTAATAATTTCTTTTGTTTCAAAGGATTTAACTAATACAGCTCATTCTGACCCACTTACACTTCAGAGCAGTACAACCACTAACAAGTGACTCCAACTGTTTTTCTCATCTAGTTTTGGTTTAATTATTTCAGAAACACAGGATCTCTGCCTAACTCTATGAGAAAGGTGTTTATTCAGAAAATATTTATTATTTCTAGTGGCCTGCTAAAGGGCTGTTCTAGTTTCACAGGAATACAGTCTCAGCTGATCTGGACCTAGCATAGCAGTGGATCTAAAGCAATGAACAGCTCAGGCTGTATTTGCTGCTGATGTACACATGTGCCCCAAGTTACACATGTGTGATATACTTCTGACTCTCTAGTCACCCAATGTAAGATTTATTGTGGTTCTGTAAAGCAACTGTGTGCCTGAGCATGATTTTGGCAGTGGTGATGAGAGCCTGAGTGGGCAGCACAAGGGCATTCAAACACTGCACGTCCTACAGGGACAACAGACACAAGGGGCAAAAGAGAAGAGAGAGGATAAGAGAAAAAAAAACTGAGAAGAAATGAAAAACAGGCTTTTGTTTAGAGGGTTTAAAAAAATTGGCCACTCCTTTTTGTGTTAGCACACCCAAATCAATAGAAGCCATGGAGGGAGGGCTCAAAATGAATTTTAACGGCTTAGCAAAGCTTATGCTAAAACTCTCTGTAAATTTATAGTCGATTCATACATTTATCTAACTCAGGTCATGGGCTTGTTTGCTGCATTTTGTAATGATCCTGACATGATTACAGTGTACAGGGCCATTAGCACTGCCACTCACACCTCACAGAGCCCAGGAATCACTTGGAAGTTCAGGGAAAACAAAGAACTTCACATTTATATTGTGCCCCCAAATCACCTGGCACAACCAAATCAAAACATTCTAACAGTGCAGACAGTGCTGGAAACAGCCTTTTTTCTTTTTGTCCCCTCTTTTTTATTTTTATTTTAAAAGAAGTAGCACACCATGTACCAATATGTTCATAAAAAAAAAAAAAAAAGGGTTTCTTGAAAGCCTGGACTACTTTTCAGAAACAGCAATTGGAAATAAACTTGTGATTCAGTGATTCAGAGATTCAAATGCTGTTCATTATTTTAAGGAAAGACTATTTGTGATATGAGAAAATGCAACAATTCAGCTTTGGCACTGGACAAATTTTCAGGCAAAGCATTAAAATGGTTATTTGACTATTATATTTACTTCTGATTTTAATTTCAGTGAAAAAGAATATCTCTACTTCTGGATCCCCTCTGTCTATTAAAAAAAAAAAGAGGCAATAAATAAAATGAAATTTTAAACAAAATACTACACCTAAGTACACTACAATATGTGCACTTTGTTAGATAAAGTAATATTAATGACAAGTATGCTGGTTCAATTTGCCCCAAAAATCAAAGTATATTTGGACAGTCTATTTGGTGTAGCCTCATTTTTCACTGATAAATTGTTCTTCTGAATGTTTTAATTCCTACCTTTTTTTTTTCCCTGTCCAAATACTGAATTTCTGTTTTAGTGAGCCACACTAAATGAAGTTGGAAATAAGATATATTTAGTATGACAAGCAGCTATGTCAAGACAAGAACAGTAGTGATGAATGATTCAAGTTAAGTAATATAAGACACAGTGCTTATAGGCACTCTGTGTTCTGTTTTACTGCAGACAAAAGCTGGTTTATTTTTTTTCCTTTTAATAAATAAAAGCTCTCAGAAGTATTTTCAGGCTACGGGCAGTCAAAATGGTACACACAACAACAAAATCAAGCACTCAGCCAAATGTTTATCACATGTATGTATTTTTATCTGTGTTTATCACGTGTTTTTATTTCTAGACTATCTTCAGAGATTTCTCCACTCCAGGAACTTCTTATAAATCCCAGAACTGTTTAAATCTATTATGAAAATAGCATTCCATTAAATAAATAACATGCCATCCAGAACTGATGGAAAGCCCAGGAGTTAGGAGACAGTTTTTGAACAGCATCCCATCATTCACTGACTGCTATGGATTAACCCCTTATTCTCCCCCGAATTTATTCCCCTTTCCCCTGGGCAGAGAAGGTTGGTGGATGTGAGCCCAGCCTCCTCCCTGCCCACAGGGGGCTCAGAACCACAGCTCTGAGGCCAAATGGAGGCCTTCTTTCTTGGAGGACAGCTGAAAAAGCTGCTAGACAAATTCAGGTACAAAATCATAAATGTTCTTTAATGTGGCTTCTAGTTTATGCACTAGTAGGGATTTGGAAATCATACCAGTGAAATTTCACTATCAGCAAAGCATCTGCAGTGCCCCAGGTCTGAGGCAGAGTGTGGCACACACGAACCACCCAAGTCTTGGTGTTCAGCTGCTACAAACCAAGTGCTTTTCCCTCTCCAAGAGCATGAGAAATAGCAAACTTCACAAACAATATCCACTTAGTCACTCAATAACCCACAGAGTATATTTAGTTGATTTTTCCTGAAAATTATTTGAAATTCACTAAATATTGTTGGGATAGTACACAATTCAGTAGTTGATCATCAAGAGAGATCATCAGCTATTCTGTTGATTCCCATCCCAGAAGCTACAGCAGCCATGAGGAGATTGTGTCACAGTCACTCAGAGGTGAGGATTTTTCAGTGTAAGGCTTATAAACCCCCAAAGTGGTACCAAGCAGAAATTTTCTAATTATTCAAAGGAGGCTGAAATCACATATTTTTTTCCCAAATACGCAGAGGCAAAACCATGCAAAGTTTTCAAGTTTTTCCTATTGGAGAGTGCTCTTCCTTCTTTTCTGGGTGAGGCCTTAACTACCCACCATTCCAGAAAGAGGAAAAAAAGAGATTTTAGCCAGGGATAACATATATCCACTATAGACTCAAAGCTGTTTACAGATATTTATTAGGCTTTTGAACAGCCATGGAAATTAAATCTGTATTATTCTTATTCTACAGCAAAGGTTAAACACCACGAAGATAAGAGTCCCACCTGAGGTCAGAAAGTGAGTTTGCTGCACATTTGAAACCCCAAGTTCCAGTGCTCGGTTTCCTGCTCTCAGTTTATTTATTATTTACATATTTCCATCACTCTACGCAGCCAGGTTTAAAAATGAATAAATAAATAAATGAATAAAACCAAGCCACTATAAAACAACACAAAAAGCTAATGTTTCAATTAATATAATCACTTAAAATTAGTATAGCTGAACAAGTTCACAAAAACAATTGAAAGATCAAATACAAACCGGCCACTTCAAAAGACTAAGTTTGCTAGAACTAATTGCCTAAAGAACACTGTTACTCTTCTACTGCCTAGGAAGAATAAACAATAATATTATCTACTGCTAAACTGCTATTAATGAAGAAAGGTAGACTAATTTATCATTGTATAATTAAGACAATGCCGTTAAGCATGCTTTAACGATTCTGTGTAATAGTTTCCTATCACTAGAGAATACTTTTGAAACAGAGAGTAATTGTCTAAATAATTTTTGATTAAGTCCTTGATCAAACTGATCCACATTTATAGAAGTGAGGCAGATCTAAATGCCCATACAAGGAGTGACAACTTGCTTTATTTAATTGTCCATGGGTGATGCACTTTTTTCATTCTAATCCTAGGTAAAATGTTGTATTTAATTAACTTAATGGAATTTTCAATCTTCCCAGCAATGGAGCCAAGACATCGAGCTGGTTGGAGCGTAAGTTGTGCTCCAATCATTCCCCTCTCTGTTTTGCTTTCACCAACACTTGGTCATTAGTTCATTTCATTATTCAGCAGCATTTTCCAGTGTACTGTCTTCTTGTCAGGCTTCTTTATTTTTTCATTTTCACAAAAACCTTATTTATGCCCGGAGTTTCTGTTAGGGATTTGAATACTGTCCATATCCACAAGCCTTTTCCTTCACACCCACGCTAATCCATCAGCTGTCTCTGGGAGCTCCTGGGCACAGTGCTTCCATATTAGACACAAGGATTTTGATTTTAAATATATGACTGTGCTATCAAGTTGGAGAAATGTAATATCAAAGGACTTGTACTTCTCTTGCACCCAAACAGGTCAATGCCAAGAATTTTAAGACAGTTCCTTCCTAATTATTTTTCACTGCCTTATGCTAAAACATTCTGTAATTCTACACCCATTGGCCTCCTTCACTCCTGCTGGCAGCAGCAAAACCTGTACCACTGGGTACAAGATCAGCCAAGAGAGAAACACCAGAAATGTGCCTTTCATTCCTTGTTTACAGATGAATACACTGTGCAGGGGAACTCTGCCAGAATCTGAGCTCAGCAAAGCTCCTGTGCACACCTCATCCTACTGTGAGATGATAATGTTGCTGAAGAAGTTTCTCAGCTATTTTCAAACCTCTACAAGACTATTCTTAAAACTCATGAAATGCAATCATGCAAGCAGCTATGGGTTTAGGTACTTATCACTTCAGTCAAGAACACCACCTGCTTTTCACTCTACACTTACATCATTTTCTCTCATTCTGTCTAAGAAGCAGTCCCTTTCTTTAAAGCTTCCACACAACCTCTCTTGCCTCAATTTAATACTAACAATTTTCATTTGCTTATTAACAAGAGCCTTTAATACACTTTCTCCCTGCTAGCAGTGTCAATCTATAAAAATATTTTTTGCAGAAGGCTTTACAAGAGACCACAGTTAAGGATATATAAACTTATATGGTAAGAAAAATCAATGTTTTAAAATGCCTAACAGTATTTAGTAGAATTTCAATAAAGCTATTCCAAATTACACATGTGAATAGCCCACTCAGTTAAACTCTAATACTCTATTAGAGAAAAAAAACCAAAACAAAACAAAAAGGAAAAAAGTGAGTGTGTTTCTATTTGTGTAAACTGGTAGTTCTTCACCTTTGTAAACACACAGATTTTATCAGAAATAACAGCTTCCTGAAGTGATTCTTTGTTTTAAAAGGTTCAAGGTAAGAGAAGAAAATGTTAAAAGAAAAAAAGAAATAGGAATGAAAACAACAGAACATTGTGATAAGGCACACAAAATGGATGACATTATATCCCAACAGCCTTCATACAAGTATTTGCTGAAACATTTTAAATTCTAGATTGCCTCAGCCAGCAGTGAAACTTTGCATAATGAAGTAAGAAAGCTACACTGGAAGATTCTCAGCTCACAAGCATTGTTCCATCTTTCAATGAAGGAAAATTAATTGCTTTATAGAAATTAATTAAACCTTGCAGTGATGGATACAACGAACACAACCATTATAAAAAATAATCAGCTGTAACTCAATGTGTCTGAAGTGAATTTCCAGAGTCCACACATCAAGGGGTCATCAGGGATGGGACTGAGACCTTGTTACCATGAAAGCTGGTCCATCCAAACCTGCAGTGCAAGGTTTACTCACATATTATCACAGCAGAACAAGACACAGAGGGTTATCTTGACTAATGGAAATTTTTAAATAACCTCAGTGAAGAAAAATACACTTCTAGAAAATCAATTAATCCAAGATCACAAAAAGCAGCAAATACCTCACAGTATTGTACAGTCACTGCACAGACATCACTACATCCTCTGTTCCATCTCAAATCATGAAGAAAAAGGCCCAAATCCCTCCGGGGGAAAATCTCTCTGGAGAAAAGGCCACATGCTTCAGCAGACATTATCTTCTGTTATCTGCCTAATCATTCAGGACAGAACATGTACTCTAATATTCACTCTCACACTGGAACTTCCTCCTGCAGATTTCTTACACAGGACCATGGTTCTGCTCACTGTCCTCTAGCCGTGGGTGTCTCCAGGGAAAGGCTGGCATTTGCTGGTGGATAAGGGGTTTCCTCTGTGTCACTGTGCCAGCAGTCACTGCTCATGGGGCTGAATTGTCACAGAGAAACCCACCCTGGCTCCTCAGCCCCGTGTGAGATCCTCGTCCAACACCCCACAGGGGGTGCCTGAAGGCAGCTGGGGACAGCAAGGGCTGAAGCTGCACCAGCCCAGAACAGGGGAGCTCACATGGGGATACCTCAGATAACCTACCATGTGAGAAATACAAACAACCATCTCCTATTCACCATCTGTGCCAGTTTCACCAAGCAAGAACAGTCAGAAAGGAGAAACAAGTTAAAAAACGCTCTCAAAAGTGCATGCAATCTTTGCAAAATCCATTTGGTCCTTTCTTGCCATTGCCCTTTCACAGATTGAACAATAACCAAGCTGCAGTGTCTAATTTCTTCACGAGTCTGAGCTCCCTGCATTAAAGCCAGCCCCCACAATTTTGCCATCTGCTGCCTGGATTGCCGTGCATCCAGCACAGAGATCCCAACATTCTTTAATGCCATGGTCCAACTTCCCAGGCAAAAGCATCAGCACTCTGTGACAAGGACAGAGATCAAACCTAAGGGAACTTGGCAAGAAGCATTTAAAGCAAATTCTGTTTCACCTACCACATTCAGTGGTATCACTGACTCTAGCAAAATAAAATTTATCACTTCATTGAAGACACTCAATTTAAACTGAGTATTTATTGAATCTGTACAGCTATACAGACATCCTGATCTCCATCCACAGTATATGAAATTGATAGTGTTTTAAAATTGACTATTCTCCAAAGATATTGGACAGTTGCACAAGTTTATAGCTTTGTTTTTCAAAATGGAAAATTAACTAGGGGTCCAAAACTTAGTTGGTTCTTTTTCTAAGGATTAGATGTTAAGCACAGAGAACAAAATTAATAACACAGTTTAACAAAATTTACCTTGTGAAACCGGAATTGTCTATGGTCATAACCAACCAACAAGTTAAACACAAGCCTTAAAATGCTCTCTTTGTTCCAATTCTGCTTTACCTGCCAAGGTAAATGATTTCTTAGTACCATTATTTTTAGCAGTACTTTACAGATGGCAATAATGCTGCACAGAGTTCTCCTCCCACAAAACAAGAAAGATGTTCGTGAATTGGAGCAAGTCCAGGGAAGGATGCCAGAGTCTCAAGGGACTGGAACATGGGATCTACGTGGAGAGATGAAGGAACTGGATTAGTTAATTGCAGAAATGGCCAGGGCTTTACTGGGAGCAACCAAAGGGGAGTGAGAAACCACCAGTGCAAACTGAGCTACAGGAAGTTCTGAAGAGAAATGAAATGAGTTAAAATCGCTCTGGGGACAAATATGCACTGGAGAGGTTGCTGCAGGGGCTGGGGAATTTTGCTCATTTTCAAGACTCACAAAGCCCTTAGCAACCCAGTCTCACTTCAACACTAACACTTGGATTAGGTGAGCTCCAGAGGTCCTTTCCAGCCTCAGTGGTCTGTGGCTATGATGTTCTTAATTTAGGAAAAGTTCCATAACCATTAAAAAGTAGGAAGAATTAAAAATTTGTTTTGAAAGCAAGCCGGTAAAGTAAGCACACAAGGCAAGCTTTGTAAGCTGGGCACGCAGGCTTAAAGTCAGAGGTTTTTAAAGTAAAAAGTCATCTAAGCTTGCAGGTTTAAAGCTGAATTCCAAGCTTGAAGAGCACAATAAGGCAGAGGCTGCACCCTGCACACACGTGCAGCCTGCAGAGGAGTAGACACCACTGCAGGGGGGTCCTGCTGCAGTCACACTGATGACACACCACTGTGTGGGGGGAATTTCAGGGGAAAATGAATGGGATTTGTTCCTTCTTCAGTTCCACAGTACAGACCTTTGAGGGAATACAGTTCTAGAGGAAAGAAAATGCACAGGAACTAAAAGCACAATTTAACAAAAGTAAGAAGCACAAGCTCTATCACAATTCCCATGACACTAGTGCAAGCTCATACGTTTCCAAACATGTCATTTGACAATGTTGCCTTTGAAACAGTCCCTTAAAAATGTGAAAACAAACCCAAAAGAAAACAGCTCTGCCATATGTTGTGATGACACTACCATAAATCTAAAGAAAACAACACATGAGAAGGAATTGCAACCTCTAACACTCATCTCTCCAGCAGTCAGAGCCACATTCCTGTGTCATGTAAATCAATACAAGGCCTATTCTCTTTTCACTGAAGATTTTGTCTTTTGTTTGGAGGCCCAGGAAGCATGGCATTCATCTGGGCCTATCCTATATGGCCAATGACCAACTTGAGATCTGTGTGTGATACACAAGCATATGGTACATTATTCTGTCTGGAAATCTAAAGATTATTGTAAAACATAATTAAAAAAAAAATAAATCAAAACTTAAATTGTTATAGAGATTTACCAACAAAATCCTTCCATTTCTATTTCCATTGCTGAGTATGACACAGAGAGTAGGTGTGAACCCACAGCCCCACAGAAGTCAGTTTTCTCTTTCTGTACAATCTTGTCTGCCAAATTTCACAAAGGCTCACTGATTTTAGCCAACATGGGCTAAAATCAACTGGCATCTTGTCTCAGCTGGGCTGGTGGGTGCAGGTAAGTTTCCTTTCTGCTGTAGTTAAGTCAAAGCAGGGGTGTGGAGTACATGAGCTCCCAGGCCTGGGGCTAGCTGGCCAGCAGAATCTGTGAAGGAAGGAATACTTTACTGGTATCCATTATATAAATTAGTGTTGGTAGCTGTTGAGATGTGCAGAGTCAATGAAGTGTCCTAATTAACCACCTTCTTTGTAACTTCCCCATTTGTGACCCAGGTGAGCTCCTGTCCATGCTGGGCTATCCAGAATTTCCACTGCATTTCCAAGCTCATGAATTTACCCCCACCCCCATCTGGCTCTGGCAGCAGCCACAGCTGCACCTCAGTCCCCTGGACACAGTGACATCCTACTGCACCTTCCACCAGCGATTTTACTAATGCTCCACCTTTTAAAGAGTTGCTGCTTTTCCCCAAGACCAGCACTGCAATCCCCTATTTTAATATAAGACTTACTGATGCAGAGGAGAGCAAAGTGCAGCAGCCCTGCTGTTTAAAGCCTCCCCTGGTGCAATAGGTCATTCTCCCATACAGGCAGTGGGAAAGAGTCTCCTATATCTGTGCCTCTCAGAGCAGGAAGGAAACTGGAAATAAACACTATAAATGCTTTATTATCCTGAACTGAAATCAATAAACTATGAACAGCTGTAACCTAATTTACTAGCAAACAGAACTGAAAAGATATCTGACAAATCTTTTCATATACATTAAGAGCCATCAGATTGTAATTTTAGGTCAATATCAAGACACACAATGACCTATAGTAAAATGATCTATATACCATTACCTATTTACTTAGTTGCCCAAATTATCTCAGTAAATTCTAACTTGCATGAAAACTTTCATGAATTATTAAAATAAAAAATAAAAGGTAAAGGGGAGGAGAGAAAAGCAATCTCTTCCTTGATGCCACTGTCACTGATACGCACATGATGCTCTACAAAAGCCAGCTCTGCACAAACAGTGCTGGAGACTGTGACAAGCAGCTCCCAGAAGGATGCACCTGTGAGCTCAATCCATAGCAGGGGGAGGTGGTGGTCCCTCATGCTTCCCAAAAAGTGTCTCCTATCCAAAAAAAAGCAGGACTGATATGTGTGTATATGGGTGTTTGGTCAGTGGCATAGACAAAGCCACTTGAAGTGACATCTCCAGCACTCCCATGGAGATTCCACGTGGGACAGCAAGCCCTTGACAAGGCTCCTTCCTCTTTGTGCTAACACAGAATAACAGCTGATACACAAAACACACAGTGCAGTGCATTAGGCAGCAGGAGGGAACATCCCCTCCACCGTAATTCCTACTCCTGCAGGAAAAAGCATTCCCTGGACCAGACAGCTTCCTACAGACAAGAGTTCTGTGCTTTGAGAAGCAGCTGGAATTTCAACCAGAAAAAGAAAACAAGTATTTGTTCAATTAGAGTGAGGAAAAACACAAAACTAAATGACCAACACCAAACTGAGCCTGTGTTTAAACCACTAATATTGGTTTCAATTCTAACACCATTAAAGATACAGGATTCATTATTTTTTATTTCAGCTACCATAAGAACAAAGGGTTTCCGTTTACATCACTCAGCTGTCCAGTTTCATTCCCATTTCCTGAGAGGCAAGATAACAATAAAAGACAATCCCCAGACTGAGCAAGCACACTAAGGGTTAACTACTGGGAACAGAAATCAAGCTTCAGCAATTTAACAAGACTGTCCAGCTTCACAATTTTGATTGAAAAGTAAGTTTTAGTTAAGGTCTGTTACATATAAACAACTTACAAATTCCTTTGCTTGAACTTCTGCAGTTGGTTTTCTCTTAAATAAATAAACATGCTATTTATTTAGTTTGGCATTAAGTCTCTTTTATCATTCTCATAAAAATATTGTCAAGGACAAAGCAGTTGCATGAACCCTTGTTCATGTAATATATATTTTTTGAATTATTTAGTTTTAATTTTCAACTTCTGGTCAACTTTCAGTTTCAATTTTAAATACTTTTTTTTTAGTAGCCTGATAGCATAGTACTGGGCTAAAATGATAAAATTACAAAAAGACTAAAAGGAAAAAAAATAAATTTCTTAAGAGTAGCTTACAGATTGAGGTTATCTCTGCAGTTTTGAACTGATGGGGACATTTATATATTAGAAGATCTGCAAAGGAGAGATTCTACAGCACACAGATCTCAATGTTTGGGGCAACTCGTCAAGAGAAAGACCTGTAATAACCATAATAACCTCAATTGCAACTGAATTTATGGAAGTGGAACACCCTTTAACTGAAAAGAGTGATTCTTAAACATAAAATAAACTAGTTATATCTTATTTCCTAGAAATATGTTCAGGGAAGTCTATATACTTCCATAATATCTTGAAGGAATCCTCAGTTTTCCAGGTGGGCTGGCTTAAATTTTGAAAGCAGCTTAGAAATTCTGTCCTGAACAAGCAATGTTTCTCCTCTCTTTTGCACAGCTAAGAAATCATAGATATATGCCTTTCTTTAAGTCATTTATCCATTTGAATTAAAAAAATACTTTTTTTATAGTCAGTATAAAAAACTTACATGAGGCTGCTGGAATATTTTTTTCAATAATCAAGACTACAGAATTAGGAAATGTCCCATTTAGAAATTGAGTTTTGAGTGATAAGAAGGAAATACAAACTGGTCCATAGTGCCATGCCTCCATTTAGACTGCACTAATGTTAGTTTTGATACAGTGCAAGTGCATCACCAGACAGATGGGAAGATCAGGGTTTCAAATATATGTGACTTAAAAATTGTAATTCAACATGAAATTGTGACATCAGTTAATTAGATTTTGTTTAATGAAGAATCAGGATGCTTTTAAAAGTTATTTCTTTCTATAGAGAGATTTGTTCATACTTCCTAAGAATTCCAGAAATTAGATAAATCTAAGGAAAAGTCTACTTATCTATGTAGAAGCAGGCTAATCCTCACTTTGCTAAATAGCATCATTTATCAGAGGGACCAAAAGCAGATTTCCTTATCACTCCCACAAGGAACTTAACTAGGAAAAGTGTCATATCATGAAAAACTCCCAAAATTTCTACTAAAACACACACACATATGAGATTACAAATGCTGTGCTCAAGCTCCACAGTTAAAGCAAACCATGAGAACCTGGTACAGTAAAAACAGACAAAATAAAAACAGTGGGAAAGTATTTGGGGCAGCAGAGTTTTGCAGGAGATCAGGGTGTGTGTAACAAAACCAGCAACACAGGAGGTGCCCAAAACAGATTCAATGGGCAACTAGGTACAAAATATTTACTTCACTGAAAAAAAAAATTACCTACTGCAGCAGGTAAAAAAAATATTTAAAATTATTGAAATAATTTGTTTTAGAAACCCACAACAAATAAAGGCTGGAGTATGATGCACACATTTCACAGCAGAGAACTGACAAGATTACAAGACTTTCTTTTTCCCTGTTTGTAGTCAGAACTTCATTAACATTTTGGGGGTTTCAGATACTTGATTTTAATGTATTTTTGTTAAATGAGCTTTGATAAGCTTCTTAATTTTGAGTGTGCCCCAAACCATCTGCACTTCTAGAAACTGTTCTCCCTTTTTCTGTTGATTTCACAAAATTCTAGGTGCAGTTCATTTTCAATGATCTACAATTCTCCTTATAAATGAATCCAGCATAGGGCACAGATTTTCAAAATTCATCTTTTCCTCATGTGCATTTCCAAAATTACTGAAAAATTATGAGTTTCTACTGTGTGCATTTTTATCTACCTCTTTGAAGTAATCATTACTAGCCAGGAGAAGTCAACTGAAGAAATGGATTGATGAAAGAAAAATAACTAATACACTATCCCTGTACCTGCAGTACTTTTCAACACCTGTAACTGCAATCCTGGATCCAAAATGTACTAAAATAGAGTAAATTGCATATCCAATGAGTAATGCTGACCAAAATGATGGATTTCTAAGTATGCTGAACATGCCTTAAAAAGTGGAGTCTAAGGACTTTTCTTCTCTGGAAGGTAGGTTGTTTTTTTTCCTATCAAAACTCAATTCCCTTTTGTCCCCAAATAAATAAGATTTTACACACAACTGAGTTTATCTGCCTCAAATCGATTAAAACATTAAAATCAATCTTAAAAATAAAGTATAGTTAACCAATCTGATTATTACTGCAAGTCTTGTAGGAACACAGATGTGCTGAATATGAATTTCACTGCTTGAAAGGTATTTTGGAAGGTGTTAGGCATTACCAGAATGCTTTCAGAACATGTGCAGCCACTTAGTAAAAGTGTTCAGAAGCTTTATCCTGTTTGAAAAGAAGAGCTTTTTCACAGCATTAGTTTTATAGTAAGTATTTTTAGGCAAATTTCAAAGAATGTATAGTTCACATAATTGAAACTGAATTCACCTATAATTCGGTATTTGACAGAGCTAATGCTTAATTGTTTCTAAGGAGTCTACAAATAAAAATATTTCTTCTTTTATTCCCCAAACATTTCACTGAAATTATATTTTGCTTTGTTTTCACACTGAGGATTGAATTTGACACTTTAATGGAGAAAAGCAGCTTGTGCTGGTTACTATGCTTCTAATTATTGTACTCACAATTTTCTTTGTTTTATATCAGAAAGAATTTAATGAGACTTACATTTTGAAATATAGCACTGCTGCTGAAGAAGAGCCTTTCTTCCAGCAAATTCTGGTTCACCATCTGAACAACTCAAAGAGTTTTTGACCAGTGAGTTCACCCCAGCAGCAAGCAGATTTGAATCCAGATGTGGACACAATGAATATTCTCCAAAGCCCACCATGGGCACGGCTGTTTATTGTTTCCCTCTCAAGTGTTTTAAATCTTACCTCCTCTTATATCAGATACCAGAAGCTATTTTCTGTTTAATAGTGCAAGGTTAACAAACACTTTTCAAATAGTGTCATAATCTACTGTGTGGATCTTCAGAACCAGTTTTATCTTCTTCACACAAAGATAATGCTGATTATCTCTGCAGCTCCCATAAATCTCTTCACCTCCAGTGAGTTGATGGAGATATGTTGATTTGCATCAGCTGGGGATTCTGCCAGTTTCTGCCCCAAGCAGTGGTAGAATCATGATTTTCAAAGCTCTTTTTGTGTGAAAACACAAAGCTGCATACCAGTAAAACTCTTGGTTTTGTCAGAAATTTGTTTGCATTAAAATTTAAATACACCATTAAAATTTCAGTCAACTCATCAGAGTACACACTATAAATCAGTTGATTCTAAATTTCTGAGCAATGATGAATAATAAAATCTCCGTGTCCCTGAACACCTATGCCACTGTCCCTCAATATCTGATTCTGTGTTTTTTTGTCTCCAAAGCTGTTACGTTCTTTTAAAATACTTTTATGTAGGATTGTCAGCAATTCCAACTGCACACAGATGATGAAGTAGAAAAGAAAAATAAGATAGAAGATTTGGACCCAGAACTTGCAGTACTTCATCACAAAACTTGAAATAAATTGCTTTAAGGTACTTCCAAAGAGACAAGGACCAACACCCTGGCAAGTCAGTGAATATCAGCATGCAAACATCAGCTTAGTTTTTATTTGAATCCAAAGGTATTGCTCCTCATTTCCCCTTGCACATGACATATACTAACATTCAAATGAAAAGCACTATTTTTTTCCATTATGAACATAAGAAAATGGGAGAATAAATTCTGCAGACAGGGCAGATAGAATGGGAAAACATAGAGTAATTTATAATGGACTGATCAAACCGCATGTATCATGTTTTTATAACCTCCCATAGACCTCCAAAGGCAATTATAGCAGAGGAGTTTTCAGAGTTACACCTGACTGAGAAGGAAAGATCTGTGTACATCAAATATTAAAAACAAAATCACTATAAATAACCTCTAACTGAAGCACAGCCCCAGTGACAACTAACATTCTTTTTTTTCTTTTTCTCTCATTTCTGCCCCTTGACATTGCAGTGTGAAGACTGTAAAAGAAAAGATGGAATATATATCTATAGAATGACCTAAAATTTTCCAATTCTTCTGACATTGCCAGTGAGGGAAATGTACAGCCATGCATGTGGCCATTATCTTCACATTCCAGTTTCTTTACTGCATCAACAAATATAATTGAGCAGAAAACAGAGAAGTGTTAACTACAATACGATCCTGCTACATAATTTGTAAAAACACATTTGATTTTTTAATACAATAAAAGGAAGACTATTCCATATCTCTCATAAAATATTTGTAAATTACATCACAGATTAAGAGGTGGCCTTAACTATCTGAGCACCACTTGATACTTGTTTTATGTTAATAGACACTCTCTTGAGTAGCTGTGCTTGAATATGTTATAAAGAATAAAAGGAAACACCGTTTAGCAGTGTTTTTAAAACCGTGAGCAATTTCCATAATTTGTGACAGTTGGCAGATTTTGATAGTATCTCACATTGATTTTTATGTTTCCAGATGACAATCATTACACTATTATTTGCAGTTTTAGTAGTGGAACCTAACCTCCTAATTAGGATGAAAAACTGCTCCAGTTGCAACCCCAGTAAGTCACAACAAGTCAATAATTTTAATAAGAATTTATTTTAAAAACTCTACAAGGTTGTATTGGAAGTTATTCTGGCATGTCTATTGATTAACACTTGGTAATACATCCTATAAAGGACTCATTAAATACAAAATCAATCTAAATGCAATATTTTGGTATTTCTTAGATTTGTTTTTTCTTTTTAATATTTTACTTACTATAAAGTGTGAGAAAATAGAACAAAGCACTAACAGATCATTCAGGTAAAGCAGCTTTTTGATTGGGGTCCTGGCTTCACGCTGCACTTGAGAGAAATATGAAGAATTCTCTCTGTGCTATACTCAGAGGATATATGACTGAGAGCTGGCATTTCCCTTATTTGTCAGCATCAAATGTCCTGCCAAAAATCACAAATTTCCAAATATAAAATATCTAGTTGCTGCCATGTACAGAATCAGTCATGTCTTGATTACTGTGGCTCTCTTTATCATGATCCCACATGTAGTCTTCCTTTTAGGAATATGTATAGCTGGGGCATGTGCACCAATGCCACGAAGAGATTTCTTCATTTTCCAGTTTATGCTTGAATTTGAAAGAACAGTAACAATACTAAATGCAAAATTTAATTTTGAGAGCTGCTGAAATACTAACACTTATTAACATGGCGTCTACCTAGACAAACTGGGAAACCATTAATATTAACTATAATATAATTATATCTATTTAACAAAAAAGCTTTTACTAGTCCTGTTTCCATTTGTCTGAATTAAAAAGCTTTTTATGTTAATATCAGAGGTTTACCACGTAAGAACTGTCTTTTTTTAGCATAGACATTTATACTCCAATAACAAGGCTGGAAAGAAAAACATGAATTGCAGTGAAAAGCTGGGAGTGATGCTGCTGTAAGTCTGATACTGCTCAGAGCTGTGAGCTGATGCTAGGTGGCAGTCCTGTGTAATTAAACACCAAACACTTCTCTGCATCTCATCCACATCTCAAACAACCAAGTCAAAATTTTGAATAATAATTTAAACAACAAATACTTCGCTCTTCCCCTTTACTTTCACCTCTTCAGAACTTCATTCCTTATACACAAAAGGTCTCAAAATTAAATTTCCTATTCATAAACCTGTGTTCTAGCACAGCAGTATTATGTGAAACAGCTCACACAACAGGAGGCAGGCTGCAGTACTACACCCCATGCTCTGCTATTGCACAATTCCTAACTTCTGTGTAGGTCTGACCTTGCTTTTCTCTGCATCTCAGAAACAGAATTACCTCGTGTTTGAGGTATGTACTTCCAAAGTCTGTTTTAGCCTCCAGATGAATTTGACTGAAGAGCTCACTTTAATCATTTGATCCCTTTAAATACTACTGCATTTAACAAGTTACATCTTCATCATGGAGTAGTTACAATCATTTATAGCTACCACAGATAAACAAAGGTTACAGCTATTTTCCTAGACAGAATTTTGGGAATGTGTCTTATTTTGTGCAATGTTTATTTCTAGAAGGAGAACTTGTTTGGTTCCCAGAGTCACTTGAACTACAATTCCAAAAGTTTTCCCAGGTAAGGCAAGTCAGCCTCCTGCAAAAGCATTGATGACACAGAGCTGGCAGGGAAAGTTTCAGCACAGTGATCACTAAATAAATATAAGAACACACCATGCCAGTTATAGTCAACTTATTCTACAGGGAGAACTACTTATATATTATACAATGTATGTACATAATACTGTAAGGTTTCTTTCACATTTAAACACACCCCCAAACAGGGAGCCAGAAGAGATCTTACTGTAATATTAATACAAGAACAACATATTTGTTTTTACTGTGAAACAGACAATTAAAGACCCAAGACTCACTGATAATGTATGAGGAGGTATCAGATCTCTTTTTCCAGGTTTTACTAATGAAGCACACAAGTTTACTGTATTCATTACAGACTACTGGCTGAGATGTACAGAGTCCCAACTCAATAAAAAAGCAGAGCAATTGAATAGGAGGCTTCACAATCACAGTACAGAGACTTGTACATCAAAGTAGGAACGTGTGGCTGCTCCCTCACTATAATGAATAAACTTGTTCAAAACTTCTTGAGTCTGGTTGCAAACACATCTGATGTCAGTGAAGGCCCTCAAAACCAGTTTTGTATCTAACTGACCTTACCCTTCCTTTCTAGGAGGTTGATTTGATGCTCTAGGATGTGTATCACATACACCTTCTTTCCAGATAGTAGAGACATCACATTTTAATATTCAAACATTCTATTTATTCTGGGCATTTCTAGTGCAGAATGGGGACTCTATGGTGTCCAACTGTATCTAGAGAATTCTCAACAATGCCAGAGTCTGAGAGTTTCCAATACACACATTGGTTGCACCTAATTCTTCAACACAGTGGGAAAAACCCAATTGTGTCACTGGAACACAGGAAGAACTACTTAAAACAATAATTTCATCTTCAGAAATGTTTAGTAATAGGATGGTTCTATTTTAGTGTATCGTATCAGCTGTTGCACACAAGAGTACTAATTTCTGAAACTGTGGTCCATCACTCAGTAACGTGACTGCCTGAATTCTTCTAAGGCATGTGAGGAAAGTCACTAGGAACAACAAAAAGAGGTTTGTACACAATCCACATCTGCTGTACAGCTGTGTCAGTCCTGCAATCCTGGTGTGCTACCCTGCTGAACAAAGGCTTGAGGAACTCAACTGCAGCTGGGAACATTTTTCTCAAAAAACTCATTTCCTCTCACTGCTCAAACAGTAATTGTGGCCCCCACAGCCCTGCAAAGACCAAGGCTCTGCATTTCAATCCAGCATCTCAATCCAAATCATCACAAACAGAACTCAGCTAAGGAACAACAGAGTTCCTAAATCCTATGGAAGGGATCCTATACAACACCACTTTCTTCCAACAGCTCTTCTAGATCCTTCCCACTGAATCACAATCACTTCTTTATTTTTTAGTAAAAGGTTAAAGCCTTCCTGGAAATGACAGCAAACCAATGCACTGTGGTTTTTTTTTCCACAATGCAACAGTTTATAATTGACTGCTTATGTAGTAATTGCTCTATTTATAGAGATTATTTGCAAGAGAAAAGTGATTGACATCACCTAGTATTAATGATAGAGGGTTTATTTCACATTTATGATCTA
This sequence comes from Parus major, assembly GCF_001522545.3. Taxonomy (NCBI): domain Eukaryota; kingdom Metazoa; phylum Chordata; class Aves; order Passeriformes; family Paridae; genus Parus; species Parus major. Next base: position 13,132,785 of record NC_031782.1, on the reverse strand, counting down.
AAGCTTTTACATAAATTATTTTTCCTTCCTAAGATGCTCATGTTCCACATGAGTCTAGGTAATATACATATGAAATTACTTGCCAGCCTTATCTTTTGTACATTACCTAATAAATATTACTATTCTTCCTAAATTATTTTTACAGACTTTGTGTAACTGCCTGAGAAAGACTCTTCCTCGTCACTTAGTACAGCAACACTTAGTAGTTTTGATCTCAGCCTTTTGTTGGCAGTGCTGCTTCTCCTGTAAGTATTCCAGTACAGTACAAATTGCACATCCTTTAATTTTGATGGATGAAAGCTCTGATGTGCAATCAAGCAATAGCATTTGTATATGACAGAAAATAAGTAAGACAATTGGCAGAGAAATTAGGGATGGAGAGAAGATCTGAGAAGATCCTCCTATAAGTTCTGGCTCTCCAGTGGAAGATTAAAAATGCAGCAAGGAAAAAAAACAGTTAAAATATAATATATTTTATAATAAAATATATTATATAAGTATTATGGCCTTATATTGTCCAGCAAGATGGGTTTGAACAACAGCAAAAGTAAAGTGACAACACTGATCAAAAAATATTTCAGATTGTAACTAACAATTACATTTACCTCTCATATAATTTCATTGAAGTCAAGTAAAAATAAACAGTCATTGTATAAGAAAAAAAAATATTCACAGAAGGCTTATAAAATTGCAGTGTAATTCATCTATTCATTAAAAGGATAAAAAAAGACCATGGCCTTTGAATTATTGTGAACTTATATTTCTTTTCCATGCTTTTGTTCTGTAGTTTACTGGCATTTTCAATGCAACACAAAGCCACATATTGTAGAAATGACTGAAAATGTTTTCTGTGCTTCATTCATTTGCTGAATTACTTTTTAAGATATGAGAGATGGAATTTGATTACACTTAATCCCTGGCAAGACCTTCTTCCTAGAGCCCAAACCTATAAATGAAAGAAAATTCTCTGCTTTTATACAACACAGTTGTTCTTCCACACGAATATAGCACTTATCTTACTAAATAAATTATCAAAATAGAAATCAAAGACAGGGATTTGTACTTGTGTGGCACTATCTTCTTAATGCCATCACAAACCAAAACTTTCCATTTTGGGAAGTTATTCTGGGATGCTACAGCACGGATTGATAAAATGAGTTGTACAAAACCTAACAACTTAATTCAAGGCTTAGCTTCATATTTTACAAGATACTTAGGAAGTACTAACACCTCTGTTTGTCACAGCAAACCTTTGACATTTATCAAGGACATAGCCCAAAGGTTAAAGAAAACATGCCTTTGCCCCTGACAAGAGTTTATGGAGTTTCAGCAGGGCTTTAGTGCTGAATTTTGCCTCCCCTGTGCACCCTGTGCCTTGGCTCGCACAGATGATGTCAGCAATGCTGCAATAATTGTCATTTTAAATGAACTTTCTTGAGACAGGACCCCTCTCTGCTGCCCCAGCCAACACTCTGGGAATGCAGAGGGTACAAAGAGATGGAAGCAGCTGGAAAACGCTTCCAGCAGAGCTGCTGCCCTCTCCTTAAATGTGAGAATTGAACCCCCAGCTGTGCAGAAGCAGCTGGAGCAGCTGTCCTTCCTCTTCCTGCTCCAGAGAACACACAGAGACCTGGGACCTAGAGGGACCCTGCAGATACCCCCAGCCCATCCCCTTCCTGCCACGCCTGCCTCACACCAGCTCTGCCACATGGACATCCAAGGGTTTGGCACAGAGACCTCTGACAGGGTCTGTTACAAAAGTGTATCTTACACTGGGCTGTGTTTGTGGGACTTTCCTTGAAACCAGCTTCTAAACACATCCACAAATTGGTTCTTATTTACACACAAACATAATGAATCCTAATGTAACAAAGAAACTCCTCAGGATTTTTTATTTTTTTTTGTGGTTTTAAACCAACTGTTAGTATCTTTCAAGACTACACCATAACATTAAAAACCTCTAGTTAGCTGAAATTTATCTTCAAAAAAGTAAGAAATACTACTAGGTCTAAAGCAAAACATCTAAAGGTGTTCTTTTAAAAATTAAATATATTTCATTACTCTAAGTCAGCTATTAATTCCATAAAATTAAAAGCAGACAAAAGAATTGTTAAATCAAGCTTGTGAGTATTGGCAAGCCATGGAGGAAAACCTTTGCCTTCATCTCTTTCTACACATTTTTTTTCTTTCCCTTTTTTTCTTTCCTAGAGGCAATTTTCACCCATTACTCTGCATGGAACCAACATCCATTATATGAAGACAGTGTCTTAATCAAAATGACTTCTTATACAAGTCTATTTAATAAAAATTCATTGTTTTAATCTAGTAAGTGTAATATTAATGAAAACTAAATTATGTCTCTTTATTAGTCAGTTACTGATGCTTCTCTGCAGCTTATAAAACTAGTTCTCTTAAAGCTGAATATATTTTAAAGCATCATAAAAAACTCAGTGACATTTGCTAACAGAACAAAAACCAGTTAGGACAATACCATGGACTGGCACCTACTGCAATGTGACTGACGTGCCACCACCACATTTTGTTATGCAAAAACAACTCTCACACAACTAGGAGGTTTAACAGATTTAACAATAACTTAAGAGGTATATTAACAATATTATTGTTTAATAAAAATCCATACAATTTGGAGTGAGGAAGCAACTTGTAGTCCTATGTTGGAAGGATATGCTTTTCCTGAAACAGCTTTAAAAAATGTTCTCTGCAGCATACACTCATCTTTTGAAAATTAAAGTTTTTAATAAATAAAGAGCTGGATGCTCACAGTTGTTAAGAAAAGACTGGAAATGCAGTCCAAATTTTCCACAGATCAGTGGAAAACTTCACCTTCGATGACACCAATTGGAAAAAAAATTTAAAAATCTCTGTGAGACCTCTAAGCTTCCCCCCTCATGCAGAATTCTTGTTCAGATGGACAGCAGCATGCAGTTGTAGAGACATGATTTCTTTAATCTCCCATCTGAACTCTGTTCTTCAGATGAAACCAATTTCTTGGATTTCTTCCAGAACACAATCCTACAGATCTCCTAAGGCTTCTCAGACTCTCAGCCCCACTACTTACAAATGCAATGAAGCAACAGACCAAACTCTAATTTGCACCTTTAAGAGCTTCCCCATTGGAAGCCTGTGTCCAGCAGCGTATCCAAGGAACTCAAAGAACATTTTTCCTCACAAATTTATTTATTCAAGCAATCAAAACCACAAGGGTCTGCCTTCATTCCCACCAATATAGCCCAGAAATCTTCTAAAGTTGCTGCCTCAGAAACACACCACACCACACACACACTGAGCCTTGTCCTCAGTCTGCCCACCCTCCTAACTAGGCCATGCTCCCTATTTAGGGAAAAGTTGGTTGCTGCTTAACATTTATCTTTATCTCTTCCCTCAACCTTTGTGTACAATGTGTGCATGGCACTGGGACACAGAGAAGAAAAGAAAAACGCACTAATTAGTGATCTAGTCATGGCCCTGGATAGTCTCTTGAAACTATTTATCCTGAGACATTTTATCTCTGGACATTGTTTAATTCATTAAGAGGCTGAAAAAATTAAAGCAATTTATTATAAAGCAAAGTCACACACACACAAAGAAACATGCTTGATAAAAATAGAAGTGTAGACCTCTCCCACATCTGTCAGAATAAACAATGCAAATAAAGGCCAAAGTCATGAGACAAAAAGCAACATGTTTGAGACAAAGAGCACTGGGCACATCTCAGGCCTACAAAATGCACTAGCACTTCTTTGGTGTTGATGCTCCCCATCCATACCAGCACATGCTTTACCTGCTCATGTAAACTGGAGGTGGCTGAAGTCCCTTGCAAATGTGCTTTTTTATTGGGTCTTCTCATCCCGTCACCTTTCCCCACCAAGTCTCCTTATTGCCAAGGACAGCTGAACCTGGAGTGGTGGTGAGATCTTTTGGGAGATGATGCCACCCCCTACACCAATATCTCTCAGCAACCATCTAAAGCTGCTGCCTCAGAAAAACACCACACAGCCTTGTTCTCAGCCTGCTCGTCCTCCTAAGCAGGCCATGCTCCCCATTTATGGAAAACTTGGTTGCTGCTTAACAAATTTTTGCACCTTTAAGAGCTTCCCCATTGGAAGCCTGTATCCAGCAATGTATTTAAGTAACTCAAAGAACATTTTTCCTAACAAATGTATTTATTCAAACAATCAAAATCGTAAAGGTCTGCCTCCATTCCTACCAATATCTCTCAGCAACCATCTAATGATGGTTTGGTTTGGTCTGGTTATGTCAGGGTATGAACAGCATTTTAACACATTTGTTTAGAAGTCTTTCCTTCCCTAATTGCTTTATTTTTTCTCAGTACCACCTCCAATTGCCCATTGCCTACAAAGCCTCCACTAGATTAGGGCATCACTCTCAACTTCTTATGGTTAGTTTTAGATTTCCTAAATTTGCAAGAATCAAATGAAGCCACACTCTTCTGTTGGTATTGAATGCAATGGGGAGAGACAATTTTGATTCCTTTCACTGAACTCCAAGGGAGAGGAAAGGAGAATTTACTTTCCCTCTGCAGGGAACTGCTGTGTTTAATGGCTGGCAGAAGTGTCTCGGACCCCCTCCCTCGCTGTGCTAAATTGTGGTAGATAGCTGTGGTGGAACTGTTGTCATCTAAGGACATAAGCGAGACAATGAACAGTAAAGGCTGTGATCAGCCCAAACTGCAAGTTTAATAAAACAAACAAACAAATACTACCCAACTTGGGCAAATAAGCTGTGATTTTCAATGTCTTTCTCATTTCTCTTGCAACTAAGAAGCTGTCACTGAAATTTCAGCCCCGTGTCCAATAATGTTTAATGCTCTTTCACTTTCCACTACCAACTTATAAAAATGCATATTTTTTTTTCATACACAGGCTAAACCTTGACATTTATAAGCACTCAGAATCAGGATCCTCTCAAAATCCAATATGAAAAGCATTTGTGCCCCTCCAGACACATTGCTGGCAGTCAAATCTGTGGCTACTGACAGCAGCGCTCTATGACAGTAATAACTACGGTGTATGACTACATACATTATTCACACTAAAGTAATATTATCAATTACAATCAGAATTCATGAAGCTCTACAAAATGGCAGGTCAAGACGATTTAAGTGTCATTTTACATCCTAATATTTACAAGCTAATGCTTCACAAAATGAGTGGGATATAGTCAGTAGAATCACATCCACTTCCTGTGGAGGCACCAGCTGAAGCACTCCTAACTTTTATGTTAAGATAATAGTTGAAGGGTGTTGACAGTTTTAACCTACATCCTTTTATTCAGAAAGACTTCTAATCCTGAATCTTGGCTCTTTGTTTTAAATCAGGGATGTATTGATTAACTGTGAGACTGAACGTATCTCAGCGGTGGCTGAGTTGGGTATCCACGATGGAATTAGGACAGTTAAACACTGGAATCGATCCTCTCATTGTAAAGCCACAGCTGCTGTGGCAAGCAGTTTCTCTAAGCTATTAATTTTATTATTAGCACACCTGGAGACACTGTTTCCCTGAGGGAAAAGCAATTCAATTGTGTGTGCTGCAACAACTAGTGGCATATGATCAATGACACAGCTGGGACCATGGGCTTTCTCCTGGAGCTCAGGGTAGCTATGACAAAGTAGTTTGTAAAGCAGTGACAATACAAACTAATATTGCTTTGTTTTATGCACCTCATTGTAAGCACACGCTTACAGTTTCCAATGTCCACCACTTTTAGGCCTTTTTGGAGTTGTTCACCAGCCTCAGTCCTCCAAAGGTCTTTCCCTGTGACATCTGGTATCATCTGACCACCAGCCTTTGCCTGACCTTCCATCCTTCCCCTGTGTCACCAAGGCAGCAATAAACTACACTTCTTTAAAAGGCAACAGCAACACTTGTTTAAGTAGAGGAGAAGGACTAATTACAACTTTCCACATGTTTGGTTCTATTTCATAAGCATGTTAATGAAAAGACACAACGCCCCACAGGCCTGGCAGCACAGCACCAGCTATAACTGACTTTCTAATCCCAAAATAACTGATACATCTCAAAAACTCTGATCCAGCAATAATTGAAACTTAGTCAATATTTAAATGTAAGTCAGTAGAAATTAGCAGGAAAGGAGGATAACACATGGTATTACACTCAGGTATTGCAGGCATATAAATGAAGCACCAGCAGCTCCACACACCAAAAAAAAGCCCCAAATTCACACTGGAAGGACAAACCAACCAAACCCCTCATGAAAAGAAGATGAATGCTGCATCTGGTGGAAATCCAGCACCTTCTGCAAAACATTCAGGAGCTTTGGATCCATACTCTGTTTCCTTCTTAATTGCCACAGCAGAGAAAACAAGTTTTGTGTTGTGAAACCTTTTAAGAGACCTGTTGTGAAGGCTTCATATCAACAGACATACTTAACATTTGAGACTTCCTAGAAATTTTATGTCAGTTGGCTTTAAAACCTTTGAAAGTAGGGTTTTGCAACCCAGCCATGTTTAAGCCCTTCTTGGTCCATCCATTCACAGTCCACAAACATCTACTCTCCTACAGACTATCAAACATCTACTCTCCTACAGACTATCAAACATCTACTCTCCTACAGACTATCAAACATCTACTCTCCTACAGACTATCAAGAACACCACCACTCTATCCCATGTAATTTCAATTTTCAATTTTTTATGAGAAAACACTGATTGTGAGTAAGATGAAAATTCCAGCTTTTAATGATGATTTAAATGTGTTTAAAATTAACCTATAATTTTTGCCACTTCTGCAGTAAAATCATTGTCAGCCTGCTGTACCCATGTCTAATACGTGCAATCAAGAAATGAAGAGACTTGGGACACACGACTTTGATGCTGACAAGCTATTTCACAGAATTTTTGAGCCATATTTCCCAAATCAGTCAAAGGATTTCAATGACTAACCATGGAAAAGAGGCATCCTAGTCAGCAGATGCTGTAACAGAACCAAGACATAACCTTTATTCTTCAGCTTCCACTATTTTTAAAAGTGAAATAAAGTAACACCTTTGTCAATCCCTATGCAAACATAAAAAATTGAGGGTAGGGTGGAGTGTGGGTGTTTATGTTTAGAGGAACTTTCTAGTTAACTTTAGTTACTTGAACTTTGGGATCTCTGCCTCAAGGAGAATTTTTCTGTACAGAAAAGCTAAGAGATGCCTTCATTTCAGTAGATTTGAGGCTGCACGATGGTACAGCCAAAAAGAAATCTTTTACCAACAAGCTTGAGCAGCAGAGTCTACAACCTACACAGACACCACCCCTCTACCTGGCCACTCAAACCAGGATTAAAGGCAGAACAATTTCACAGCTGTGTTTATGGGACTCACTTTTCCCCATGCCTAGGAAAAAATAGAAAAAAAAAATAGACAATTTCTCCTCTATTTTGCTTTCTAGCCCATCACTTCTGCCAGCTTTGCCTCTACATGAATATCCCCAGGAATTCAGTTGGCCTCTGCTCTCACTTCTCCTCGTGATTTAGTCTTAGGTTTTCACAGATTTGTTTAGTTACCCAATACCTACAGCAGGTATTGAATGTACACTTTAATGTGTACAACTTATTGCCAAATTATTTTACCAGTGGTGCCATCATGTGCACATTTAACTATTTCTTGAAATCTAAATCAGCTAATAGCCCTAATTTAGCTAGCAGGGCTATTAAATACTTTAAAGAATATGGCAAATTATTTACTGAACTCTGAATATTAAACTAATTAAAATTCAACGAATAAAAAAAATCTATTTGCACTGGAAATATTATTTCTAAATTGTAACATTATCATTTATTATCCACATATTATCTTACATGATGAAAAAATAGTGAATAGTTAGTATATTGGGGAGTATTTTCACTTTAAACCCATCTTACCTTAAACATCTAACATATGTCCCTGTTTTTAGAGATGCTGGTCATTCCTATGTGAAAATCTGTCTAAAGCAGGATTTAATGCAGAAAATGAGGAAAGACAACATGATTTCAACTTGGAGCTAGTAGAATAGCTGGATTGCAGCATAAATAACATTGTTTTGCTCAATAAAGAGATTGCTGGATACAGTTTCAAATTTTAAATGGAAAAAATTATTTCTTCTTGCAGCAGAGAACTGGAAAAAATATATCAGAAGGCAGTTATTAAAGACAATCAATCACATATATATATATATATATATATATATATATATATACATATATATATATACACGATACACATGTGTGAGTGTGTGTATGTGTGTAAAAGGTCTAGTTTCTGAAGGAGTACCTGAAAAATATCTGTGAGCATTTTCATTTGCCTGGCTTAGACACCATGATTTAGATCAGTGGTAGCACAACAGTTCCTGGAGGCACAGAGCCAAACCTCCTGTGATAAATTTTATGCTTTTTGAGTTGCAGACTGAAGCCCAGCACAGTTGGTCATGGCTGTCATGAATGAACAGAAAGCTGAGCAAGACAAATTTTGGCTGCTTTAAGCATCACACAACTTCCTAAATCTTACACTATATTTTCTATTTTTCTTATCAAATAGGAAAAGGAATGACTAAGAAAATATTTTTTTCTAAAACCAGTTAGAACAAGAGTAGTATAGAATCTACCAAGATATGGACATAATGTCCAACTTATCCTGTGAGAGGGGAATACAATTCTCCTCGAGATCTGTCACAATGAATTCCTAATGAAGCAGAGGTTCAGGGGTGTATCTGTCACCCCTCAGAAAAGTGAAATTCTCACGGTGTTTAGGGAGAGCTGACTGCTGCTTTCCCTACTTATGTCTCTTTGGGATCTATGCCAAGTACCTAAGTGGCTGTACAATAAAATGCAGCAATTACTTCTCACTTGTGCTGGAGAACCAGCTCAGGACCTCTCATGACGAGCAGTGCTCACCCTTGCCAAGCAAAAAAGCAAATATTGACTTTTTTCCTTCCCGTGCTTCAAACCCCCAACCACTTCATTCTCCCCTGCTTTTTCAAACATTAAATTTAGCATTAAATTAAACAATTATAATTGTATATTTGAACACTTTCAAATCAACTTAAAAATTCATAAAATCCTCCACCCCATGTTTTTACAGCTCTCACAATAATATTGGCTTACTTTTCACCTGCTTTACCAAGACATTACATAAAAAGAGGTAGGGAGAACAATAATGTATTAAAGAAACTGTATGTTCTCTATAAGGTATGTTTGGAAACTTATTTAAACATCAAAGAAATATTAAGAAGGAAATGCATGAAATTTTGTAAACATGTGAGGAACAACAATTTAGATTCCTTGGAGTATTACAAAATGACTACTATTAACAACAGATGCTCATATATAATTTGTTGCTTATCTATGTGTATGCTGCCTGGTTCTATAGAATATTCTCACTGGATTTCAAAGCAGACTCTAATGCAGCAGAAATATGTCTTTGAGGAAAAGACTTAGAGAAGTAATTTCTACTGAAATGTTGCAAGAGCTGCCTCAAGTATGCATAATTCAAAGGCTAAAACATCCTGAACTAAAAAGTACTTGGACAGATGTAGAGAACAGGCAGCATATGAAAATTAGGATGTTACTTAAAAAAAAAAAATTAAAAAAATCAATTAATCCCATAGAACTTATTGAAAGGTACATTTAAACTAAGGAAAGTAAAATCTGGTGTAAATATGCTGCATCAAAACTCTGACATTACTGTGTGATTACTTGTATTCCATGAAGATATACAATAGCTTGTCCATAAATGACAAAAAAACCCCTAATGTAAGAACATGATTAGTAAGTCAGGACAGAGCAGGTGACTTGTGGAAACAGCCTGACTTACCCTGCAATAACCTGCTACAGGTGCCCATGTCTGAAGTGCAGTAGATGCTCAATCACACAGGTTTGGTACATTTCTAAATGCTTGAAATGAGACAGCTCTCCCTTGTACCCATCAGGAACCACTGTCATGGTCCTGACTGCAGTGATTCTGCTCTTCCACTTTTAAACCTCAGCTTCATTACATGTTTCTGCTGCTTTTTCCTATAGATCCAACTTATCTAGCTACAGAAAAAGGAAGCTGAAATCAAAGTACTTTTATTCCTTTTTGGCAATATATGACCAAACTGGTGCATAGTAAAGCTCTGACACTGTGGTTTCTACTTAAGGTTGCTGTAAATTTTTGTTTATATTACTCCATTAAGGTCTAACATACACTATCATGACAGTTTTCCTGTCACTGAAAAGCAGACAAGCACATGTGAGGATCCATTTAAAGCACTATTACATTTTAGTTAAGAACAAGAAGGAAACTACTAAACTGGCAGGGAATTTAGGCCAGACCTAATTTCACAAGTTGGAATTTGTCCAAGACACTGTATTTAACACCTTTACTCCTGTGAGCAGTGAGAGAATTCTTTAATGACAAGTGGCCAAGACCTTGGTTTTTAGATCTCACCTGACATAAAGGCTAATGAGATTTCAATTTTGCTCAGATTGACAGCAACTACTCCATAATATTTCCATGGATCCAATCCCTACTGGAACCAAATAGCAAAGCTGTGCAGAAATGATAATATGAACCCTTTTTTCCCCCTCCAAATCTCAAGAGAGATTTGACTCAGGGTCAGGGCAAGCTTAAGTCTGTGTATGCATCAGTTCTTTTATCTGATCTATATTTTGCAATCCTTGACATGCAAACACATAAAGGCACCTCTCTGAAAGCCACCACATCAGAAAACCCAAAGCATTCTCTCAATATATCATGACTCTATAATATTATGTACCCAAATTTAAAGGATTACTATACTCCTACATAAAAGTATAATTCATACACAACAGACTGGAATGTCTCAAAAGGACGTGCCTTGTTCTACCTATAAATAATCCAGATGGAAAAATCCCAATTTGAATTAACCAGATTGTTAATGAATGGAATGTAATAATTATTCAGAATGCTTCCCTGAAACACAAGTATGCCATTGATCCAGTGATTACCACCTCTCCATTGATTAGAAAATCATTAATACTTTTGCATGGAATGAGTATTAATTAAAAATCAAGCGTCAAACCCTAAATAGTTCCATGGGAAGTGCACCCTTTCTTAATACACAGCTGAAAGCAGTGTCAGTGCAGGAACTGTTCTACAGAGGTGCTTGACCTGTAGGACACAGTGTTGCCTCTAGGCTTTTTGAATTACTTGTCCTGGCCCATGCTCTTCACTTGGAAAGATTTTTTAGGACAAAGAAGGTGAGAAGTACAGATTACTGGACTGGCAGCAGTATCTGCCCATTCACAAGTGGCATTGTTCACTGCAGCATCTCCCTGACAAACCTGGGAGGGGACAGGGTGGGAAATGATGTGCCTGGAAATAGGATGGATGAAATTCCTGGTGTCACCTCCTTACTCCCAGCTACTGCCTTTCACAGAGCAAGCCAAGGGCACGAGATGTGGCTCTGCAGCACACGTACAACACAGCAACTTCTGGAAGGGGGAATAATTTCCAGCCATGGATTATCAGAACTACTCGTGTGTGGCTTTCCTCTATCAATATGAAAAACTAATGGCTTGGTGAAAGGTTCCAGGGGATCAGGAAAGTACTGCACATTACTGTGCATTACCAAATGCAAGCATAATAACACAGTACATTTTTTCCTAAAGCCTGAATTCCTGTATTTCAGCAACTGTACCATATTTTGACTATGCTGTACTTGTTTTAATGTGGTAGCATCAATTTAACAATTTTTGTTAAAATTATCATATAATGTGTTTTTATCCAAAGTTTCAATACAGTTTAGTAACTTTGAAAAGTGTTGGGCGTTCTCATTTATTTAGTTTTACTTTTCCAGCACAGTCCTTTTAACTGGCTTCCCCACAACTTGTTGATGAAACAGCAGCAACAACAGCAACTGTCCTGGTTGCAATTTGCCAATCCAAACATCTTATCCCCCTTTTCTTCCCCTCTGTAAATATTCTTACATTGCAGAGTAAGAGAAACAAACCTGAAAAGACACAACAGCCATCCATGGTTTATAAACTCTGGTAAAAATGAGAACATTTTCAGGAACATTTCTCACCTAAGTACTCATACTTGACAGCTGCCTGTTTGAAGGCAGGTTTTGATGTTTGCTACCAACCACCCTTTAAAAAAGTTCCAACTAATTAAATTAACAAGGAACTTATCTGTCAGCTACATGTTGCATTTTACGACAGTATCTCTCCAGTCCACCCGTCCAGGTCTGAGTTCATTCTCAGACTTTAATTAATTCTGCTAGAATTTATCAGACCTGCAATCTGGATCATAAACAAAAAGGAGAGCTTTATTAAGGTGCTCTTTTTCCTTTACTTAAACATAGAAATAAAATATTTTAATGCTATTATATTCATACTATACCACAATATTATAATAATAATTAGATACTACAGTACTGATTTAATGTGTCATTAGCATTAGAAGATCAAAAGTTTTAAAACAATGAAACGCTTCTCTCAATTGCTTCAGAATAGCGTTAAAGTTATTTAAGAAAATAGGGAATGCTGGTCTAATTTATCAGTTATTTTGTAACACTGTATTTTCTAAACTGTGCATTCCAGTCATGTGGCATGTACATACCAGGGATTTTTATTTTTAATCTATTCATGGTCAAAATAATAGAATCAAATACTGCTACCTGATGGTTTTGCCCTCAAAATTGATCTTTTAACAACTCATTTAATCTAGAAATTTTTTTCTAAAATATATCTGTATCATATGAAACAAAAAGAACAGTGTGGTCCTAAGCCTGACTTCAGTGACAGCCTGTTTGCAATTTATTGCTTCACTAGTAAATAGTAATCCATGTAGACAATGTGGTCAGAGGATCACTGCACTACAATCAATGTACTGCACCACTTTCATTATGTCTATAACGGAATATCTGAAATTTTTAGCATTTATTCCTGTTATTCATTGTAACAAATTTCAGGCAGAAGGTTCTAAGAAGGAGCCATGCTGAGGGAGTAGGAGGGGGTGAGACAGGGTTTCCTGACAGGTATTTGCTCTTACTCCTGACTAAAGTTTGCTTCCAAATTCTTTCTAATTCATTGCTGAGTTCCTCATCTGGATAAATCCTCTATGTGACAAGCAGTGTTAATCACAAGAGACAGAACTGAGATCACCAGAGTTTTATTTCAACTTTTGAATTTCCCAGCAGCCTCTGTAATTTTGGTTCCATAACATGAAGAGAGAAAATCCATAGCTTTCTTATAATACCAGTCACATATTTCTTGTTTGCACCTGACTCCAGTTACAGAGCTGCAAAGTGAATCCTGACACTGTGCTCAAGGGCCTTTGGTTCCAGGGACAGGCACCAGGGCTGGGCTGGAGACAACAAAACTCCACTACTGCAACCTGAACAGATCAATCTCCCTATTTCATCTGGGTTTTTTAATGGCCCAGCTCTGCCTCAGTCCTCTGAAGATAACATGCAGTCCAGTAAGACACAGAGTCACAGGCTGATCTACAGCACTTGATGTTTTACTGGTGAATTTCAAAATAGAAATTAAGGTCTATCACGTTAATATATTTCTTTCTAAGTACAGGCCAACACTGGAAGCAAGAATCTGCACTGCAGTACTGAAAGCCCTCCAGCACTCTTCTGAAAGCCTGGGGTTAGAGCTAATGCTCTAACCAAGCTCTAGTGAAAAATGTTATCAACATCTTTGGCAACTGCTGCAGCAATGAAATCGAGACAGCAAAGAAGTTGCAATAATGCAAAAATATTTTAAGAAAAATGTGATGGTCTTTGTTTAATTTTAGACAGTATTTTTTCACTCCTAGAGTAGAAGTAACAAAATTATGACTATGTACTATATTGCAGAATATGAGGAGAAATGGGAATTTGAATTCTCTAGAAAAGCTGTCTGGGAAAAGTTAAAAATAGTTTTCCTTTTCTAAGTTATACTTTATATAAAGTTAAGTTGGCCCTATCACTTGCATTCAGAGATGAAGGGCTCAAAAAAAAAAACATTATTCCAATACATGCAAATTTCCACTCTGGATTTTTTATCATGTATACACTAAAATGCCAACAATATGTCACACCTAAGAAACATCCTTTTATCCTATTTTAAAGCCAGTATTCAACTTAAATGGTAAGGCCTATCTCTTGATCTTGTTTCGTAAAGGTTGCACTTGCTACAGGCTTAACACAACTGTGGGAGCCGGTATGGGAAGGATCGATAAAGCAGTATTACCCTTTGTGATAGCCAATCTCTGCAGGACATTCCAGCTTAACTCTGTTGCCTGCACTTACACTTCACACTTTCCCACTGGGAGAATAGGCTAAAACACAGTGATGGACTTACAAGGCAAGGAGAGGTGTGTAAAAATCGCCCCCCTATTACTGCCCTACAGTTGCTACCTTGCTGTAAATGTCATAAAACAAAACAACACAAAATAAATTTGTTAAATTACAAGGTTTGTTTATTCCCAAAATATTCCCAAGCCCTGCTGAACACAGGCCTTTGCTTCACCACACAGTGCAGATGCAATAGGTTATAATTTTCAATTTAACAGCATCACACACACATACAAATAAAATGTGAAAAAAAAACAAAAACAAACAAAAAAATAACCTTAAAGAAAAAGGCAGCAGAAGCACACCATGAATATCACCAAATGAAAAATCTCTCTGGAGCTACAGAGGCAGAAAACATGAAAGAATTTCTGTTTCAGCACAAACTGGGCTGTTGGAAATCACGTGTGGGTGATTTCAGCACGGCCACTGGGCTGTGGCAATGACAAGTTCTCTGTGGGAGAATCTGATTTACAAGTAAAGAGGGTTCTTGCTGTCTGAAAAGAGATCTGAAGAGACAGGGGTATTTTGGGCACAAAGCAAAGTAAACAGCTTCAATTATAGGCAGTAGAATGGGAAAGTCACAGGCACTTAAGTGGGTCAGACATAAGATGAAGACTGGAACAAAGTCAGCAAAGAAGAAAAGAGGAGGATGTTAAAAACAGAAAGTTTTAAATACAGTTTAGAAGAAAAGTTTCAGAAATTAGGACAAGTGTTTTAAACTTGAGTCAGACATGAAGGGTCTGTCAGGTAGAGGATACAAAGGTGGAGATGACTTAGCTATCATAGTAGAAAGGGAACCTGCTTTTAAAACACCTAGAGATTGCTACATAATCACATTGCAAAGCATTAAAAAACATTGGTACAAAGCCTTACACCAGAGCCAAGAGGCGGTTGTGTAATGGTACTTTATCAAATGCGCTAAAAATATAAATAGTCACATACAGAAACAAAATCAGCTATTAAAATCTTGTGCCTTTTAAAATTTAAGCATCCTAGAACAGATTACAGCAAGCCACTCGTACAGTGTGTCCTTGAAAAGTGACACATAATGTGTATTTTATATTCTCACAGACTATTTAGAGTTTGAGATCAGAAACTTCTTTTGAGTTTCTCTAAAATGGTGCAAACTAATAAAGAATTAAAAGTGGAAGTGATGTAGGCATGAAATTGGAAGCAGAAGGGTTAAACAGGTGATAGCAGCAGGTGGAAAAAGTAAATGATTCATTTGGAGACCGAGACAGACAAATGCCAAAGCAGTTTACATAAAAAGAGGCACGGAAATAACACCAATTAACTCCAGAGGCCCTAAACTAACCAATTTGGTTGGAAAGATACCATGTAAATTTGCATCTCTGCTCTCACCACTTACAGGATCTGTCATTTCCCCTTTGAATCTTCTTTTTTTCCTCCCACATCCCCAAACCTGTAATCTGCATCTCGTCACCCTTCCCTTTTCCAGCTCTGCCCACAACCACACCTAAATCCTGTGAGGTTACATTTGAAGCTGGCTCTGAGGATGCAATAGGTTTCAGGTTTTTCACCTGCAACCAGTTCTGTCCAGGCCAAAGAACAGCCACACTCTTATCTCCAGACAGAAGAACAGATGGTGAGCTCTTCAAAGACTCAGGAGGCCAAGGGGCCTGGCTGCTCCTAAGCTTGGGTGATGTCTGAGCCCATCCCTGTCCCCCTGCCTGATCCAAACCCCGCAGGAGCCTGCCCTTGGCACAGCCAGGCTGTGAATCAGCCTGCAGGGCTTGGCTGGGAGAGCAGGAACTGCTCCAAGTCCCAGGTGTAGCAGCCAGGTACAAGCACAGAGCTGAATGGTTTCCCATGCACTGAAGGCTTTCCCAAGCTCAGCTCTCCCCACTGTACCAGAGCTCCTGCCAACCACTCTATCATGCCATGAACAAAGCTTCCTATAAGATAAAGAAACTAACACCTTGTTTGACACTCAACAATCCTGTAAGACATCTTCATTATCAGGTGTTTCTACCCTCAGCATGTTCAGAATTCAGCCTTACTAACATAATTTTTTTTTCTAGTTACTCAGCGCAATTGGTGAGTGAAGTAATGTGGAAAACTAAGTGCAACAACATGTAAAAATATTGCAAAATGGTAATGATATAATTATTGCATGGGGGTAATAAAGAATAGGCTCAGATGATTTCTTTCATGCTCATAGCCAGTATTTTTAATATATACATCACATTTACTCACTTTCAGGACAAAGACCCCATTGCAACACGATGGGAAACAAAGTGGAAATTATTTTTCATGCCAACTCTTTGGCTAAGTGCTGTATAAAACATCCACTGTCTTCCTTCTCTTCCTGGATTTAGCTCTGGGAAATGTATTTTGATATTGTACACATGAAACAGTTCTGTCCTTTTTAACCTGTCTTATGTTTCTTATGTGTGCTTTCAGAGCTTTAGAGAATATTTTATCATTCACTCATATGCAGAACTCTTTATGAGCAAATTATTAAACAACCCATGAGCATGAGCAGCTTTCTTTGGAGCTTCTGTAAAAGCACGTGTGTCATAGTTTACATGTGGGATTGGGTGTCTTGGTCTTGCTGAGGATGAACTGTCCTGCAGGTAAAGCTAAGCCAGTAAAATTCTATCCATCTTCTGAAGTGGAACCAATTAAAATAACAAAATTATCTAAAAACATTTTGACATAAATAATTGCCTACTAATTTCAGTTAGCAAGCAATTCAGAATTAATCTCAAGATCTCCTTATGCTAAACAATGCAGAATTTTGTATAAAACTATATATATTGCTGTATATGTAGCAATATGCATGCAAATACATCTGTATGTAACAGATATTTATAGAGAGATTTTTTTAAATAAGGTAAATAAATTAGATAATTTGTACCTTTGCTTGAAAAAAGAGATTCTGATAAAGTAATCTTGTCAGTCCCTAATCACTGAAGGTTTAAATGAATAATTTCTCCTTTCCTAATAAGTCCAGATTGACTGATGAAATTTCAGCGAAAAGTGGTTAAAATTCATCTTAGCTTTTCCATGCAAAATTGGATTCCACTTTATCAGAAAACTTTCAAATGCAATACTACTCGTTGTTACATATACAGCCAGCAACTTATGTAGGGCACTATTTATCATTCAGACAACTTAAGTACAACACAAAAAATCACCTTGAGACAAATGAGAAATTCTCTCTTGGGAAACCCCAAACTGTATTAATATGATAAGAAGTAGAGCTTCACTTTTCCTTCATTAAGTCTAGAAGGCATTTCTTATACAGCCATGTAAGAAGTTAGGAAAAAAAAAAAAAAAATAACACTAAAAACCCCTCCAAGGTTCAGACATCTTTTTAGTCATATCAATCATTTTCAGTACAACCAACTTTTTTCATTGTTACAAAAGCATTAAAACCCAGATGGAAATGAGCTGAAAAATTCAATGCTCCCAGGGAACCCAGTGCTTAGATAATCTAATCCATTTGGGAAACAAAAAGTTCATGTCAGGTATTTAGTAACCAAAGCAATTACCAGAAGCTGACTACTGAAATTGGGCTGAGTAATATTTCATCAGATTTCATCAATCCTACTAGAACAAAGAAAATTGTGGGGGATAACAACCTATTCAGTGTTAGTTGAGATAAATAAACTGAAGAAAAATAAAGCAATGATTGCAGTTATCTGTTATTGTTTCCTAAATACAT
The DNA here is from genome assembly GCF_001522545.3 of Parus major. Classification (NCBI taxonomy): domain Eukaryota; kingdom Metazoa; phylum Chordata; class Aves; order Passeriformes; family Paridae; genus Parus; species Parus major. Next base: position 13,114,762 of record NC_031782.1, on the reverse strand, counting down.
TGCTCCATATATAATAAAGACAATATTTCCAAACCACTGAAATGTGGGTAGCAGAGAGGACATTTTGATTTCTGTATTTGCAGTTTTGTTATCTATGCTGTCCAATTCTTTATTTGCACTGAAATTCAGCCTGCACATCTTTCCCTCTCCACAGTCTCCTCCTAAAAGCAGGAGTAAGGTCTCCCCCTGAGTAAGCAGGAAGTGCAGCATTGGGTAATTAATAATATTAAAACCATTAGTTGAGCAGTGTGTAGGAAAGTGTCTGTTCCATATAACCAGGGAGGTCCAAAGCACATGGGCACCCACAGCACCTCCCGTGTGCTAGAAATGGTAAAAAAGTACTTTCACCAAAGATTCTTTAAGTTAGGATTTCTTTAAGTTAGGATTCTGGAAATAGTTAACATTCACAGAGAGAAATTGTCAAAAAATACATTTTTTTAAAAAAATACTTCCCTGAAAAAAACAACCAGCCATCTTTTCAAGCAAACAGCATTAAGTTTAAATAAATTTCCACCTGTGAACATAAACCAGCATCCATGCAAATGTGTCTTATGCCTGCAGAATCTATCACACCAGGCATTTCAGTTTGATTAAATATTTTATGCTCATAGTTCAAAGTGGCTTTATATTTAGTTTAAAATAAAACCCCTCATCATCTTAAAAGATCATCAAGCAGGCCTTGAACGTGCAGACGTTATGCAAATGCTGGTTACAGATAGGGCTGGATGGGTGAGTACCAGGCACATCTGCTTTGGAAATTTACTGAGTCATACTTGAAAAACCAGAACAATTTCAACTCAAAAGAAAAAATTCTTTGGTATGCTAAGAGCCCAGCAGCAGAATGAGATTTTTCACAGGGAGCTGTGTGCTGAGGACCAGCACTGACTCATTTTGCTCCAGCTACCTCACATCTCTGCCTAATTAATGTGAATAGGAAATTCAGAGTCAGAAGCCTCTGCCACTGTTACCATGGCCCACCAACAAGCTGAGATCTCAGATATCTCAACAAACCCCTGGGGCACCATTGCAGCTTTTCTTACCCAACTGATATTTAAGGTAATACATGGGAGAATCAAAGAAATTGCTTAGCAAATAGCGTGACTAGCTAGTTATCAAGGTCCAGGAAGAAATGGTAAATAAAAGCAAATATTCTTGGAGAGGTATTAATCTGGAACAGGTGCTGTTTATTGGACAATTAATGTCCTAGGTGTTGGAAGTACCTTAGATGAATGCTAAAGAAAAACACAATGCAAAATCATAAAAGCCTCTCCTGAGAAAGAAATTAGGAACATGGCTTTTACTGTTCGGTTTGTAAGACCAATTTGTATATGTAAACTGTGGTTGTATTTAATAGAAAAAACATTTTGTCCCTGAGATGCATCTATTTCACTGTGTTCCTAGTAATACCAGTTCTGTTCCTGCAATCACTAACACAGACAAAATAGTGGCATCCTGTGAAATCCTCTGCCTTTTGCACCTTTTCCTGGTTCCAAAGGATTCTCAAAGATCTCACAAGGTTAACAACTCTCTAACATTTCATTTTTTAAACCAGTTATGAAATGCAGAATTGATTCTAAGGCAAATTAATTATATCACTGGTCTTCACATGGGACAGTTTTACAAAGAGTTTTTAGCATAGAGCTGCCATACTTCAGCTCACTAACCCACCTTTCCTCTACCTTCAGGGCTAGTTTATGGGATATTTCAAAGGAGAAAGATAATCACCTTCATCATATCAAAAACCTTCTTATAGGCAAATTTTTGGCCCATGAGTCACAAGAAGAAAATACTGAAATATAGCAAATAATAAAAGGGGGAAATAATCAAGATATTCATGACTTGCTAACAAGCCTAGCAGGATGGACAGAAGTAATTTAACTCTGCCCTGCTGAGTCACTTGGGCTGTCCATCTATCCAGAATGAACCTAATTAGCTGGTATCAAAAATGCCACAGCTTGAGCAATGCCCAAAATATATGAGCAAAATAAAATCAATCAGCATGAGACACCTTCATTTCCATATACTAAATATTAAGTGCAGTAGTTTGCCCCAAATTAACTCACAGCTAATGAAAGCCTTATTTAACAGTATTTGTGTCAAAAACAGAATGGAAGAAAGATTATTTCCAAGTACCCAAGTTTATCCAACCATTTCATATTCTTCCAGAGCACATTGTATCACAGCATATTTCAACTTTCATTTGTACCAGAACATTCAACCATGGAACACTTTATAAAAATAACATTAGAGGTCTGTCTTAAACAGATAAAAGTAGGGACAAAAATTCATTCTGACACTTTATTATGGTCTTCTACTGCTCTGCAACATACACACCCCCTGCCTCTACCAGACACAAAGCTTAGATGAAAATAGGAGTATCTGTCCAGCTTTCCCCAAAATGGTCCTGCTGCACTGCATGTACACAAACAGATACCACCTCAAGAGTTTTGATAGCTGCCTGTCTTGAAGCAGCTTATCTGGATTTAAAGATGAGATGCACGACTTTGCCTTTTCAGTTGTATCAACCATCACTTTCACAAGAGCCAGTAAAAACAGAGCTCCATTTTAGTTCATATGTACATTCCCATTGATTAATGCATTCATTCTATCAACATGAGCACACGACATGCACTAAGAGGTTCTATTTAGCATGCATTTCATTTCACTCTCTTCTCCAGCTTTTACACAGGTTGTAGCTGACATTTCCACCCAGTCCACATGGCAGCATTTTGACCTTGCTTTTAGAGGCTCTTTAGCATAAAATAATCTTTGTGGTTAGAGCCTGCTACTTATGCTGAATTATGGGTACTTTACAGTAAGGAAATAAAACAGCATAGTCAAATGCTGACAGTACTCCAATGCTTTTCCCACAAGTCCTCTGAAGAACCAGCCAATTACCCTGCAATTGACACAAGTGACTGAAAAAAGCATCCTCATTTCTAGCAGTCGTAAATTCATTTGCAAGTAGCTCATCAAAATTAAATGTATACTTATTACAGACACAAAGACGTGCTTAAATCACATTAAAGGCATAATTTTATGATACTTGTAATTATTTAAAAAAAAAAAAGATTTTTCTATGCTGTATGTAGTAATCCTTTGCAAGCTTTAAACTTAAATCTGTTTCTTTACTAAAGTGTTTCCTCGCAGTGTGTGTGAATACTGGTTTGCTATAATAGGATTGCTTGTGAGCATCAGGCTTCTGGCATTGATCTTTGTAGCAGAAAAGGGAACACCGCTCTGGGGGTGAAAAAATGCACAGAAAGGACTGCATGGTGCTTTAGGAAAAATTTACAGAAAGGGAAGCTGATCAAAATTGTGACTAATCAGAGACGGTTGCATTCCTTTTACAGTCCTGACAAATACTGAGAACATTAAAGAGTTTTATCAAATAATAAATGATTAAGATCTGGTACTGGATATGAAACATTTCTAGCACATGATGTGAAAAGGAAGATAAAAGGTAAAGGAAATAATGGTAGTACTTAGGACTGTTTCATTTTAGGTTTTACTTAGAAGTTTACTCACAAGATTTGTCACTGGTTTATCAGAGTCTGATACACATGTGTGTATTTATGGACACATTGACACACCTTTCTCATCCTTTTCCCAGCAAATGTGAGAACCCTTTTATTGCTCTAGATAACAGTACAAATGAACAAAGACAGAAATTTGTGGCAGAAAACACCCAGGATAGAACCATTTCCATGAATCTTATTCCTCTAGTCGGTATTATTACTATAATTATGAGGATATTATATTTTTTTAATGACAGAGTGCACCTTACTGTCCAACAAATGAAACTGCATTAGGGACTGAAATATACTTTTAAAAGAAAGCATATAACTAACAATAAAGAAATCTATAAAATAAAGAATTAACATCTAAAGTTACAATACGAAATAGACTTAAATATTCTTCAAAGAGAAGTTTATATTTAAAGCCAGGAAACAAACAGTATAGTGAAGGATGACATTTGAATATTCTCCAACAGTCTCATAAAACACTGCAATAATTTTATAAAACCTGGCTTTACTCTTCCTTAGTAGCAACAAACAGATCACAGGTATCAAAACCCTTAATTTCTAATCAAATAATAGCAAATTTCAAGCTTTACCAATCAAACCCAAACCCAGCCCTGTGCCTGGGTTTTTTGCTTTTATAGCAGTAGCAGCTACTCAGAGCTTAGGATGACACTCATCTTCTAGTTCTCTTTCCAGCCCTCTTCCAGAGAGTGGACACCTCTTCCTGATTATGGCAACCTTTCATCACAATTGTCCTGAGCACCAATTCAGACTGCACTACATTCTAAGCCCTTAAAATGATCTTTATATAATGCTTCCCAGAAGTGGTTAATTACACTGATCCGCTACAGGAAGCTGCTTCAAGGCTCCTCATTCAGAAATCTCTGTGTTTGAAAATCCAGATGTGAACTGTTCCAAGTGTCCCTTAGAATAGGGAACAGAAGAAAATGCTGTCTTCACAGTTCTTGTGCCCAGGAGTGAGAAGGTTCTAGTCCTCATGCAGTAAGCTCACTCTTGAACATTTTTCTGTCCTCCATGTTTAGATAAGCATGTATTTATTTTTGTATTTCTACAGTACAAGAAAAATAATGTGATGATGCTTCATGGTTAAGTACAGAGTAATTGTAATCAAGCTCCCAAGCTGTGACATGGATAAAATAACTCCTGACTGTTGTGGTTTTCTATATATAAACCATCTGAATTTAATTCTGATCTATTCTTTCATAATAAATGATGTCTGCCTCCTTTCCAAAACAAGACCTCTGAAAGAGGGAGAAGCAGCCACTGTTTCACATGAGGTGCCACAGCCACTGGGGCTAATGCAGAAGATTTTCCCCTGCACTAAAGTTTGTAAAATTAGCACATTGAAGTAATGATTTTGCATTTGACTAAATATCTCTGCAACGGAGCCCCACAGACATTTGCTGCAAGGGCAGTGATTTAACTGGAAGAAGGGGGAAGCACTCTGAGGAAAACGTTGTAAATTATTGACTAATGCAGAGCTGTGGGGAATGAGAACAGGTGACACAGGGTCCAAAGGCAGTGTGAGGTGGAAAACAACCCTGCATGGGTCCTGTGGGGGAAAAGCCACATCTCTGCTTTTACTCACCATTTCAATCCCAGAGGAATTCCAATACTACTTAGCAGTCCACCTTAATCAAAAGTGAAAAGATAAATACTGATTCTACAAATCTGGTCTAATTCCTCACCCAAAGACTGATTACTCGAGATCTGCACAGAAAAGGGTAAATTTAATCTTTCATTCAGGTTGTAGCAGCTAGATAAATTACAGAAGCCCACATAAAATTGACCTTCAACCACCACTTTCTGATAACACAGTTTCTCACCTTTTCTTTTATCAGATCTGTCTCAAAATTTCCTGCAGCAAGATTTCCCTATATTTAGAAACCAATCAGTGCCAGCAGCTGCAAGAATTGCCCTCCAAGCAATCAAGGGTGGGAAATATGTAAGTCAAAAATCCAGTGAGGCAGAAATTTCTGATGAGACTTGAAAGGAAGCTCTTAGGAAACCACATTCATCTAGAAATTGAGAGGCAAAACCTTGACTCCTTCAAAGCACGGCATTTTCAGGCACAGTTCTGAGGTTGGGAGTTTTCAGGCTAAATTTCAGAGAGACAGGACTGTCAAAAACTGCTAATCAGATAAAAAAGAAGTGCACGGTCACTATGATTGAAGAAACTCCAAACACTTTTGTATTTTGAAGGCTCCAGAACACAAATTTTACCATGCACATGATGCAGAAAGGGATGCTACTGAAAGAAGATGAAGGATTTTTTTATCCAGTATGATTATATAATCTCATACTCTTCCTCAGACTGAAACAGGGTACAACAGGAAACATTTCTCAAGAAACAGAAGGTATGGTATTGCCACAGGAGTTCAGAATTACCTGATCTGTCTTAGGCAAAACTATTGGATTTCAGAACTGCACTCAGGCCAGAGGAAGGATTACCTCACAGCAGCCAAGTTAAAAGATTGAGTACATGCTATGGACACTTCCTTATCAGTACAAAGGCACAGATTTATCTTGTATTTTTCAGTGACAGCACAATATAAACTAAGGGCACGTCTATCTCTCCTCTCTCCGTGGCACTGAGCCCTTCAGCTGCATCAGGAGCAGGGCACAACACACAGCCCCAAACAAGGACAACTTGCAGCTGCACTTGCACTAAGGAAGCCCTTAAGAAGTAGCAAATCTTTCTCAAGACAGATGCAATCATCATACTGTTAAAATGTATGCTCTGATTTATAGAAATTATGATTCTCAGGGTCCTCTGGGTTAAACACAAGTAGAAGTGAAGGTAAAAGAAATCCTGTAATGTATTTCAGAAGAGAACTGTCTTTGAACTAGATGACTTAGAAAGTATGCTTCAAGACAGAGAGGTGTTATCAACGATAAGAGTATGCTACAGTTCCACAAACTCCACTTGAAATGCTGTCTTACAAGACCTCTGCTCTGCCAAATAAGATATTGTTAGCATTTTCACAAATTCTTTCAATATGTGGCACAGTTATTAGTTGCAGCCTATGGCCTACTATTGCCTTTTTTCAAATTTTAAGATTTTTAATTTCTGATTTTTTTTTTCAAAACAGTACATTACACAACCATTTTATCTGAAAATAGATTTGGTTTATGAAAACCAGGCTAATCCACTTGCCTTCTACAAAACATTTACTAACATGAACCTACACTTTCTTCTCATCTACTACCACTTCCAATCACTATTTTAACACTGGCAAACTGCATCTATGTTAGAATGAAATTTAAACAACCCTAAGAAGAACCAATCACTCACTGCTCATTCTCACTTGGAGAGCAAGAAATTATAACAGTTGCTTTCTACTGATTTCATGCTACACCAAATCTAAATTTCTGCATTTCTGTTAGAAATGTATTTGCCAGTCAGAAACATCTGCTCAAAAATTAACAACAGTTTTTCAATAGAAACACCTGATGAGTCTGTTCACAGCTTCTAAGTTTTCAATATCTCTCTAATATCACTCCTACAACCAAAAAGAAGGGAAATCTTCAGCTCATGAACAGTTCTCCCTGAGTTATTGTGGACAGTTGATATTTTTTTTTCTGTTTAACAAAAAAAGAAAAAGAAATCCTGATCATAGCTATCTATGTCTATGCAAAAGCACTTTATTTTTACAACTCTGCTGCTGTGATTATATTGCAGATTCTGTTTACCCCTAGCAATAAAAATGTGTCCCGTTAAGACATATGATAGCATTAAAGTAATACAGTGATAAAGTTCTTCCAACTTCAGTAATGTCTTTCCATATGAAGCATAAGTCTGATTTCCTCTGATGTTCTGGAGATAAAACCTTGAAACTCACTCAGTAACTTCAAAAATGCAGCTCAGTGTGGAATTGCACTTTTCTAGGAAAGAGCCAGAACATTCTGTGATTCTTCTTTTCTGACACATTAATTGTTCTTCCATGCACAAGGAGAACAGAAGCAGCAGCATGCCATATTTATTCAATGAAAGTTGAGCCACAGGGGTGATGGTACATTCCTTCTCCAACATCAGCCAAATTATCTCAGTGCCCAACTTTAAGAGGGTGCAATAATACTCCATCATTTGAGAATGTTGGGAGGCTTATGAATCATTTTAACAGCATGAAGGCAGATTGAGATCATCTCCCTGTTACAGGAACCTGGAGACAAGCGGCAGCCCTGGTGAATCATTTTCATACGTCCTTACTCCTCACAATAACCTTAAAGAGACACCACCACACCTCTCAATCTTCATTCAGCATGCACAGGAACTTTCCAGGACTGAAAAAGAGTTTATGTTGTGGATGCAATGATATCCACTATTTTTGTTACATTTATATATTTATATGTATTTATAAGGCTCCAAATGGGGTCATTGTGTCTACCAAGAAAACCCACACTCCCTGAAATCCATTTTAGGGGAAAAAAAATTAAAAATGTAGATATAACCTTTGTAATTATGGAGAATACATGACAGACACAGTAACTTGAGCACATTTGATTTCAACACTCCAGAAAGAATAAAGAAAATTCTCTTGAACATTTCCATGAAAGGTAATTTTTAACAGAATTAGATACTTACACATGGAAACTCAGCATGAAAACCTTCACATACATACAGACATTTCTTCAATAAAATGAGAAAGCCTTAGACACAACAGTGGTGAATGATGAAATAAAGGTGATAAATTAATTTTTAATGAGAAAACTCATGACCCTTGGAAAATCAGTGTATTTGAATACAAGATGTTGGCCTATGTTCCTCCCAGAAATGTAATACTTTAAAGTGAGCTTTATTTTTTTATTTTTTATTTCTTTTTTTAACTATTTTTTAATGAATGGATCAAACCCTCCCTTTCAAAGAAAAAACTACTCATCTAAATGTGAGTGAGGCCACTGAATCTCAGCTGAAATTTTATCTTTTCATTAGTAAAAAGTTTGAATGTTTTTAGGAAACTACCTCAATTTTACTTTCAGTTTGACTCAAAGTAAAACAGCCTGAAAATACAGCAACAGAAGGGCTGCCAATTTCCATTAGGTAAGCAATGCTTACTACTTCTTCCAAAGTCACAACAGGAAGTGTAACTGTGTTTCTAATTATGCCACAGAGATTTCTTGCATTAAGAAAAAATGAAATACAATGCATATCTCATTACAGTACTTGGTGAAGGCAAGCAGGTCTATCCAAATGGCAGTTCAGGGAAGAAAAGTACCCTCAGTTTTAAAATCTAACGTTTCCCCAGAGCATGAGCAATCCACTGTACCTTAACTTCTGCCCTCTTTGGGTTCACCCATGAAAGGAAGGAAGGTTGAAGAGAGAAAATGTGCTTTGAACACAGCAGCTGCATGAGCAGTGTTTTAGAGGGCCCCCAGTCACTGGTGATTTAAAAATGCTGCTCAGTCTTGTTTGGCTGTGCCAAGCACAGCAGCGTGTGCCAGATTCCAGGGACTCCTGTCCAGTGCAGGAATTGCTGAGAGGCAGCTGGGGCAGGAACAGGAGCAAAGAGCTGCCCTCATTCTGCCCCAGCACAGCCCAGCCAGCACCTGGAGGGACACAAAACTCGAGTGGCAGTGCCTGAGCTGGGACACCAACACCTCACAGACGTGAGAATGGAGAGATGGTGTCACGGAGTGCATCGGGGAAAGCAAAGGAGAAGACAGTCATAAAGGAGGATTGGGAATTCAGGCACTAAATCTCCAATGATGTCTTGATGCTTTGGTACAGGTTGATATTTTAAAAGTACAGAGTAATTCAGGCCATTCTGAAATCTACAGGCACATGATAAAAACTTGGTTTTTCATCCAAGTGAGCGATCTGCCTCAATAAAGACACTGAGGCACAATATATCCCCCAATCCAGACCACAGAATGCCACCAATACACCATGTTTGAAGAAAATCCCGTGACTTTGGCCCCTCTTGCCATGCAGCCATTCCCAGGTCACAGACTCCTAAACTCTGTTTTATCACAGAAAACAGCAGGAGTGGCACTCAAAGTAATATTACAACAATACTCTGTTTGCTGGTAAGTGAACTGGCAAACTCTCAGTCTCTCCAAAGTCTTCAGGATTGGAAGAGATGCAACAAAAAGTTCATTAATAAAAATATCCAGCAAAAGAACCTATACAATCACAAACTTCAGACTCGAGCTAAACAGCAACCAAAGCACCCTTCACTCTCTCTCAGGATAACAGAAATGCTCTTTGGTTCCTGAGTCATGAGGCAAAAGGAGCTTCAAAAGTCATGTTCAAACAACCAGAGACATTCAGAGCAACTGCCCCAGGTAAATTTTTAATGCTAGCAGGAGGCACTGTTGCCAGGGAAGAAGCGTGTGACTGTGTGAGAGTGACTAGCACCGGGAGGGAGCAGGTGTGGGATTCTGTTCCTGGCCCACTTTAAAGGGATGTCAGTGTGCTCTCGGATTGTGACAGACAGTGCCATCAAAGGCTTGGCAGGATGTGCCGGAGGGCTTCTACTTGATCCTTCTTTTAAAGAAGTGCCAACAAGCTCTGAATCATGGAAGGAAGCAGGCCTCACAAAATACACATCCTTATCAGAATTCTTCTCCAATCTTGGAACAAATATAGTTGGGAGAGTTTCAGAAAAGGCAGGTTAATTTATGGAGTGACAAGCATTGGTGTAGTAGGGTACAAGAGGAAAACAGTCAGGTATTCAGTGGGCCAGATGGTCAATGAAGACTCTGTGCTTCCCTGGCCACGATATAATGTCTGGGTTTTGTGCCTACTGCTGAAAAACAGCAGAGCAGAATATCTGTTCTGCTTTCAGAGGTCAGAGGCAGGAATCTGGCACTCCTGAGTTCCTGGGAATCCATAGCCATGCACACCCAGCATTGGAAACCGGGAAATTAATGTGCTCCTGTAAAGTACAAGAATGTTTCCTTGAGAAAAAAATAAAAGAAATATTATTTCAAATGCAGGACTTCATGCCATTTTGTTTAGCAATTCCTACAGTCATTTTGCATTTGTAAATGGCACAAATACCTGATGAGAAGATGAGGGTGAATTCATTCTATATGCTGCTCAAACAGAGAAGCTATTTTATTTCATGTAGTCTTTACTTCCTTCTTGAACCTTTTTGGCAAGTTCCTTTGTCTCAACATGTTGCTAAAGTTTAGCAAGATATATGGATTGGTCAGTTTGTAAAAAGTAACAGAAATAAAGAAGATTTTGTTCACAACTCACAAACCAGTTTCTAGTCATAGCAAGAGAGTCAGTTTTACGGAGTTTTCAGTTTCAGTGTCACCTGCTTGATTCTTGCAGCATGAGGATTTGATTGACTTCCCCAACAGAGATGTGTCAAAAACCAGATTCCCCTGATTAAATAATCAGCTACTTGATTTAGGCCTGCTACCTAGATGCCCCTTTTCCTATATTTAACCATTCCTTCCATTTGACCATGCACTTGGTGCCTTTGTTGCAGAATTCCATTTATGAGAAGTTCATAATAAGGATATATGAACATATTCTAATTCAAGCTCACCAAGTAGAGAAAGAAGACAGAAGTCAATTCTGTATTAATCAGTGATGTCAGGACAAGCTACAGCAAATCAGCAATGGCAGAGGTGTTCCAAACAATGCATTCTGCTGATCTTGTTTCCATAAAGATACTCAGAGCCAGGAAACTTGAAATTCTTACTCCTTAGCTGCAAGACAACAACCTAAGGACTACTTAAAAGCCAGCTGACCATGTCTGAGAATACACATATAAAAGCCTGAGGTTCATATGTCCACACATACATTGTTTGTGTGATGAAATGGCTCTACAAATGAACCCAGTCATATCAAAGCAAAATCAAACACACAATTATAGTCACAAGATTTATTAAGTATGTCAATAATATGGTATTTAAACAACAGTACAAACAATACATCAATTAATTCAGTTTATTATTAAGTTGGGTATCTACTAATAAAGTAAGGATTGATTATGTGACTGGATTCAACAGCAGGTTCTGAACACTGCCCCTTGGACATGTCAGGCTTGGTGACATTTAACATCTAACTGCAAAAGGCTGAGCACAATCCACTGCATCCACACCCAGAAGTGATGCTAAACTGGATAGAGGGGAAAATAGCAATCACAGGAGCAGCTACCCATTAGCACAGTGTCTGGGGAACAGAAGAGCACAGACTTCTCCAGGCACAATTTCCCTCCTTCCATTCTACTTGCACTGAGTGATTTCTGGCATTGCCCAAGACTTGGATCATAGGGTTGAAATGTCAAACTAAGAACTAGAATATAATTTAAAGTGCAAAATGCATTTTAAAAAAAAAAGTTGAGAGTTGCCTTTATAGATGCAAATTCTTTGAGGTATATAGCTTCCTTTAAACCCTGCACTACAGACAAGCAAATCCTGCAGAGAATACGTAATGGATATTTACAGCCTTCGTTCTCTGCCTGCTCAGCTGCACAAGCAGGCTTAGAAAAATTAAGAAAGTATTAATGCCATGAATCAAACCTCCAAAATATTTAACTTTAAGCCAAATCTAGACTATTTAAGATTATCTATTTTGTTGTAGCACATGAGGAATGAACTACTACCAAACTGCAAAACAATGCATACAAAATGAATCCCTCTCAACACCATGGCAGGGAGCTTAATTCAAACTATGTGTGCTACTGAAGAAATAATTTATAATAAAGGTGTAAGAACATCACAAACAAAAGGAAAAAGTTTATTTTGGTTTTGCTAATTTACCTGCACTGTTTGTATTTTGGCCAATAAAGGACTCAGATGTGGGTGTCACAATTCAAGGTTTTTCAGGGGTTATTATCAGCACAGGGAAAGGCAATGCTTTGCCAAGAATGTCCTTTCTAAAGTTCTCACAAAATAAATGATCTCCTTTTGGTTCTTTTAACTATGACAGTAGCTGCCTCCATTGAAGTGAGGCTGTATTTTTTCTCAATTTGTTTGCATTATTACTTTCCCATACAGCACCAGCCCACTGAAAATCATTGATCCATTCATTACAACCACAATTACTGCCAGTCTGGATATCAAACTCTATTCAGTATCTGAACAACAGTTAACTGATGAACAGAGCAGCCTCCTGCAGGAAGCAAACTCAAGACCATGTTCCAGGGTTTTGCAGAATACAGGCATCTCCACCAGGTTTGAAGTGCTTCCTTGAATGTTTGGTTAAATTCTGGCTACAGCTAAACCAAAGACCACAGTATTTCATGGATCACTGAAATATGATAGCAAGAGATAAACTGCAAATTGAAGAACCATTTCTTTCATTTCTCATCTTTGTACACTTGGCAACTGAAGGTGAAAACACACCCGTGGAAATGGCAAATCACATGATCATCAATTTGCTAAAAGCCCTGATAAAAAGCTTAAAAATGTCATAGATTGATTGTCTTAAAAAAGCCCACAACCACACACAAACACAGGAATCTAAGAAAGCACATAAATTGCTTAAAGGCTATACCATAAAATTGTATATATACCAAATATATACATTATATTTTGTATACACAATATATATATATTATATACAATATATTTGGTATACCAAATATATCAAAAAATCCTATAAAAATTGAGGGGTTTTTCAACTGAACTGCACGTGCCCCTTGATAGAGTGACTTCATAATTTGATAATTTGTTCAATTCAGCTTGATTACAAGTCTGATTCTTTGACATTATCTACTTAGAAGGTACTGAACTAGTATTGAAATGATTGATATTAGAGCAGCAAATCACTTGACAGACAGACCCTGACCAAAAACATAATTAAATCATTATATAGATATGTATTGCTACAAAAACAACCCTAGGAGATATCATTAGTGGTCAAGTGAGATGTCAGTGCTGAGTCACCTATATTAGTGATGGCCATTAATCAATGAGATACAAGAGCAACCTGCAACAGCTGCAGATTGCACCCATCCTTCATATACAGAGAGCAACCACCCAGACAATCAAACTGCTCCTGAGGAAGGAAGGAGGACTAAAATACAAAGACTAAATTAGCCACCAGACTGAAACAAAGCATGTGAGTTAAAAAATATATACAATCGAAGGCAGATACTGACACTAAACGAGATCTTAAAAAGGAAAAAGCACGGGCGTAACAGACGCTGAAGAAATCCATTCCTCTCTCTCACTGTTCCACAGTCCAGCTGGAACAAGCCAACAGCTTAACAAAACAAACAAAAAAAACCTAACTCAAAACCAAGAAACTTTATCTCAGGTTTTTCTCATCTTTTATCTTCTGACATTTTATTTCAAATGCTAAAATTTCTATCAAAAAGTGTAGTTTTAACGAGCTAGTTACATTATAGCTGAATTCTCTTCTATATGGGATAAATTACAGTATAGTTTGATTTCTTTGACACTTATGCACACTCATGAAGGCAACTTTTTGTTATTTTTATAATTTATTTTTTTTTACAAGAAAATCCCTAAGAGAAGCAGACCATTAAGCACAAATGGTACTTAAGACTTTTACAAACACAGATCTTCCTAGGATGATAATCACATTAGACTTGATTCTTCTTCTCCAGTTATGAAAAATCAGGCATTTCCTTTGAGGGAAATTTAATAAATACTCCAACCAGAAAGGAAACAAGAATAAGGAGAAAAAAAATAAAATAAAGAGCTTGTAATCCAGGAAAGCAGGTTTCATTCCAGGGATCCTTTGGCTGAGGGAGCCTTTCTACCATGGGATCATTCAAAAGACTTACACTGCTTGGATAGGGTCAAGGGTTGGATGGGGTTAAGTCTCAAGACTTTTTAATTTTTTTTATTTTTTTTTTTGCTGTTGGTACACACATTTCCAACAGCTTAGATTTGCTCTTGGTCTGCAGGACTCTTCAGGGAGGTTCTGAAGTGGCTGTGCCTGCCTGCACACTGCAGGATGCTGACCTGGGGTGATCATGAGCTCAGCACTGCCGCACGTCTGGACTCTGCCACAGACAGGATGCCTTTGAGATCCACCCAAAGAACACCCATATGAGGAAACAGAGAGAATCTGCACAAAATTCCAACAAATTTTCCACTTTCCATCAAGGTTATAGCATGTCTGTCCTATAGACTGGCAGAATTCATCTGTCTTCAGGATTTTATCAGATGAAGTCAGTGTAAAATTTTTAAGTGAGGAGAGGAAGGGTGAGGCAGAAGCAAGGAAAACAGCATAGACCAAGAGCTTCACACATTAAGACCCAAGGACAAACATCCTTAAATAAACATCCCTTATCCTCTGCTCTTGAAAGTGCCCCAGCTACAAGGTTAAACAGAATGAATATTACATTTTCCTAACTGGAAATGTCATGGTCTTTTCAAGTCCATGTCAAGTCTGCCTCCTTAAGTAATCTGCCTATGGTGTTTTTCCCATATTCAGAAAATTTTGTAGTTTGTTGGGGTACATGTTTTGTATTTTCTTTTCTTCCTGTTCTTGCAGTCTTGCAAGATGTCTTTTTATTTACAGCCTGAGTTTTCTCACCTCTAGTTCTAAAATTTCGTGTTCCAACAGGACGTTCTAAATGTAAAATCCAAACCAGTCTGTTTGTGCTATGCCACTTCTGTGCACCCCTCATTTTCACATGCTCTAAAAGCTAAACATGTCACAGAGGATGCAGACATGGGCCATGCTGATCATTCACTGGGTCAAAGTGCTTTGCTGAGCAGGGACTGCAGCCCTGGCAGTGCTGCTGTGAGGGATGAGCTCAGAGATGATAAGTGCTGCTGTCCTTTACCGGGCCTGTCACAGATTAATTCACTTGATCTGATCTGATGGTTCCACAGGGTGCTAACAGGAGCTAAGTGCCACTGGCAATAGGAACTGATTGGTTCAGGAGATGTCATTATCTCTGAAAAAATGCATTGATAAAAGAAAATCATTTCAGACCAAGAGATGATGGAAGCAACTCATATATCACCATAATTTTTTCCTCATTCATGTAATTCCCAATAATGTGCATATTTGAGCATATCCCTCCTCACTTGAGTTGGTTCACTTTCATTAGAACATCCTCTTTTTCTCTTACAAGAGGATTTCTATTAAAGTTCACATATGATGCCTTGTTCTACAATTGCACTTACTGGGCTCAGTTAAAGAAGCAATAGAAAGCCCAAGTCCTCTTACACACAAATGTCTATATGAAATTTCCCCAAAATAGTAAGACTTTTGTAGTCCAAATTATTAAGTTCTGTGGCACACAAAGATCTTGAGTAACCTTGCCATCAGAGCATATTTTCATGATTATCAAATAATTTTTCAATATACTATTGATACATGCTGCTTTAATGGTATTTGTTCTTTCTACTAGGAATGTAAAATTGGTGCCTAACTACTTTATTTTTAGCATCCTCTGCATCCATACTGGCCACTATTAAAATTGAGTGTGATCTGTATCACAGTGATGTTTCCTAATTGCATTAAGCCCCAGTGGAGCACCATATAAAAACCACTCGAAATCCTCATTTTTCCAAAGCAATAGTTACCAAAAAATGTAGTGTGATAACATGTTAAATACTCAATCTCAGAAAAACACAGTTTAGCTTTGGTTAATTTTAGAAACACACAAAACTTCTGTTTCAAGCAACTGGAATTTACATTGGGGTCAAAAAAAAAAATGTAACCACAAGAGATATAAGATCTCCCTAATTACAACTGCTGCTCTTTTTCTTTTTGCTATCTATGCACAAATTCTAATGTAGCACAGGCTCTTTAGTCTTAAAGTTATGCAATTGAATACATTTTTATAATAATAATTCAAATTATATTTGATTTTAACTCAAAATTTAAATAATTTAAATTATTTTCATTAAGAAATCCAGAAAATAAAAGCTTGGTACAGTAGATTAATTTTGTGAACATTTTTAGAATGCATCTTCAATAGCTGTTAATAATTAACATGATCAATAAAAGGTTCTTAGAAACCCAAGCACAATGGTTATCACAATTATTACAAGCCAGAACCTTATTTCCCTATACTTAGAGGCTAGTGCACATCATCTGGCCCTTCAGTGAAATCTTTCTGATCTTTTCTCTTAGAATTCTGGGAATAAACTACATCTTTAATTACCCTGGAGAGCAGGCTACCAAATTACAAGCATATATTAGACAACAGGAAGAAGCAGTAACTTTTGCCTTCTTTTCTGTGGCATTTTGACAGTTCACCAACAATAATTTAAGCAAAAAGAAATAATCTGTGAATTCAGGCTATTGTTGTTTTTATGCTCTCTTTCACATACACAGTTCTAAGAACTTACCTAGAAGTAAGTTACCTAGAAGTGTAAATTACACTAACATTTTAAAAGCAGTAAATCTATTAATTAGTTGAAAATCCTATGTATCTGATGTGAGAAAAAACACACACAAACCATACACAATAAAGAAAATCAGAACCCAGACGCTTAAGCTCACCATGAAATTTAGGAATGACATAATGCTTTTATAGAGCTCATTTAAAATAATTAGGATGTAATAACAATGTAGGGCACATGCAGACTCTCTGCAAATACAGCATAATGCCATGTTTTCCTAGTTTCAGTAATTTCCCTCATTTTTCTCCATTGTACATGCTGGACACAATGCCTACAGTCTAAAAAACAACTAGAAAATTGTACCTTTAATCGTGTCCCATTGTTTCCCAGTCATTCCACATTGCATTTGTTTATCACAGCCACTCTCACACCAGACTCGCAGCACTCTCACCTTTCCTCCATCTCCTTTCTACCTCATTAGAGGATATTTAACAATATCAACCATCAATTTCCTTGTCAGGTTTAAATTAGGATAGTTATTACCTGATCAATCAATTACTCATTCATGTCAATATCTATTTCATGTCCCTGCTGCTTTTAAGACTTCAAACTACCTTCCCTTCTATTGCACAAGGCAGATGTTATTGCACTGCTTCCCATTCCTGTGGCAATAGTTCAGACATGAAACCTCTTGGTTTGGTTGAGCATCTGTCATTTGCAGACAGGAACTTAATTGCCCATCATAGAAGGAATTTTGGGTTGGAAATATTTCTTTTTGAACAAGGGATGCAAACTGAGATGTTGCACCTGAAATGGCTTCACTTGGACTCTGCCAACACAAAACAAACATCTTAAAAAAAAATGGATCAGAACAGCAAGCATTGGTATATATTTATGTTCTTTGGTAGGTTTGATAATAAAACATTTAGAAGATACAAGTCTTGCTTGCTTTAACAGATTGCTTCCTCAAGGATTTAACTGCAGGCTTGCATTGTACTGCTTCTGCAATCTCACATTTAAAAGAACACAACATGCAACATCTCAGTACATAAAATCAATGCAACTCCTTCAGATCAAATTTATTAAAAAAAGTTAATGTACTCATCAGTACATAATAATATCATATTAATATAAAACTCATATAGTAAGCAACCTAATGTGAGATAATTTCCATTCCTATATATTTAAGTTCATCTCTTCTGCTAATCCATTTATATTCTGGTCGTTTAAGTTTTGTTGTAAGCTCCCTGCCTTAATTTGAAGGCTGTGTTTTGGTCTTTCTGCACTTACACTGTTGAAAATTGCATGGAGACAACTGGTCCTTTTTCCAGGTGATGTATTAAACTCCTCCATGAAGGCTTGCATATCACTCCATTCAAAAAAGCATTCATAATGCTCACTTCAATAATTTGCCAAAACACATGTTTGCACAAAGCTATTTCACTCTGATAAATTGTACACATTGCTTTTTGAAGCCTCCTTAGACAGTTGCTTTTGTTGAACTTATCAATACAGCAATTCTCATTTAGAACTTAATTTAAAATTATGCTTCTTTTAATGTCAATGTTTCTTGCTGTATTTTTTTTCCTCTGTAAAACTAATTAAATGAATGTTTTTTATGACTTTCTTTTCCAAATGATTCATCTTTCTAAGTTATGGATTAAGACTGCAGTTACCCTTCCCAAGAAATGAATCTTCCCAGTGCTATCAAGAAAAACTTTATTTTCAAAAATATTATACATTTTTTTTAACTTTTAAGCAAACATTTTTCATAAAGGATCTCGACATAAAAAGAAACAAACCAAAATGTCTCAAAATTCTAGTTCTAACATTCTATCTTCAATACACACTATAAGGTTTATATTAAGAAAATGATCATAATGTTTTACTCCATTGTAGCCAGAGCCCCCATGCCTGGCAGGGAAAGATTGAAAATGGAACTCTCATGATTGTGATGTCTGTAATTCCTGGTTTTGGTGACTCTTTCCAAATCAGCAGTGACAATTAATGTTGAGAAAGAAGGGGGATTATGCAATGAGGCATTTCTCCCTGAGCCCCCTTCCTAAACAGTCAATCACACAGAAGGGAAATTAAAAACCAGCCATTTGAAAACATCAGCAAGAAAATACACTCCAGCATTGAAAAAAAACCAAACCCAAACCTGCAGCAACAGAAGCATGGCAGGCACACTGCAGAAAGACAGAAATTCTAAAGGTGTGTGGTATCACTGTTTGATGGGATATAATTTCTATATCCACAATGGATACTAGGAGCCTACTCACAGAGTAAACCATAGCACCAAGCTTCATCACACAGAGGACCACAGGTCTCTGACAAATTCTGTGACAATAAATGTCAGAGTCAAAGGAAAGATGAAAATTTCAAGTGCACACCAAAAACTACAGTTTAAGGCACTTGCCATGTTATGCAATAATTTCCTCACTCCTGAGGAGGAAAACAGGCTTGTTCCAAAAAAAGCAGCTTGTCCATGTCAACAGTTCATGGCTGGAGAAGCTGCAAAGCCACCACAGTGAAAAGCTCAGATTAACAGAGCTGGCTACCAGCTTTAGGGAAGAGGCTGTGTCATAAAGCACAGAGAAACTGCACTGAAAACTAAACCGACAGAAATCACTCTGACCCATCAATAAAAAATGCACTAAAAGCCCAACAGAAATAAGTACAGAGTACCTTTGAATGCCAAAATCCTTGCAGGATACAAGTCTTTGAGGACAGGTCCTCAGCAAGTTACCTGCAGAGTTTTATACAAGTCCATCTAGAAATGTTATTAACCTTATAGCAACATAAACAAATTCAGTAATTTACTAATTTTTAGTGGCAAATAAGATCCTGGTTCACTTGGTAACCAAGATTTCTAAGTCAGTTTATCCTCCTGTTAGCAAGGGGCGGCGTGACGAGGTTTGGTGCTGGTGATGATCAATGGAGAGAGCAGGTGACACAAAGCAGGAGCCCAAGGCTGAACACCACCCTGCCCTCATTGCTTTTTTGTGCTCTGCAGCAGTGATGCTCAGGGCCAGCAACTCTTAGTGCTGCTCCTCATGCAGCTGTTATCAGAGATCAACAGATGATATCGCTGGCTATCACCCAGAAATAGGCTGCTTCATTTCCTTCAAAGGACACAACCTACGTGTAAGGAACTGCTGCAAGAGGGAATCAAATGACACCCCAAGCCTTGGGACAGCACATTAACACAGGATGACACAGGACCAGAAAGAATAATAAAAATATTGGTTGCTATCACTTTAGCCAGCTGCTGTGAAACATTAACAGAGTGTGCATAAAGCTGCTTTAATATTTTTCGTTTCAAGATTTTAGAAACATACTTTAAAAATTTATGCAGGACATTTTATTCCTGAAGTGCATCTATTTTTCTGTCTGTAATACCATGAATAAACCCAAGTGAGCAGGCACATTTCCTTTCTCTTTGTGAAACAACTAGAATACTTAAATACAATGTTAATGCTGGAGAAAATTCCAGCATTTTCTATATACTTTGACACTGGGATTGAAATAGCAGTCATTTTTGCTTTCCAATTATTAGGCTTCCTTTAAACTAATTAAACTCAAATATTGTTTATCTCTAATCAATTTCAATATAATGGGAAAGAATTTGATACTTTATTTCTTCATCCAAGGACAAATACGCAGCAGTCTTCAAGAGACTACCTCAGAGACTGGATATGGAATTATCTACAGTTACACTACAACCTCACCAAATTTTATCAGGTCCATACACATTTTCACTTAATTTTCCCCACTATTTATTTTAATTTTTAATGAAGACTCAACATAGTCATTTAAAGTGAGATATTTCTAGAAAATTTATTAAAAAGCAAGATGTGCAAACTACAAAAAAGCCCACAATACCCAAATACATATATATATAATTTTTAAGCCCCCTGTGATGAAACCATGTATTGCTAATTTCTCAAGACAAGTTATTAATTCTGTGAGCAGTGGAAGAGGTGAAATTCAGTTGCTGATCAGAAATAAGGTGTTTGTCTGTGTTTGTTTGATTGACTTTGGTGCCCTCCCAGCTCCATTCACCAATGGACACTTTCTAGAGCTGAGGCATTTTGAAATCTGTTCTCTCTTCTGACAGATAATAATATAAACATTTAAAAGCATCACAATTACAACAAATACAAGCATTTAAGATTCTCTGCCATCTTCCAGGGAATTAGTTATCTCTGAGAACTCTTAGCCTTTCATCCAAGTCAGCAGATATAGTGAAAAAGTTCAAAATCTAGGCTGAAGAGATGCAGAAAATACCCATTCATAAACCTTGCTATCTCACACACAGAACCTAAAAATGCCTCAAAACCAACTTTGCAGTCCTAATCTCTGCCAGTACCCCTCTCTCCCAAACTCACATAAAACAATGTTATTCAGAGTATTTAAACTGTGAACGATATTAGGGGGAAATGTTACTGTAATTTAATCACTGGTGCACTAAGAAGCTGAAGCAAAAAGAATGGATTGATGTTCAATAGCTACAATTTTTAAAAATAACTGCTTTTTTTAATTGGGATTTCATTAGTTGTGCTATCTACAATTATGTAATAAAATATTAAATGATACATAATTCAAAACCATAATTTAAAGCTCTATTACGTAGTTTCTTCTACAACAGCTATTAATTTTCTGACAGCTCCCATAAAGATTTACTGCTTCAAATCACATGAGGAAAGAGTGAGAAATCCTGATTTACACTAAAACATAGAAAAATGCAACAGCTTTGACATTTACCCAAGTACCCGAGTTATCCTCAGGTACTTGGGCTCATCTCTCATTTCAGTGATTAAGTTGTTCCAAGAAAAACAGCTCCTATATGTCACATATAGAGATTGGTCTGCTGCTTGCCCAGAGAGCTTTCTGTCAAATCCTTCTGATGTCCCGTGCTCATGTGGACTTTATAAATGTTTTATCATTGTGCTAACTTAGAAACATGGAGCTGAAGGGACAGGAATAATAATACCCTCCAAATTAATGCAATAATAATACAATATTAATGTAATGCTGTGATATCTAATATCTCAACAATTAGTACATTATTATTTCATTCAGGCAGTCATGCTCCATTCCAATGAAGTTACCTATAGGAGCATCCTGGTTGGAAGGAGAAGGAAGGAGGCAAACACATCCTGGAACACTGCACAGTGTCCAGGTATTAGCAGTGGTCCAATTCACCCACTTCTATATAAACATGCATTTTATAGTTATAGAGCTGTTAATTCATTCTACATGAAATAACATTTTAAAAGTAATTTCTACTTGATTACATATGATAAAAATAAACACATTTCTATCTAGGTTTCTTCCTGACAGATCTGGGAAAATATTTGTACTTAAGGTGAAAGAACCACACCTATAATGTCTTTCCCAATTGTGGCACTGTCTGTTTTTGTTTCTATGAGATGCAAAATCTTAGCAATAAATTTCTGTTTAGCCAAACACATTCATTTTTAACAGACCCTAAATTCTTTAAATTTATAACTGCCTCCATTCATATGTCTACATGTATGTACAAACATAAAACTATCCTATCTAATGTCCATACAAATTAAATGTATTTTATCTATAGGTAATTAAAAAAAAGACTGATATACACTGACAAAAATAAAAGACACAAGACACTATCTACAGATTCTGATAGACAGCAAATCAAAATAATTCAAGCAACCAAATGCACTTTGTGGAAGTGGCTTATTTCACTGGGTAGGCTAAACATATTTTGAGGAAGGATTACATTTTGTTTGGCAATTTATTTTATTGACAAAGCATATTTCATCAAATATTGCTTCACATTTTGTAGACAAATGCATGTTGTCAAATTTCCTATTTTCTCTGGTGGATGAAAAGCATTTTTCCACAGAGTCTACACTTCTCTAGAGAGCACAATGAATTCCACACAACAGTAGGTCCTATAGAGGTGTTGATATCAAGTTTATTTAAAATAGTAATATTTTTAGGAGTATACCTGGAATATATAATGAAAAATGGTCTTCAGTTTTGAAGGTCTGTCACCATAATTAACAATCATAACAGTAAAACTTAAAAAATAAAAATCAGTACCAATTTTTGTGTTCTGTGATTCTAATGTATGCAGTATTTTTACTGAAAATTTACCCTTAATTTAGAGTAATTATGAAGTCTTAGAATGGTTGTTGCCAAATATTTGAAGACAATCACTCTTCATTGTTTTCTGATACATTTTCTTTTATTCCAACAGTACAGTGTCACCACACTCTATACAGTGTCATCAAAGAGCCTGTTCCAGCTTAGTGACACAAGCAACCTAAGGCAATTAATTCAGATTGTTTGTAAAATCTGACTAAGAACAAACAAACCAAAACAAACCTCTCCCAGCCCCTGACAGACCACACACAAACCACAGATGAAACAGTCCTGTCAAGAATATTGATTCAACAAATTACCTTCACTTATTTTTCATGCAGAAAAAAAATCCTCAACAGATATTATGAATATTCAGTCCAGTTAAAGTGCATATTTAAGCCCTATATTCTCACATATAATTCAAAATACTGACTTTACATGTAGGCTCATTCTCATTAGCATTAAACTGAGAGGAATTCATTCTTTCAATATCAAAGAAGTATTCTTCATGACAAGTCTGTCTTTAAATTAACTTGTGGACAGACATGAAGAGCTGCAGAATTATCAGCTATTTTATCTTAAGGGATGATTTATCAGGAAGATTAAAAAGGCCCCCATTTGCCATGGGAGCATTTGAAGAGCTGTGTCCATGAAACTGTGATGGCATTGAGAGAACTTTCTTTTTTAGCCAGTGTTATTTTTTAGCCCACTTTAATGATGAAAAAAATTAGTAATTTTCTTCCAAATTCTTTTATGCAAGTAAGCAAATCTATGGACAGTAACACACAGCTTACACATGAAACAAACAAGGACAAAAGAAAATGTGCAATTTCTTCTAAAATGCCCTGTAGGAATGATCCATATTTATTCAAATAGAGCACCAATATGTAAGCAATGATTTTCCAAAATGCAGGAAACACCAAGACAATTGGTACCTTGGTCAGCTAAGGAGACACCAGGGAAGTGAAATTTCTGCTCTTATCACAAACCAACTTTTCCACTTTGTAGTCACCAACTTTCAGGCACTGCTACAGAACAGGGCACCTTGAACAGAGCCACACTGATGATTATTATTTCTCCAGGCACCAAATGGCATCCTCACCATCTTATCTGCAGATATCATGAAAGAATCTGCACCATCTGCACCTGCTCCCCAAAAAAGGCCTCCTACTCCAAGAATTCAGCTAGGAGAGAGTCAGCAGTAAGCCAGTGAACAAAGGCTGGCATGGAATGTGTGAATAAAGAGTTCATCTGCCTGTCTGAATTTGACTTACACAAGATGACACTGGCAGTAAGATTTCATTTAGTTACTCTTATTTTATAATGCCAATATTTGTTTCACCTGCAATAAACTCAGTAAACTCAACACTGAGTAGGAATAACACCTAACTAACTTTAGCAGTCAGCAGCAGGCAAGGGCTGCCTCCAGACAAGCAGACACCCATTGCAGGCTGCCTCCCCACCAAGGTTTTGTTCTGTTCTAAGGCTCTTTCCTGCAACAAAAACTCCTGGAATTCTTGGAATGCTGTTCCTGGCCACAGCTGCTGAAAGCCTTCACTTCTGAGGTCCTCCCACAAGATACCTTTAGTCCTCAGCCATACACAGAAGTTCCACTGGGGTGAACAGACCTCAGTGCCCATCTTCCCTGAAACAGCCCTGCCCAAATCCCTCTGCTCTGCTTCCTGCAGCACTCATCCCTGAGGAGCTGTGCCAACCAGCCCCACCTCCAGCACACAGCAGATACAAAGATTCTGCACTTACTGAGGAATCAGGGATGCTTTCATATTTGTATTTCTGATTACTCTGCACATCTAACTGGAATGCAGATGGTTCTGCTAGTGCTTTAGCAAAACCTGAGGGGGAGCATGGCCAGCTCCCTAGAACTCTCAGGGAAACAGCATTTGGGCAGCCTGCCCATCTGTCTGATGTGCTGGCCAGGTAAAAGGATTACAGCCAGGGTTTGCTGCTCACTGCTCCTCCCAGCTCATCAGCTCTGCCATGGAGGAAGTTCTCAGTGTTCCTGGCCCTCATACATGCTCCACATGGTTCTCTGGAAAAGCTTTTCAAAACCATTTTTGCCACCAACATGTGGCAAAAGAAGTCCCAGTCAGAATTATTATTTTCAGGGTTGGAGGGAGACAAAGAAAAAGGAAAGCATTGGGGAGATGCTTTAACCAAATGTGGTTAAAGGTTGTGGAATAACATTAATCTTCTTCACCTTTTCCTTCTCTGAGTTTTGCTGGTTCTTGGAGTAAATTCATGTCAAAGGCTTTGTTTTCTTTTTCCTGCTGTGGAGCTGCATGCTGCAGGAGAATGTGCTTGTGAAAAAAGAACAGCCAGTTTAGCACCAGTTGAGATTAAGGCTTCCCAATTTCACCCACCTGAACAATTGTTTTTCTCCCTCAACACTTCTACTAAGTCTCCATGTGATGAACTAAATAGATTAACACTATAAGGAATGAAGGTTCATTTTTTTGCACTGGTTTTCAGACACATTTGTGGGTCCATACACATGCAGTTATCTTAAATGACCATCACTCAGGACTAGGTGAGTAGCAAAAGTCCTTCTCTCCAAACTGCAGAGGTAACAGCTTCTCTTGGCTTGACCAGTCCATACCCTGATCCTGCAGTCCTAACTCCTTTCTCTCTAAATCTCATCTACATGGACCAATTTCTTGTGAATTAGGAAGGCACTTGTGCCCATACAGATGAAGAACATGGATCAGTAAACCCTTCTGAAACCCAAGTAAAGCTTAAAATTGTACAATCAAAATCCAAAGAAAGGCAGTAATTTGAAAAAGAGCATCACTGTAAAACAAAGTCCATGTTTTAATTAATTATACCATTTCATATTGTAAGTTGACATGCAAAAATATATATTTGTAAGGCCATGCATATTTAGTTGTCTTAAAGGCAAACTCTTCACTGCCTTGCTTTGAAGTCATAAATTCATAAAAAATTTGGTGCACATTGATACTACATATCTCCTCAATAAACCAGAAATATTCTAGCTCACTCTTGTCTTTATCACACAACTGCACTATAAGAGCAGAAAGATTATAGCTCACCTAACCAGCACAGGTTAACTAGATAGCTATATTTCAATTAAAGAAAAAAGCCAATTGTTGCTTGTCTTTTTATCATCCTAAAACATCTTGGGAATAATTAATAGCTAGCCAATTCATAGAAATTGCTTTCCTTATTTTTGAAGCAGCTACTTTCTTTGAATGTAATGACTAAGAGAAAAGAAACATCTGTTTCTGTTGCTAAGGCGATAGATCAAAAAAAAAGAGATAAGACAAATATTTAGAATATTTTTTTTTAAATAAAAATTCCTTCCACTTGGGTTTAGCTACATATCTTTATAATCAGTGGCATAGCCAGCTATCACATAACAAAACACCAGTGTGTTTCTTTTATTGCACTGTGACTGCTCAGCTCCCAGATATTCTGCATATTTATTCAGGGACAACACAGCACAACAAATGAAGATTTGCCTAGACACAATCACCAGCATCTCTGTGTCTTGAGTAGCTGCAGATGCTCATCCTCAAAATTTGGTATCTGCATAACAAGCTGGATTTCTGCTAAAGTGAGGGAAACTTCAACTGTCCGTGAAATGTGCCACATGACAGTTATGACAAAGCTAATATTAAAAAATAAGAAGATGCAGTCTTGTAAAGCATAAGAACAAAATATCTCTCTACCAGCAGCCAGATTGTTTTAATGCACATGTTCACAGGGCTGTAATTAACCTGGTGTTGTACAAGCACAGAGCAGATTGCCAGGGGGTATAAAAAGCTGGGTCAGTAAGGATCTGCATGAAGCAAAACTGCTTCTGCTGTACATGCTCAAAAAGGTAAGTTTAGACCCATCTGCCAGGAAAATAGGTGGGCAGGTGCAAGGTAAAATCATAAAAATCCAGTTACATTGAGTTTATAATTCTCAATTAATTTGATGAAATTAATCCTTAAGTATATTTTTGTTTTCTATAATAGACCACATAAGACAATAGAAATCATGCTGTTTTCCCATTTCAGGTCACTGTAAAGGTGCCAACATTGTGAGGCATATTTATGTAAATGCAAATTTGTAGAAGGCCCAGTAGCACCAAGAAAATAACAGCTTAAAGCCAATTAGCAAACCACAACCTTCCCTGAGCACAGCTTCAAGTTCAAAGGCAGAATAACAGTGTAGAACAAAAAAAATGTTATGGATGATCTTGGCTCCCAGACCTCCTGGGATGGCGCAGGGCTGCAGTGCAGCACAGCCCTGTGGCTCTCCCAGGCCCTACTGCCAGTTCCCCCGGTGCATTGTTTGCACCCTCCCAGGCCTCCCTGATGTGCAGAAGTGATTTACTCCTGGCAGGTGTCCTGCTCACTCTGTCTCTCCCTCCCTGCAGTCAGCACCAGCCATCTCCAGGATGACACCTGAGCCTTTCTTCAGGCTCACTGTCCCTGATTCACGTCCCAGCCTCAGCACCAAGCTCATGCAGCTGCCAGTACTGATGGGGTGCTGCTTCCCCAGACAACAATGTCTGGAAACACTGAACATTTTGATTCTCACTGTGATGGTAGTTTAGCTTTTATCTACTTCTTCTGTTTTTTTTCTTTCTGCTGCATCTGATTTTTGAAGATCCTATCCAAGCAGATAGAGGTTGCTGACTAGAAGTTAACTTGTGATTTAGTTTAAGGCTGATTCACAATCGGACTGTATTTTGTAACTGTGTTTTTTATTTGTCCCTGCTACTTCTAGAATCACAAACAGTGCAATAAAAAGCGAAGGGAAAACCTGAAAGAAAGCATCTATTTACCAATATGCCCTTCTCTCATGAAGATTTCTTTTTTTTTTCTTTTTTGTTAAATACACAAAAATAAGTTGTTCATGAAGGCATATGCACCAGCTTTGTCTGGACTGAATGGAACTGAAATGCAGCTTTATCCACTCATTCTTCATTTGTGTGCTCTATTCCACCAAAAACATTTATCAGACACCTACACAGTCACAGCACCTCAAACTCCAGTCACGAAGTAATTACAGGCAGAGGGTTTCTTCCAGGACAGATGCTGACTGAGAACCTTTCCCTTTCCACAAGGTAGCTCTGAAATAGTTCAGTCCAGAATTCATCATCAAACTGGAAGGGCTACATCATTCTCAAACACACAGAACTTCTCTTGAAACCCCACCAAGTTTTCAGGAAGACTTCCAAGACTAGAGCTGGCAGTGGTGAGTTTTCAGCACAGGCAGGAAGGGATAAAACCATGCATAAGGGGCAGATTACTGCACTGCAGAGAGGATTTTACATTTTCCTTCACATCAGATACCCCTATTCAGTGCTAATAGCAGGTTACACAGACATTTCACAGAGAGCAATCTGTCATGAGCTGTGTGTGTTACCTTTGGGCTCTCCAAGGACAGCCCCAGAACGCACAGAATGGCATTTCTGGAGTTTCTAGGCAAGACCTGTCCCTTCAGTGTCACTTTAAGAAGCATTCAGATAGTTATCCTAACCTTTCCCTCAAGCTGCCACTCTAGGCCAGCCTCAATATCTGCAGCATTTCCCCCCATCCTTTCACCCACAGTCCCTTATTCCCACAGAAGGCAAAAGATGAGTTTTCTTCTTAAAACTATGACATATATTAAAACAAGCCCTTATTTAGAAAATTCAAAGGTCAAAGCTCAATTCTATTTTCCACACAGAGCCTTTTTCACACAGAGGTTCATATCCCACTCAAGTTTATGAAAAATATATGAATTATACAATGTCCTTTTTCACACAAAATCTCATATCCCACTGAAGTATTTGAAGAATACATGTATTATACAATGTTGTGGCACAGAATGCAGATTATTATTAATAAAATTTGTACCTGACTCCAAGAGAATCCTCATAAAATAGAAAATATTATCAGCATCTATTTATCAAATCTCAACTTTGTATGCTACATAGTAGTCAGTCAAAAAAACCCAAAAACAAACTAAACAACAGGATTACAGACATTCAGTTATCTTTTCCAGTACATTTTTATTTAACATTTAGTGATAATTTGGTATTTTTATATAGTTAGTTTTCCTCACTACATTCTTCTCAGTCTGAGCACTCATATCTAGAGTCCACTAAAATGTTTTAAGATAGTCATTTATTTTTTTAATTATCCTAGACTTCCTATTCTGCTTGAATTATTCCCATCTTCCATACATCTGCCTGAATTTATCCAAATATTCAATTTCTTCATCTGCTCATGCAGTGCTTGAGAAATGGCAGTGCTTCATCTCCTCATATCAAATCTTGTGTCTTAAAGAATGCTGCCAAATAAATTTGTCTCCCAACAAATACACTTGCAGTGCTAAGGCCAATGTGTGAGCATATGTCATGATAAATTTAAAACCACTCCTAAAAGTGGCCAGCGCCATTAATATCTTACTGAATTTAATAACAAAAACAAAAATGTAAAAAAACCCCTGGTACTTGATGATAAGGCATAATTTACAAAAGTGTGGGAAACACCTTCATTTTACTTCTGTAATTATCACATTACAATGGCCTATTTTAATATCATGTATGTCCCTGCTCCTTCATCAGGCTTAATTATTGCTGGTAATTCCAGGACAGCTTCCATTTTTCTGTATTTATTTAAAAATAAAATTAATTTCTGATGCATTGTTTCATATTTGGGATACACACTTCAGGTATGGGGTGGGGAATGGGAGGACAACACTGTAGCAATGCTGGTTTATTGGTCAGTTTGTAATTTAGAGTCATTTACTCTAAGTAAGTTTGATGCTAACACAGGATGGTAATCTGTCTTTGCTGCCAGAAGAGTTACTCATAGAAAAAAAATCAATGGCAGAAGTTGCACTGCTTTTGTGGCTCCATTTCTGAGTGCTAACATTTAACTTATCGAGCTCTGATTTTGAGTTTGCTGCCTAAGAAATAAAAGATACAAATACCTGAGGACACATTATTTGTTAACTTTTGTTCCCTTTCAAAATCGTTGCAAACTGATAATCCCAACATGGTAGAGGCATCCAAGTCTGACAGTGCAAAGAGAGCTTCAGCAATTTGCTCAACTAGTTTTGACTATTCGTAACAAAGGGAGTTTACAGAAGGTTTTCAAACCATACAGAATATTCTTTTTTTTCAGAGTGGCAGCACTAAAAATGCCAAAAGATTTCCAGACTCGGAACTAAGAAGAGCTCAGAAGTTGGCAGTGATGAAGAGCCTGGTTTTTTCCAACTCCCTCAGAAGACGCGAATTTCCTGTCAAGATACATAAAGCTAAGAAACTGAGTCCTCCCTTGAGGATCAGTCCAGAAGGGCTTTGTTCAAGAAGTTAAACTTATTTTTCCTCTAAGGTAGTTACTTTCTAAAGGCTTTGATCCACCATGATTCGATGATTGCAGCCTTTGTTGAAAAGAAAGCAAATTAAAATTAAAAAAAAGAAGCAAACCTAACAAACATACTGAAATATTGATGTCACAGCCACAGCCTCTGAAAAACACAGAGGATGCTGGAGAAGGGCACAATGGAGGGAAATGAGTCTCCATAGCTGTTTGGGAACTGACAATGAGTTTCTGACAGATGCATAAAGAACAAAAGGCAGAAACAGGCAGTGCTGAAGGGCTGGGCAGACCACACAAAAGGTTTGGGAATTGGAAGTTACCAGCACTTCCTCATCACACCGTGAAATCCACAGGAACACAGGTTTAGGAGTGAAATAGAGAACAACTCAAAAATGCAAAGTTGACAACAAAACCTACAGTAGGCTGAAAACAATTGATGTCACCAGCACCTGGGACAGAACCCAGGGCAAGTTCCCAACCCCAAACCTGCAGCTAAGGAAAGCTCCCATGGCATGTAAAGACAGAACATCTCCCAAAAACCTAAAGCCCCAGAATGAAACCCCAGATCAGCTGATGTGTGTGATCTAGTGAGGCTCATGTTCTTCCCCTGTCCTGGGGCTCTGTGAGAAGCCCTCTCTCAGCTGGAGGAACTGCTGGAGATCCTCTAAAGCAAATATTTCATTGCCCAGGAGGGAAAGCTCCACTCCTCACAAACAGCACGGAGCTCCTTGTCCCAGACTGTGTCTTGACTCAAACCAAACCCAGAGCAAACTCCCCCAGACACATGATGGACAGCAACAAGAAAAGTTTTTCTTCAGTACCTGAAAATCCTTCCTGGCCTCAATATTTTCCAGAGCAATGAAAATCAGTAATGCACAGGATCTAGCCACCATTCTGAAAGTTTAAGCAGGAACATTCTCAACCCCAATTACTGCAGGGAATTATGAATTTGGTTTGATGTTCAGCTTTGCTACTGACTTACTGTCTGACCCTGGGAGATCACTTGGTGTTATTTCAAAAAACAGGCAGCATAAACAAACAAACCAAGACTACAGCAGGGGATTTTGAGATTGAGCTATCAGGTTTTTTGAAATTTTCACCGAGGACCTCATTCTGCAACCTTTCCCTGACAAACTGCTGTTGAGATTCAGAGCAAAAGTGAGAGATTCTGGACCAGTATATTTTATCACTTAATGTTTATTCTCCTGGAATTTGATGTGGGAAGTACTTGTCAATCTGTTCTTTAACTACTGGTTAAAGAAGGGGTTATGAAGATTCCTTGAATACAGGAACATATACACAGAGCATATACAAACAGCTTATACATAGACTAGATAGATACATTTAAAATAGTCAAAACAGATTTCAGGGATCCCCTGATTTATATTTCTAACTATACAGAACGGGCAGAAAACTGGCATGAAACCTAGACTCATAATATAATAAATTTAAAAACCATCACAATCCCACTAGATTTTCTCAGTATAAAGCATTCCTTATACTGAAGCAGCTCATTTTTCTCATTTTAATTTTCTTACACTAAATAAAATTTGAGAATTTAAAGATCAGACCCTTGGAGCAATTTACTTAAGTATGGAGCACGGATCTTAATCTTAATATTGTAAAAGTACAGTCCTGGAGTCAGAATTTAACATTCCAGTAGAAAATAAGTAATGACAACCAACTGACCCATTGAGAACAATGCAGAAGAATGTGTAGATTTTTTTCAGTGTGAATTAAAGACTTCCCTCAGAATTTGGTGCTTGCCATACCTAAACCCCCCTATTTTGCCATGCTTTTCAAGATTCAACAATTTAAAATGTTGAATTAAACAACTGCAAATGAGAGATTTATTTTACAAAAGGCTCAATCTGGAAGTAGCTTCCTATGAAATACTGCCACTGAATTAAATTACTCGAGTAAGAATTCTCAGGTGTCTCACTGAAAAGTATACTCAGTAAAATTAAAACCCATAAGATAAGACAGTTTGTTTTTTTTAAACATAAGTTTGGTCTCGTTTTGGTTTTATTCTGGTGGGAATCTATCAACTGAAGGTTATGTTCCCTTTCTTTTTCAGCTACTCCTAAGCAGGACAGCCCATTTCCACTGCTGGACACACTGGGATAAGTGTGGCAGTTTGTGTAATTACCTGAATTCCCAGAGCATGTGTACAAGTGTAATTAAATTGTAGGATGTCTTGTGAGCATTCTGACCAGCAGTTAGAGACACCACAAAAAACCAGATAATGGGAAAGTTTCTTCTCTTTGTCTTTTCTCTGCATGGCATATATTGTCTATACACAGATAAAGAACTGTATGCAGTGTCATACAGACTAAATAGATTTTGTTCAGAATATGAACAAAAGGCTCATTTGAGTGAAGAAAAAAATTATTTTGATGCCAGGACTAATAAATTCCTAACACCCCTATTTGATCCTGAATTTGTCAGGATGAGCAATGCCTGAAAATGAACATGCAGGTAGATAGGAAAAAAGCATATTTCTTTTAGTGGGGCCTTCTGAAGTAATTCAGTTGGGCTGGAAAAGACTGAAGTAGGTTCTTTAAAGGAAAGTGCTGAGACAAATTGCTTTCCTTTACAAAAACACTTTCCTGCAGAGATCTTCCCAGGCACTTTTCAAGGATAGATGGAACCACTTTGGCCAACAATATAAACACATCTGTGAGCAAAACAGCACACAAAAGTCAAGTTGTGGGTACTCACTGACCGGGAGGTCGGCAGTGCTCTGTCTCACGGTCCTCAGGGGTCGTGTCTTTAGCTCATCAGGTGACAGGGAATTCTTACTGTGGTGGGCACTGAAAAGCAGGATGGATCTGTCAGGAAGAAATAAGTATAAGTTTCAGAAAAAAAAAAAAAAAAAAAAGCCTGTAAAATCCTAACAGTAAGCAAAGGCTTTAATAGTGTTTTGGTATTTATCTCTCACAGTTTTTAACCACCAAAAGGACCCCACAATCTAACCACACCACATGTTAGGAATAAACCTTCTAGATTCTCTTTCCAAACATCTCCTATTTTCCCTCCTCCCTGTCCCAAATGCAGATACTCAAGCACAGAGATTGCTTAGTAATTTAATTTTTACACTATTAAACTAGTAAATGAGAAGGGACCAAATCTACCCTGCTCAGTTCAAAAGAACAAAAAGACATGATGATCTTAAGCAGTTCTCAAAACTTTAGCATCATGACACTTCTTCCACTGAGAATTTTTACTACAAAAAAGTTTAAATAAATATAGTCTTAGATGTCACCACTTCACAGACTGTTTGTTGTTTTCTCTGTCAATTTATTATTTTCTTTCTCAGTATGCAATACCTTCTAATACTTGTTGATTCCCACATTTTCTTCAGAATTTCTGTTATCCACAGAAGTATTTTTGGAAAAACAAGAATTACCTAATAAGTCCACAGCCTCAGCAATTTCCACCTGGTCAATGAAATGATCCAGGCAGAGCCAACACCATGTGTAAGATAACTTTGAAAGAAACACGTTTCACTTTGCATTATGAAACTGAACAATAAGAAATAATGATGAAGTGAATGGTTGTTCTGCCAAAGAAATTCAAATAGTTGATGGCAGCCCACACAAAAAAATACAAAACCCTCACAGGCTGGAGGGGGGAACAGACATGTTAACCATCAATATTATAGCCAAATGTTTCATCATAAGTGTGTACAAATGCCTATAAAGACAAGCTAATGCTTTTCACTCTTATGCATGAAACTTTTAAGCTACTTTCTTTTAACACTGCTTTATCCATGGCTTTCACTGAATTTAAATTAATGGTACTTATTTTTGGTTAAAAAAGAAGCTTGATGTACTAGCACTGCTTAACTGCTGAGGTTTATCTCCCTGGAAATGAATAGGCATAATTATGTTTCAGGCCAACAGCTTTCCATAAAGCATCAATTTTTTAAATAAGACAAAGAATTGGATACACATTGTACATTAGTATCATGTAAAATCTTTATGGCCAAAATCCTGGCATAAGATTTCCTAAGAATATGAATCAAGGTGAAAAAAAAAAAAACCAGTGCTTTTAATGAGCAAATGTGAAAGCTGAAATGCAGATAACCTCACTAATTAGGGTTTGGGATGCAGTTTTACTTTCATAATCTCCTTATTTTCACTATTATGCTTACTTTCTTTTGTTCAATCCTATCAACCTATGCCTAAGTGAAAATTACACTTCTAATACCTACCTCCTGCTTTGGTAATTCTGTGCCATTTACAGTATTTGCTTATAGTTGTCAATTCTTTTACACCTTCTCTGTTTGTGTATCACTATTTCAGGAGCTGCTGGATATGGAACAGCAAGATCCATAAAAACAGTGTTGGGTTACAGAGATACAGACACTGATAAGCTATCAAGAAAAATAATACATAATTTGTGAGAGCTAAAATCTACCTCATAAGAAAACATCTTTAAACCTCAGCAAAGCCCACCTCACCCAGGCATTTCAAACTGATCACAGGGAGATCCTGATCCTGGCTGACAGGACAGTGTCCAGTTTGTGAGTATAGTTGAGAAGATTTTTGGCTTTGGAGCCCACGGTGCCCAGGCTCAGGGCTCTGCTGGGGCACAGTCCCTGCCCACAGCTCCAGCCCAGCCCCTGTCACCCTCCCTTGGCCACCGTGCCAGCCCTCACTGTGCTGCTGGAGCCACTTCCAAGATCATGCAAAAATGACTTTAAAAATCAGACTAAAGCAGAGAGCTTTTCAAAGTCACAGGAGATGTAAAAGCACATGACACTGTAAAAAAGTGCAGTAGAGCTACAACTCCAAACTCAACTTTTCCTTTGGCCTTTTTACATGTGGAAGGTGCAAAGAAAGATGAAACTGTCTAGCTGTAACAGAATTTAAAAAATAAAAAACCACAAAACACAATCAAGCCAAACAAATAAACCATCATATATCCATGTAGTAAATTAACAAAAATCATAACAGGTTTCACATTTCATTACAGAGTTCTCAGTAAAGCACTTGTTACCAAGACTAAAAATACAGTCTGACAAGTTCTAATATTTCTTTGCCTTGAAGTAGCTTTCTGTAAGAGAGCAGGGGAGAAGTGTTTGTAAACATCACCACTATTTACAAACAAGCCAAACCGAGCAAGAAAAGAAGCAAAGCCAAAGGGAATGAAGTTGTTCCTTTCAGACATCTCTTAGAATAATACCGGATCCTTTAAAAATAATTTTGGCAGGTTCTACACAACCAGCATAAAAATGGAGTGCACTGTTTCTCAGAAGAGAAGTCACAGTGGCCACCCCACTGCAGCAGAGTTTTCCCATTTCCATAATGCCTCCACCTCAATGCCAATGAGGCACACATGAATGTTGAAAACTCCAGGGCTGCTCATCTGCACCAGTGCCACCCTCAAGTCCCTGCTGCCATCCCAGCTATCCCAGAGGGCTCAGAGCAGCAGTGTGAAGAGGGTTAAATAAATGGAAGGCAGAGTTGCAAATTACTTGGAGTGCTACTGGAAGAACTGATATAAAAACCCATAAATTTAGTACGTGCTGCAAGACCTGGTCCTTTAGAGTAATCTGCCAGGACTGCTGAGATGCTATCTACGAGCAATCAGACACAAAAACTTTGAGAGAGGATTTGGCACACTTGATGCTGTTGCATGTCTTGCCCTTGGTAATGATTAATTAATGAGTCATGTTTCTTCGATGAAGGTTATAGATTACACACACAGTAATGATAGAAATGAAATATCACAGCTGCAAGCATCTAAAAGCCAGGGAACAGCAAAATCTACATAACACAGACAATTTGTCCTGGTTGGTACATACTCTACATTGTATTTTATTAGTAGTGTTTTTAATTCTAATTTCTTTTTTTTTTTTTTTAGTCAAGAGATCATTTAGCACAAGGTACTCAGAGCTTCACTGAATCAATTTCCTGTTCATTCTTGACACTGCTGGCTTCAGGCCAGACAGCCTCCCCACTCACCCTGCTGCTGCTCAGCACCAGCCCCTCCATGCTCACCGCTCCCCAGAGGACACTGCTCCACTTTAATTGGCTGAGATCTTGGCAGGAGAAGATGGAAGAAGTGTCTGTGAATACCACGTGCCCAATTTTCCTTGCATTTGGCATTACACAGCACTTTACATGCTGCAGGACAGGTCTGGGTACCTTCAGCCGTAAGCTCAGAGCGATAAGCACTTTTACATATCTAGTAAAAAAGGGACAAGTACGCATTTGCTGGCCTTGCCAATGCAGAAATCTGGCACCATGCAGGCAGCTGTGGGACACAGCAATGCCAGCTCCCCTCTCTCCTCAAGGCTGCAGCCACAGGAACACAGCAGCAGCAGTCACCAGCTTTGTGTTTGGGCTGGAGAGGCAGCACTGCTCCCAGCAGCAACTCGCTCCTTACCTCAGCAACCAGCTGTGCAACACCTGGCTCCTCTGAGCCAGCACAGGAGCTCATGGGTTATTCAATGAGCCTGGCTGGGCACCTCACCAAAACATTCCTGTTTCTTTTGTCTCCTCCTGCCACAGTTCCCACTCTGGCTCAGGGTATTACCACAGGAGGAGGCAGTGCCAGTGCCTGGGGCAGGAGTGGGAACACACAGGAATGTCCTGAGCAGGTGCTGACAGCTGATGGCACAGCAGTAATGTAAGACAACACAAACCATTTGTATTATATTGTATCCCCCTCCTGAATAACCTGTGTCATGGACTTCACCTCAGCAGGAAAATCACCCAAACCAAATCCACAGCACTGATCTTACAAACGTCACCCTACGTGGATTCCCAACACTGATCTGTTCTGAGACTGCACCTGATCAAAGCAGTGGACCAATGGTTCTGAAGAACAGATATCATCATGCAACTTCACCCAAAGGCCAGGACAAATTAAAGATCTGTGTTTTGGCTATTAAGTCCTTGACTTTTCTCACTGATCCACCCCCATCCACCCCTCTTTTTCTTTGACAACTTGAATAATTGCCTTACAATGTAGCCACTGTTTAAATAAAGACAAAGAAATACTTGCAGAGAGATGACTTGAAAGAAAAACTGGCACAGAGTATTCAAAACCCAACTCTAGTGCTTTCATTTCAACTCACTTTGTATGCACAGGGCATACTTCATATTCAATGTGTAGAGTTATCAACCTCGTATAAACTAATGATTTATAAAATTCTGATCATTCCAATAAATCAGGGAATATCTAGAATTTCTATTCAGTTGATATTTAACATAAATGCCAATTACTTAAAGTGATATTGATCATAACATAGCACCCTTGACAAATAGGAGTAAAACTTTCAAAATATGTTTTTCCACAATTTGACATCAATATATATAATGGAAGTTGGGTTTATGTAAGCCAAACTGGAAAGAAAAAATACTTCTTCCCATTAGCCAGAAGAAGATACGAGATTGGTAGATTAGTAAATGGAAATTGACTGAAGTTTGGGTAGTGAAAACTAATAATAATAAAGCTTTTAACAGCCATGAAATTAGAAACACAAGTTTTTTCAATATATTACTGCTGTAGAACAAAAAAAAAAGAAAAAAGAAATTATAAAAAAGAAAGCATAGATTTCTCCAGTATGTAAGTTTTGTACATCATAACAGACATATTTCTGAATGTCTAGCTTAAAAACAGCATCAGTTTTTTCTAATGAATATTAGTAACAGTTGAAGACAACACTTTATATTTTCAAGAGAAATTCTGGATAAAATCAGCAAGAATAGGAATGATAGAAACAGAAAAAAAAAAGATCATGGCAAACATCTAATAGCTTCCAAGAGGCAGAGAGCAGAAATCGCAGCTCAATCACAGCTGAATAAAAAACCTAATACACCACTGAAGTAACTTTGTAACATCTTCAGAGACACAGCAACCTTAATCCAAATAAAAAGAAAAGCAGTAGAAATGAAAAACATACCAGTGTGACGTCTACTGAAATATGTACCCCTAGGACCAGGAGGAAGGACTGCAGAAGCTGAAGGGAAGCACCATGGGCATCCAAACGTGAAGAAGACGACCATGATTTCATAAAGAAATGAAAGATGCTACAATGGAGTAACAGTAAATGTTGGTGTTTAACAAGCAGCAGCTGTAGGAAGAAGCCTTTGCACCAACAAATGAGGATAGCTGACACCAACAAAGCAAAACAGTGCTCAGTTAAAAACTGCATCATTCACCAGCACTGCTGGGTGGTTCATCCATGGCCTACATCTAGTCACAAAGCAGAGATTTGGATAGATTACAACCCTGGATAACAAACTTCAAAGACTCTGTCCTGTTCAAGGGCATCAGGAGTTCCTAAAACTGCAAGAGAAGAAGGCACAAAATACTCCAGAGGACAAATGACTAAAATATGATGTGTGAAGTATTTTCCTGTGTATTTTAAAAATGTATTTATCTGAAAGGAAATCTGGTTTTTTTGGGTTTTTTTTCCTAGAACAGGTATAGTGTGTATTTAACACCTACAAATAATACCTCTTGTTGACTAACAAAACAAAGGACTGAAAAATCAAAGTAAACAGAAAACATCAATAATTTGGAGAGTAAAAAAAAGAGGCAAACAATGAAGAATTCATTCATTTCTCAAGAGATAAACAAAGGTGTTGGAAGGAGGAAGGAAAGTGCCTGAGTGAGATGCATGAAAGGCACCCTGGTACTGGGCAGGAGAGAGCACAGAACTTCCTGGGCTGTGCCACCACAGCTGGTGACCCAGTAAGGCCCCAAGCCATACAAACAAGGAGAAAACCACTCTCTTTTGATACTGAGTTTTGGTTTAGATTTTCTTTTTAAGTAGCTCAGCTAACCAAAACATTAATCAATGTCTCAGCAGAGTAAAGACCACAGCATAAACCTCAGCAATTACCGAAAGCTGCAAAGTCTTTGTATCCATGCACACATCAACATCACAACTCAGAGCCTCCACTGAGTCCAGGGGATTCAAAGAAATGAACAAACAAAGAACCAAGCAGCCAAGAAGATAATAACCAGAAGAAACTAATCAGGAGCTCCACTTGTAAGAATGAAAATAAATATAACTGTATTTACCATTACTTTACACTGAGAGTTTCCAATTAAGAAGGATAAAATAAAAGAGAGAAAACAATAAAACTTACAGTGAAAATGCCAGAGTATCATGAACTTCCTGAACTACTGCAAAGCTTCAAAGATGGGCATCATGGTAACCAGAACCAAACAGCAAGAGACAGTCACTTAGGGTGAAAATGGAACCATCAGGAGAGGAGGAGAGGGAGCAGACAAGGTGGATGATCTCATTAAGCCAAAGAAAGCTCACCAGAGGATGAAAGGAACTGGGGCTACCAGAAAGTGAAGTGAATATCAGCAGGGCAGGGAGAAGAGCTGTCTCCATCAGTCCTTTAGTGCTGCTGGGAGCAGCAGCTGGGAACACCCGAGATGGATCTGCAGCCCTGAATCATAGAGCACCTGCAAATCAAGTCCTGGTCTTCCCTTCCTTACACTACACCAGACACTGTGGTGGAAGCACCTGAGGCAGCTTCAAGCATTGGGAAGCATTCTTCAGGAGGGATAAAGGGAGCTCTGCACCCATTCACAGCACCATCACCACACACCACTGAAGTACAAGTGTAATTGGGGCTGGATATAAGCAAAGCTTAACATTCCACTAAATTAAGAACTATTCCAACAGTATTTTATGAAAAATCAATAGTAATTGCAATTCTAACCACTGTCTGTGGATAAGCATTATTATTTACAGGCTTACTGAGATAAGCAGTATATTGTCTCTTTAAAAGGGATGAATAAAGTTACATCAGGAGAGTCTCTCTGTCATTCAGAGACACAACTGTGTTTATGGATAAATACATGTTCCTTTCTATATTCAAAGGGCAGCTAAGCTGAGGTGCTGCAGATATGTGCATTTGAAAGCATGGGGAAGATGCCTCTGGCTTTATGCAGTCTTGCACAGGAGTGCATTCTTCAATCTGTCCAGACCAGCACACCAGCACCACCGTGGCTCAGCCCTTCACGTTAACAAAGTCCTGGTGTGCTTGGATTAGATCAGAAGAGAAGCAGCAATACAACAGCCACCACCTTCCCTTCCCCTGCCTGGGCACTTGGAGGAAGGATTCTGCCCCAGGAGAGCTCTGTAAACAGCAAACAGCACAATGCACTGAATTGACTTCCCTTTGAGCACATCCCACCACTCTGAGGAAAGGACACCACAGAGAAAGACGTAAGGCATGTTAGCCTGACCTTCCTGACTCTTTTCATGCTAGAACCAGGAGACATAAAGAGAACTAGCAGTCCTTTGGTTCAAAATTTCTTTTTTTTTCCCCTTTTTCTCCTTCCTTAAAAGAGACAGTATTTTACACAGCAAATGCACATTTGTTAGGGAATGCTGTGGAGGCCACAGGTTTACAAGGATTTAAGCAATGGCAAGAAAGCTCCTCAGAGAGCCCTGCTGAGCCACCAAGCAGCCAAGGCCACATCCAGCTCCAAAAGTCCCCAGACCAAAAGGGCTGCAAGCCTGGGAAAGCCTAAGTGGCATTCCAATTATGAGTGCCTCTTGTCCTGTCCCCAGGCATCCACTTAGGGCCATCGATCTGAGCCAGTGCAGCCCACCTCGTATTTCTTGTCCCTTCTGGCATCTCTCTAAATCTAGACAGAGACAGACAGGAATGATTTGGCTGATAAATAAAACCTCGTTTTGATAATACTTTCTGCACTGGCAAATGAAGACAAGAAGTTATATTTTCACCTTTCCCCAAGCTGTTAATCCAACCCCAGTACACTGTTGGTACATCAAGCACTATGTATTACCTAATTTATTTAGACTCACAAGACAGTGTGATTCAAAGACACAGAATCAAGCCACAGCACTGAAAATGAGGCATTACAAGATGTTAATCCCCTTCAGTAAACAGCAAATTAAAAAAAGAAACAAAACCAAAAAACAAACATGCAAACAAAAATCCCCACCAATAAAAAGCCCTGCAGTTTTTGCCCTTTCACATTTTTTAGTGGATCCCCTTTCTTCCCCTGTAGTTACAGGCTGCAGACATTCTGCAAACACCACACATTTTCAAGAACTGTTTCACTGTGACTGTATTCCATGCCCCATCCAGGACTGGTCACCCATTAACAAAAACAAGAGCTTGGTGCTGATACATCGCTGCTGACGAGCATCAACTGCACTTTGCACTCCCTGTATTGTTAGGAAGTGTGGAAAACTAAAATAAATTCTACATTCCTCTACATTTATACATATTTGAAATATCTAAAGATGGTCTGAAACTGCTTTTATTCCCTCTACTATAACTTATGTTCTGACATAACTACTGTAATGAAATTTTCCCATCTTTAAGTGTAGCTCTAATAAAACAGTGGCATAAGAACACACGGTTGGTTAATTCGTGACACAAAATAAAAGGCCAACTGCATGGCAAGCCAGAGCTGTCATTTGAAATTAGGGCATATGACAACCCTAATGTGATCTGAAATTCAGATTTCTATTAGGCCTCATTAGGCAGTTTAGAGAAATTCTTACTTATTTTTATTGGGTCTTTTTATCTAATTACTTTTACAGAATGATGTGCATAAATACATAAAGCCTTTTGAAATCATAAAATATTTTAGTATTAAGTTTTTCAAGTCCTATGCCCTCTCAGCTATGCAAGAGAAAAGGCAAGAGCCTTCACAGTTAACTAAAAATTAAACTCCCCTCAAAATTATGAGAAAGAAAACCTGACCTATATATTGGATAATCCTTCCAAAATGATCTCAAAGTAAGCAGTGCCCAATATTAAGAGAATTAAGGACCACTTTGCCAGTTGTTTTTTAGCTAAGGGTTATTTATCATAAGACTAAAGTTAATATATTTTAATAAATTGTAGTTTAAAGATAGATTTACTTTGCCTACTGTTTACTGTTGTCCTCATCTCTTACAGTATCTGTCAACTCCTCAGCTTAGGGTCTTGATACAACACAGCAATAAAATATGCCAGGTGTAAATGCTCATGGCTTATCAACAGCCCCTCAATTACAGAAATAATGATATTAATTCATTAATCCCTGAAGAGCCACATGCACGTCCTTTGCCAGCATACAACTACTGACTGTAGTTTGTCTGCAAAACATTTATATTCAGTACGTTTATATAGTGACAGTTGCAATCTAAAAACAGTTTAAATAGTTTTCATTTAAAAAAAATATTTCTCAAGATACTTTAGTTTGGTTGTTTTGTTTGTTTTTGGGTTTGTTTTTTTTTTTGGCTGGTAAGTTTCTTGGTTTGTTTTTTTAATAAGCTTTTGGGAAAGTAACAGAAAGAGAAAATTTGATATTCACCAGGAGATTTGGTGTAATTCTTCTGCTCCCAGCCATTTCTATCACTCTGCACTGAGCAAACAGGACAATTTTAAAACCTGCAGGTGTTTTCATTAAACACATATTGATAAAAAAAAAAAAATACTGCACGTGTTTTCATTTTTGCAGAACTTTGAGTTTTTGTCTCTCACTGAGAAAAGACTCAATGCAGTAAACAAGCTTAAAGGCCTCACTTAAGAGTATTGGTATTTGAATAGTGGA
Organism: Parus major; assembly: GCF_001522545.3. NCBI lineage: Eukaryota > Metazoa > Chordata > Aves > Passeriformes > Paridae > Parus > Parus major. The sequence goes on along the minus strand of NC_031782.1, from coordinate 13,071,939 downwards.
TAGCACCGAAGTGAGCATAAATACACCCAGGTAGGATTTTCAAGTATTAAAAGCTAAGACAGTGAATCTATACATAGCCACTGAATAAAGCAGAGCTTAAAAGGACACCCATTGCTCCTGGCTTTGCTAACTTAATAGCAGGCAAGAAATTGGAATGGTTTCCCCTTTACAATGAAAAATTTTAAATGCCCATACATACGAGAGCAGCTCAACTTTTAGGTAATAAACCCCTGGAAAATGTAATTAGGACCTAAATTTCAGTATACAGAATTTGAAATAGCCTTTTGAAAAATATTTGATTTAGAAAAGAACACCACGAGTTGCACCTAGATGTTCAGAAATCCAAACAAATACTGCTGATGAGAAAAAAAAAAAGATAAAATTACAAGACTTGATAACCAGAGTGGCTGATCATTTGTAACATGACCAAAAAAAAATAAAAAAATTAAATAATTTTAAATAAGGCACCAAGATGGTGTATGTTATGTAGTACTGGCTACCAAAATCTGGCAGCAGGAGGGTGGAGGGAGGGTGGATCTGCACAGAGCTCACTGGCAGGACAAGGAGCAATGGGCACAGACACACCACCTAAATGCTGCTTTCCAGCACAGGTGTCCCACCACTGGAGCTGGTCACTCCAAGGCTGTGGTGTCTCCACCTGTGGAGATACTCCAAACCCAGCTGGATGTGTCCTGAGCAACCAGCTCTGGTGGGCTCTGCTTGAGCAGGGAGCCAGACTAGAACTCCAGAGGGGATTCTGGAACTACAAGGAACTGGTAGGACTCCAGCAATTCCTTCCAGCTAAAATTTTCAGTGTTCATCTTCCACTTTTCTTTTTGCTACACCTAAATGCAATCATTTCACACTGTCCTCAAGTGCAAGAGCTACAACATATTAAGTGGCATACATGCCCAGAAAAAATAATAAGGGGCTAAAATCTCCTTTCCTGGTGTGTGCTTGCTTTCTATCCAGTTAACAGCATCACTGGTAGCCACTGCACTTGATTTGCAAAACAAGACAGAACAACAGAAAAAGAGCAACAGTTTAACAAAACCAAAATTAGTCTCACAAAGACCAATCACCAGAACAAGCAATAGGGACTAAAGACACTTTTAATATCTGCTGGACCATTTCTATGAAATTTAACAGAGGGCAATCACTTTGAGGATATTAAATTCCCCTGAGTGCTGGGAAGATCTGTCAGGTAGTAAAACAAGAGAGTTGAATCATCCTCCCCCTGAGACATGTGAGGCTATAACCTGGCTACCTGAGCAGCTCCCACCCAGCACCCAGGCACTGGGACAGGGCAGAAGGAACCTGAGGAAGGTACTGCAGGAGGGTTTACAGGATGGGGGGAAACAGGAACTGGTGTTACTGCAGGGCAAAAAGAATGAAGGGAAGATACCATGAAATATGAGCAAAGATAAACTAGTGAAGCCTTCTGGTGGGAGGCTTGTTGAGAGGATCAGGGATAAACCTGTAGGCAGTGAAGCTCTGTAAGTTCCACTAATCACAGAATAATTTGTTTTTAGGAAAGTATTTTGGTTTGTTTGTTGTTTGCCTTACAAGAATGAACAGGTGTCTTAATATACTCTGCATGTGGAGTAAGAGAGGAACAGCCAATACCAAAAGCTCTCTGTTCAGGCTCAATTTATAAATGGAGAAGTGATTCTGCATTCAACAGGAAGGATAAAAACGGTATCCTGCTGTTCACAGTGGGAGACAGAATTTAAATATCCTGTAATATAATTTGGTACATCACCACATGTCAGGCTTGACTATCCTCATTTACACCAGTAAGCTCTTACACAAGGAGAAATCTTTTCAATACAAGGCAGTAACTTCCGATTTACACCGGGACAAATGAAAGAACGTGAGGCGCTTCTTATCATAATAAAATTTGTCATCTCCTGTTAAATGCATTAATGGCAGGTATAATCATCTGTTAGTATTGTATTACAAGATAACAATATGGGCACTGGATTGGAAGGGGAAATAGATTGTGATTTGTGGTTAAGTAACTTACACCATCATCCACAAAAATCAGTTAGTAGGTTGTAGTGTTCTCTAATTTCAGCTGCTTTTTAATTAAAAGAATAAATCAAATCACAACTAAAAAGAAATTAGAAGCTTCACACTGGGGAAAAAAGTTTTTCAAGGATGGTTTTAACATCCACCAATATGTTCAGTTTCAAATGATACAAGGTCACAACAAAGGTGTCATTTCTTTCAGTAAAGGCACACCTTAAACTAAATGGAGAACATTTTTTTTCTCCTCTAGTTTCCAAATTCTTCCTCTGTACAACAGTTAAGCCCCAGATAGTTTGCAGAAGACAGTACCAACAAAGCACCAATCAGGACAGAAATACCCTTTGCCTAAACAGTTCTCATTAACATTTAAAAGAAAAAAGAAAAATCCCATTTCTAATCCAAACCAGGCAATTCCACGGGATTTGGCCGCCAGCTCTGAGCACATTCCCATTCCCAGGCTGAAGAGCCCTCTGCTGGCCCCACGCTCGCCTGGACACACATCCAGCTGCCTCTGCTCACACACTGTGTCACTTCTGAAACTGGAAACTTTATTAGGAGACACAACACTGACTCCTCCAAAGACACCCAGTTTGATGCTGAAAGTTGTTCTCCTTTAAACATCTACAGAATCTGCATAAGGGAAAGTTATAAAGGGGGCTTAAGCTTTGCAGCAAGAATTGAAGGTCTGTTGGCTTGGCTCAGATGCTCTGATTCTGTGGGTGGGGGAGAGGCAGATGAATGAACAAGAGAAGGACCAAACAGGTGGGCTGATGCTAAAGAACACCAGGAGAGCAGGTAGTTACAACGATGAAGCAGAAGATTAAATGTATAGGAACAGACTTCAGAGGAGATTCAGCAAGGAGGTCCAAGAAGAGAGAGCATGCAAAAATTCATCCACTAAATAAGGAAGACATTTTCACTTTGGCTAAATTAGATTTCAGCCCTGAACTGAACTAGGATGATGAAGTCCACACCATTTTTCTGTGGTCAGGAGGTGGATAGGTGATACTTTATTTTTTCCTTCTGAACCTTCTCCAAATCTACAGATGCCTATTATACTCGAGAGCTGCTCCCTTTGATTCACTTAAGCTTTGCAGCAATCCAGTTCTTCAGAAGCTCAGCAGGGGTAACAGAGGACTGGTCTATCTTTAAGGAAGGACGACAGCTTCAGCCAAAGAACATTAGTTATGTGAAGCAGCAATAAACTCCTCAGAGGTACCTGCCTGGACCTGAGGAAGAGCAAATTGTTCCCAAGCTGCTCCATCTTTTCCAGCTCTTACCTTGCCATTCCCATCCATCAAGAAAAAGATAACACAGAGAACTTTTTTTTTTTTTTTGCTTTCCATTAAAGATTACAAGCCAAAAATGGGGAGGAGGTTTAGGGTTGGGTGTCTCCCTAATAGAGATGAGCAACAGGACTAAGGAAGTAAGAAGGATCAGTAATAAAAACCACAATTAAAACTTAAAATTGATCTCAGGCTGCCCCCATAAATCTTTCATTATTCCTACCATTAGCAGTTAGACTTCTGTAACAAAACAAATCCCATCCTTGAAAGGGCAGGTAGAGAAATCAGCTTTTGTGCTTGCTAACTGAAAGACCTGATAAAGGATACGAAGCATTAAGATGCATCCAGATCATTAAGTCGTTTTCTTCAAAGACTTTTCATCATTAGCCAGTTACTTTCCATAGAAATTTCTGAAAAAACATTTTATTCTCTTCACATTAACATAAACTCCAACCACTGGAAAAAAAACTAACTTCCTGTGTTGTGCTAAATCTAAATCTAAAGCATTTTGTAGATTTTTAGGGTCAATCTTCTGTCATCAATTAAAGGGGGAGGAACAATCAGGCTTAATAGATTTAGCCAAAATACAGTCACCAGCATTCCACCACATGCCAATAAGTTGCAAGGTTTCTGGAATAGAAATTTATTTCACCATCCAATGCAACTGTATGATAAATCCAGTTTTTAAAAGTGCAGTCCATTTCACAGACATAAAGACAAAGGCAAGCTTATATCTACATTGCAAAATGACCTTGAAATAATTAAAGATTAATTTTTCTGCTTAATTTAGGCATGCTCATAACAAAAATACTCATTTCAGTTCTGCTTTTCTAGCAATAGGTGGCACTGTCAAATATCACTTGCATAAGGATGTCTTGTGCACCATATCATTCAATAGTCAAGTAGAACATCTGCAGGAGAATGTGGCTAATGTTATTTTCCTTTCTGCTTCCTCTAAACAGGACAGAGATTACATCTTGCAGTTGTTTCATTCCCTGTTTTAAACTGCTCAAAAACATTTTTAAAAACTCGAGAGAAATATGCTGTTAATGTTTTGAAGAGTATGCTGCTTTAGACAAGTGGCAAGCAAACAAACATGCCACATGCTCCAGCAATCTGTACGAGAATACTAATATTTACAAAAACTATACCAAAATGCAGTTTTAAATAGGGATTACCTCAGCACTTTCATCTCACTTTTTGTGACTTGTTAAAATCCTTCAATTTCCATATCTCCCCAGATTTGTAGATAATATTCATGGTTGGCAAATGGCACATCTCTTAGCTTGCAAAATAAGCCGCTGGCTACTCTGCCCCTTCAGCTTATTCACCACCTTTCCCTTTCTTCCAAACTCACCAGATTCATGCTGTCTGCAGCATTCCCTCTACGTGCTGATGTCTTTTCTTCTCCACTAGTGCTACACTGGCTCTGCAACCCTGATTTGTCAGAAATGCTTAACTGCAACACCGAGCCAGAATCCTGAGCTCACTATTTACGAGGCTGATCATGTACATAATATTGTTTTTGAGACTTGCCACTTCTCCAGTGTCATTTTTGAAGTCCCAACTCCAATATAACATGTTCCTCACCTAAGCTGTTTACATAAGGGATATGCTTCATAGGAAAGAAAAGTATACCAGACTAAATCTCTTTAGGAATTTAATTTCTTTTGTTTCAAAGTAAAATATGTTGGAAGCCCCAAAACAACAAGCAGTTGTCTCAAAGCAAAGAAAGAAATAAACATCAAAGCTGTTTGATTAAGTCTTTTGGTTATTATAGCAAGAGCATTAAATCAGTATTAAAAGCACGACATGCCATTAGGCAACTTTCTACTCTTTGTGCACAGCGCAGCCACAGCGCAGCCACATCCCTGCTATTTCACAGCACTTTCTGATGTGGAGCATGCCCAGACTCCCCTGGCAGTGCACTGACAGGACGTGTTTCACCCTGGACTGGCCCCTGTCCCCAGCCATTCATCACCTCAGCTGCTGTCCCTGCACAGTGAGGACACCCTCAGCCTCCACCACTAACCCGCTTGGCTGCAGGGTTTGTAGCTGGAACACACTGCACGTGCCTTCTGCTGTGGAGCAACAGCCAGACATCTGCTAAACTTGATTCCTTCCCCAACTGGTTGAAGGCAGAAAGTAAATATGTTTTTAAGCAAGGGGCAAGCAGCCCAAATGAAATAGCACCTCCCTTGCCATGCCAAACTCACAGTGATCTCAGAAACACTCACTCCAAGTTCTGCTACGCTGAAAAATTCCTTCTACCAAGAAATCCCCCAAATATATACAGTTCCAGCAATAGGAAAACATATCTGAAATTGCTAGAAAGTTTTTTCTCACCTTTTAAAAAGATCTCTGCTACTTGGTGATGCTCTAAGGGCTTCTCTTCTATAACTCAGAAATAGATTCTTTTAACTAGAGAATGATTTACAGTTGAGGTAGCCAAAAGCCAGCAGTCAGCTCAGAACTACAGCAGATGTTTCCCCAGCTGAAGTCACTCAGTCTAATTCTCTCACCCAGTGACAAGAAACAGGACATCTAGGACTCAGGAACTGTCATTTTAGGTTCTCAGTGAAAAGAAATTAGTGCCAGGAAAGTTACCAGGTGTGAAACTGTCACACATTTAAATGAAATGATAGCTTTGAATGAAAAACGCACCCCCAAAAATGGCAGCACATTTTGTTTTAAAGGCTTCATTAGAAAAAGTCTGAACTGAAGAAACAGTTCTGTCAACTTTAGTTGAACAAAGCAAACAGGCAAGACATCTCACTACTCGGGCAACAGAGTAGCAGCAGTAAAAAACTCAAAACCCCAGTATAGTATCTTGATGCACTGAGCAGAAATTGTCAGTTGTAATTAAGATAAATTACTAGCTGATATTAATTACATTAACTTATGTTTCACTGAGTTCTCAGTCACACTGCCTCTGTCATCAGTAAATCCTACTAAGACCACATCAGCATTCCAGCTTGTATTTTCACATTACTGTCCTGTGTAAATTCAGTCTGTGTATTGTGGCATATTCGAAGCCATTCTGTTTGCCCTGGACCCAGACATACCTCCAGACAGTGTCATTTAGTGCCACAAGTAAAGCCACCTCAGTGGAGGTGTATAAACACAGGAAATACATAGCAACACTACCCAGCCTGCAACTCACTAAAGGCCTGAGCTGAGCCAGCCTCAGGCTGCAGCTGGTGGGACTGACCCCAGCCAGAACTGCAGTGCCAGAGCAGCCAGACTGACCCACACGGAGAGAGGAGCTGGGACTGACCCCAGCCAGAAC